>NW_015971788.1:802879-1221195 GCF_000732125.1 Scedosporium apiospermum | reverse complement strand
CTTCTAATAATAATAATAATAATAATAATAATAATAATAATATATAATATATATATATATATATATATATATATACTACTTTTTTTAGGTTACAATGCTTATATAAGAACAGTGTTAGCTTAATCTGGAGTCGAGATAATTCTAACTTAGCCTGCTTGGGTAGTGATCCGGAAAGTGTTGCTGTCTCTCCAAGCCAGCATCGCAATGATACCACTATGAAGATCTATCCGTTTTATTCCTGGCGCGTTTACATATTACACCTCTCCATATGGACCTGTGTTGCAGCAGCATATACCCAGCCAGGCGAAAACGAGGCTCATTCCGCATGTCCCTTTAAAACCGTCAACTACATAACCCATACTCTGCCTCAACAATGTCTGCGGGCTAGTTGGGCAACGCCTGTGTTCACGCAATCTTCCACTCCGGAGAGGCCAACAGCGAGCACAACAGCGAGCACAACCCTGGGTGAGACCGATCCGGGACCCTCAGACGCAGCTGCCTCTTTCGGAGACCGCAACAATCCAATCCTTTCTTTCGAAGAATGGAAGGAACTGATGCTCCGCCAGCGTGGCCAAGATCCCCAAGAGCTGCAACGGCGGCCGCCTGGTCCCGCGCGACACCACAGCGACCATGTAGTCGATCTAAGCCTCGATAGTCTCGGCGACGACGCGGAGATCCCTCTTAATTTTGAAGTTCTCTCGGACTCACGCGATGAACCTTCAAACCCACCTATTCAACCACAGGCTAGCGACGAGCCTGTCAAGGTGCTCTATGACGATGGAAAAACGCAGTATTATCGCAGCAAAGATGCCGGCAAGACATGCAAAGAACGATTCTCTTACTCGTCATTTGATGCTGGCGCGACCGTTTTGAAGACGAGTCCGGGGACAAAAAATGCAAAGGCGATTCTTTTAGAGAACAAGGATTCCTACATGCTCTTTGAGTGTCAAGCCGAAGAGAAATATGCCATTGTTGAACTAAGCGATGACATTTTAGTTGACACGGTTGTGTTAGCAAACTTCGAGTTCTTTTCTAGCATGGTCCGACACTTTCGTGTGAGTGTTAGTGATCGATATCCTGTCAAGGCTGACAAGTGGCGCTTTTTGGGTACTTTTGAGGCCAAAAACTCGAGGGATATTCAACCCTTTCTGGTCGATAATCCGCAAATCTGGGCGAAGTATGTGCGGGTCGAGTTCATAACTCATTATGGAAACGAGTACTTTTGTCCGGTGTCTCTACTCCGTGTCCACGGTACGCGAATGATGGAATCGTGGAAGGAAACAGAACCTGGTGCCGAAGAGGAAGATTTCAGTGGCGCCACCAACTTACGGAGACTGGAGGGTGCTCCACCAAACGATGAGAGCGGCGCAGCTATAATTGGCGAATATGGCTTGTCTCCATTACCTGATGTCCTTCTCTTCTCGGAGATGCTGCTTGATGAGACATGTCCAGCATTCCCGGCAACAGCTGGACATCCGAGCACCATTACTGCTCGCGAGCCAAGTATGGACGCATCTGGCCGCCGACAGAGGACAGACTCCTCAGATGTTCCACGGGTTTTAGTGCCGGACCCAAACCAGGACTCAGCAAGCACCTCCCTGCGACCTCGTGGAGACACTCCGGCCTCCATTGATGGGGAGACGCCAACATTGGTTGTTGAAGAGCAAGCCCGGAGTGCAAATGTCTCATCTAACTTCGCTTCCGAGACGACTAGTTCTTCATCACAGCTCAAGGCACCCGAGATACCAGCCACTCATTCCAAAGACAGAACCACCACTGCTGTGGCAAATTCACCAGCCCCGCCCATCGTTCAGGATAGCTTCTTTAAAACCATAACGAAGCGTCTCCAACTCTTGGAGGCTAACGTAACCTGGACTCTCAAGTACGTCGAGGACCAGTCCAAGTATTTCCAAGAAGCCTTTGTACGAATCGAAGAACGAAGGCTGTTCAAGCTCGAGGATCTCATGGAGTCTTTCAATCGCACCGTACGGGCAGAGTTAGATAGTCTCCAGCAACAGTACGACCAGATCTGGCAATCGACAGTCATCGCCCTAGAGACCCAGAGGGAGCACTCTCAGAGCGAACTTGTCGCGCTTTCGTCAAGATTGAATGTTCTCGCTGACGAGGTTGTGTTCCAGAAACGCATGTCAATCGGGCAGTCCGTACTACTCCTGTCATGCTTAGTATTGATCATCTTCTCTCGTTCTATAGCGAATGCCTCAACCCCGCTTCTCTGGCAGTCTCAAGCCGACGCACCATTTCTGGACAAGGACAGTCTATCGAGAATGCTCACCCGTGTCAATCGACCAAACTTAGGCTTGGGCAGCCCCTTGCGTCCACAACAAACCCCGCCCACTGAATCTGGCGGCCCAGTCGGTTGTCATAATGATGCCTTCGAGGACGGCGTGCCATGTCGGTGTGCTTCGGAAAAGGGGGAGCTGCTTTGCCAATCTCAGCCGTTTACGGCAACGAGGCGGGAATATCCTCCGTCACCCCAGAGCCAACCTTGGGAAGGCCGAGGCGACTTGTGTCAAGGGCTGCCCAAACAATCTAGGATAAAGTCGCAAGTGGATGATGAAACTGCTGTACCATTTTCTACGAGTCGCTCGCGAAAGCCTCTTCCCCCTCTGCCCGAATGAACGGCATATCGCCAACGTGATTATCCGGCAATGCGGATCATCTCTCATAGTACTGAATTAGGACAGGAATGCAGCTCTGCCAGTTACCACCGTCCTGGGCTACTACGAGCCTAGATCAACATTCATGGCCTGTCATTCGGCCTTAAACTATGCGACAAATATTTGGAGCCTACCTCTGGGTATAGGCGGAGGCAAAAAAAGGAGAAAAAAAAAGAAGAAATAAAAGAAAAGAAAAAAAAATCGAGGCATTAGGCAGTCAATCCCACGAAGAAAGAATCGTTATCCCTTGACCCCAGCTACCTAGTAGCGCTGGTCGTGGGGATGCTGGATGGAAGCGTCATACTCATACTCCTCGAGGGCTGCTAGTCTCGTACCGCGATCATACTGTGAACGCCGGCGGCGTTGTTCGTCACGAAAGTGTTGGCCTGCGTTTGGGGTGAAAAGGCCTAGGCCGTCTAAGTTAACACCCGCATGGCCGGATTTTTGCCTCCTCCCGGGTACATACCAACGTGCTCGGCGTTCTCACAGCTCCTTTTCATCTTGGACTGGTTATCGGGTTTCGGGAATGGCTCCTCCTGGCCAGCTAGCTCAGGTTTCGGACCATTGGAGGTAAAAAACAGCTTCGGATGTTTAGTTTCAAAGACAGCTTCCTGGTTCCTTTCTTTACTTACCTTGGGCCGATAGTGAGGTGGCTCCAGCATCACGGAGCTATTTCGAAACTTCTGGACGAGACAATCTTTTCCCTGGATGGCTAGGGTGGGTTAGAGGGATAAGCAGGTCATTGGCCTCCCAGCAAAGTGTCCTTGTATCCACATACTCGCATATGATATTTCCGCAACCTTGTCGCTCTTGAAACAATTCCTTTTATAGATATTAGTGTGTGCATCTCAGGGAGGCTTTGCTAACAGAGTTTACCATCGTTGGTTCCCGCGAGCCTTCATAAACTACGGATTGTAAGTTGCAAGAAAATGATCAGGTCCATGTCAACTGGGTCACGCACGTCAATGATGTCAAGAGGCTATTTCGCGAGTTAGGTCTGGATGAGCCGAAGGCGAGATTCAAAGCCGGCTGAACCACTTACATCAACAAAATTTATAAACGCATATCCCACGCTGTACAGTTCGGCGATGGTTAGGAAGCTTTCCCCTTGGTGGCGCTGGGCGAGCAGACTTACTTGCAGTCATTTGCAAAATCAATCCTCAAATACATGAAGTCGTACTTCCCCCAGCTCGACTCATCGACAATCCGTTTAAGCATAGCCTGGTCAACCTTGTTTGGGATGTTTCGAAGCATGATCTATCGAAGTATGTTAGGCGGGGGAATTTTCTTGGGTCGGGGCATCGAAACTTGCCGTCGTTCGAACATCTGTTCCTTCTCTGATCCGGTTAATATCGACGTGGTTATGGTGGCTTGAGGTGGTGTAATGAGACCCTCTAATGCTACGCAAAGCATTTTGACGTCGAAAGCCTGATCTCTCATTGTTATGCGTATGCTGACGTGTCTCGAGCCCCCCACGCGATCGATGACGAGGTACCATTTCCGACCCGACCGCACGCGCCGCAAAGGCGGGGAGGGGAGCAAGGTCGGAATCGAGTGGAAGACTAGGACTCATTGGATAGGCCAATGCTTCAGGAGATCTTACGACCGAATACATGCTTCCCGGAGACCGCAGCGAGTCTGGCGACATGGGCAACCGCTCAACCTGTTGCTGAATTCCACCCACCTGCTTATACCCTGGGCCATCCGCTCGACTGGGTGATTCTTCACTGATGCAGGAGATCTCACCCACGTACCCTTCTCGGTGAATCATCTGATCCGCAGGGATTTGAAGAAACCTATTGGAAGGTGTAGTAAGGTCCTGGGAATGCGCGGTCGCCTCGATTTGCACCCCCTTCAGATGTTATGGATTAGCGCTGCTTCAAGCAAAATATCCATGGGCCTCCGTACCTCTATGGCCATTCCGGTAAGTCTTGTCACCGCTCTATGCGCCGCTCCAGCGTCACAATATTCAACGATGACCCTGAATACTCCGCCCCGGAAGGGGGCTAGCTGCTTCATCGAGAAGATTTCCGAATGGGAATGGAGCAACTGACAAATGGCGGCCTCCGCACCGTGGTCGTCAAGCTTCACACCAGACTGTACGGTTGCGACGACCATTATTTGACCTTCTGGCAACGCTGTACAGCTTGGAGGCGGGTTCGCATTTGTGATGCCGGACACATACTGAACATTCCAATTCATGTGCGAGCGGTAGGAATTTGCAAATACGAAACACGCATCCCGAATGTCCGTGAAGTAGACAGACGTGAATGTCCCAAGGGCTTGCGAGACCCTTGTGCCCTTGCACTGGAATCCGAGCTGGCGCAGAGTCTGTAACAATACCGTCAATCTTGAGATGCTAGAGAGACTTTTGGCCAGAAGCACTTACTTCCATAAACACATCGACATCTGCTGGGATGACGGTGCTGCTAGATGATGTGAAAAGGAGGTGACGGGAGACCCCAAGCTCGGCACTCGATAACTGTGAAGTCATCGCGGCGTAGGGCGACATGAGGGGGGCATATGATCCACCTAGAGCGTCGTGGCGGCTGTTAACGAGAAAGCTCGAACTCGGCTGGAAACAAGAGGCCGTTGGTGACAGCTTTCGAGCATCACGCTGCGATTCAGAGGCTTGTTTATCGATGACTGCCATTGGCATACAAGCCAAAGCGCTGGGTGGTTCGATGGGGGTCCCGGCTTGTGTTGAACCAGGTGCATTCGAGATGCAGGGGGGAGTCTTGGGAATTTGGGGATCGGCCGTTCGCGCCTCTTGATGGCCTCCCATGGAGAGACAAGGCTGGGGAGAATTAGGGGCAGGTAGGGCGGTATCAGGGCTGTCACCTTTGAGCCCCAGACCCGTTTTGCTCCACGGATTTGGGCTCGTCATTGGAGATGCTGAAATTTTCTTGCCGGGCCCGAACTACTTGGAAGTTCTCAATCGATAAGCCTTTTTTTTTTGTCTTTGCGGGGAGAGAAAGAAGCGTTGAGCTGGAAGGGGTGGGAGAGGGAAGCTGAAGCCGTGCTGGGAGGATGGCTTGAATTGCCCCAATCCTGGGAGCGCCGAGGTGAAATATCTAGAAGGTGCGACCATCGACGGTTTCGAACTTTTGGCTTGAACGCACCTTCCCGCCCGGACGGGTCTCTTGTTAAATGTGGTATTGATCTTATCATCTATCTCCCATGTAGCTACGGTTACGATGGCGGCTCCAAGAGAACAGGCACCAAACGTCGACACATGGTTTGGTCGTCTAGTCATACTTTTTCTAATTTCTTCTTTTCTCCTTACACATTGGGCCAACATCCTTTACGATTCTTCACATCGCCCTTGGCTGGGTAGCAGAGGGTAACTGACTCCGAAAATCCTCATCTCCACGACTGCAGCTAGTGACTGAGTGTGGAGGTGTGGTTATGCTGAACCTCGAGACTCGGAGGTGACGATGAGTACCACGCACTCTACTCATTTAAACAAGAAGTGATTTGATGTTCCTTCCAATCACTGGCAGGAGGAGTTGTTTATGAATTACACTTTTTGATAGGGGATTATATTATAATCAAAGTTTCACGGTAAATAAGAAACGCAAGAAATAATAGAATTCTCCCAGAATGCGCTCTCTCAAGGCTTGCATCGTGGGGATGAGGGCATCGGCATCAGAAAGGAATGCCAACTGAATGATCTATGTACCCAGATATGGAATACCAGAGTCTCGGTAGCCAATAACCAATAAACGGCTTAAACGAGACCATGACTATGCTCGCTGCAACTGGCTCATTGGTCTCTGATTGATCCTTTGTCGATCGATGAGTGTCTGCAGTTGGAGTTGAGACTTGGGTAGTGGGAGAGCCGTCGACCACTTAGTCAGCATTCCTCTCTTTAATCATACTCCTTGACGTTTCGACGGGAGGGCGAATTTCAACTCTCCTTACTGCTCGCTTCGATTTCACTGGTACATATGAATGATCTTTATCTGGGTGTTAGGGTTCGATCTGATTGCTGTCTAGTGGAGTCATGGCCAAACCACTCCCGCGCAGAACCCTCGTCTATGAGGATTATGGCTCTGCAGTTGACCAGGTTCGTCTCCGAGACCTTTTTCTGCATTCTGACCTAACATTGCTTTCTCCCGTAGATTATATCCCCCTCTTCAGACTCTGAGTTTATTGATCAGTTAATCCACGTCCTCAAGGATGCCGCGAGCACCGAGCGGACGGCCACGCTCCTACAAAGTCTGGGGGAATACTCAGACGACAGGGAGGCCGATATTGAGAGGATAGGATTGACCCGCCATGAAGAGTTCCTTCGATCCGTCAATCAACTGCAATCGATCCGTGAGGAAACAGTTCTCCTGACCGACGAAATCCTCAAATTGAATCAGTCCATCCAGTCCAGTACGGAGATACTAGCGGAACAGAAACAGGCACTTGTCAACACAAGGGCTATTCGACAGAATATCACAGATGCTTCCGACGCGTTGCGAGGCTCTTTAAACATTCTTCATGCTGTCAACCAGACCCATGATCTAATTAGAAAGAAGAAATACTACGCCGCCCTCAAGTCTTTAGATGATCTTCAGAACGAGCACATTATTCCCACTGTCCAAAACAAATATGCAACCCAGCAGAGGCTGGCTGATATCATCCAGAAATCCATCCCGGCGTCCCAGAAAGTTATCTCAGAGGCAGTGATGACGGATCTGAATACTTGGCTCTTCCGAATAAGAGAGACATCGCAATTTCTCGGAGAGGTCGCCTTTTACCACACAGAACTGCGGAGAACAAGACAACGAAAGCGTGTAGAGGACGACAAGTTTATGGCAAACTTCAAGCTCAACTCTGCTATCGAACTTGTATCAGATGAGGCAGAGGAGTTTGATGTGCTTGATAACGACGAACTTCAGGTTGACTTCACGCCTCTATTCGAATGTCTTCATATATACGAAGCCCTCGGACAGATCGATAAGTTTCGTGCGGAATATTCTGCCACCAGGCGACAACAGAAGGACCTACTGCTCCCTGTTGCTGTTAGTTTACTGGAAGACGACGAGCTATCCCTTAGTAGTCTACTGGAGGGCATCACTGGATTTGCTATCATCGAAAAGGCAACCATGCGCCGTGCACCGCAGTTACGGTCCGCAGTTGATGTATTTCAAGCCCTTTTCTCTCCCTGCCAACCTTATTCTATCACTCCCCTTCCCCTGAACTCAATCCGTCACGTGGACTATAGCTTCACTTCTGGGATAGGTACTAATACTTGCTATGCCTAGGTCGAGGAGCTCTGGGATTCGATGTGCCAAGCTGCCGTGAACCTTACCTCGAAGGCACTGAATGATGTTACAGACGCCGAGGTGCTATTGAAAATCAAGGGGTTTATCTCCCTATTCATCCAGACAATGGAGGTAAGAGCCAGGCGAACTTTTCGAAGATTGGATCATTCACGCCTCATCGTTCTTTTTTGAAGTGGGAAGCTATGTTCACTCGGCAGATCTAACGCCACTATTTCATAGGGCTGGGGATACTCAGTGGCAATGCTTGACAACTTTCTCCTTACCTTATTCAACAAATACGCGGAGCTCCTTAAGCGGAGGTTTAGTGAGGATTTCCAGGAGGTATGTCTATATTCATGAGGCCCGGAGATTGAATGTGTGCGTAGCTTACTGATTGACTCGATGTGCTCTGGTAGATCGTCTCTACGGATGATTACATGCCTATGACTATCCAATCACCAGAGGAATACGAAAAAGTAGTGAATGTCAGCTGGTTCAGCCCGGAGAAACCAACGCATGAATTAAGGTAAGTCTGTGGCGTTGCTTCTCCCTGGTTTCCCTGCCTAACAGAGCGTCATTTACAGTTTTCCCTGTGTCCTGCCGTTCTCTCAGATGTACCCGCTATGCTGCATTGATATCCGCAACTTCCTCAACCAGTTTTATTTCTTCTCAGATGATCATTTCCAACACCCGAACGTCATTGACGAAACCCTTCGAAAGGTAGAGTCAAATATGGCCCCCGGCTACCCTAGATGTATGCATCGTCTCGTCGGAACGCTAATCGCAAAGTTAGGCTCTTGACGAGCTTCTTGTCGACAAAGTTTGCAAGTCTCTCGTTGAACGACTCAGCTCGCAGTATCTGGGGCAGATTGTCCAGATTTTAATCAACCTGGAGCATTTCGAAATTGCCTGCCACGAGTTAGAGCAACTCCTCATCCGAGCACGTTCATCTACATCGGCAGGCGGCCCAGTGACTTTGGAAGCTACTGAGCAATTTCGTAGTAACAAAAAGACAGCCGAGAAGCGCATTTTCGAGCTTGTTAACTCGAAGATCGATGACCTCGTGGATACTGCCGAATATGACTGGTATGACATGTCAACGAAGTTGTATCAAAAAACGAAATTGTATGGAGGAATGCTAACGCGCCTTCCCCAGGTTGGCGGCTACCGTTGCCTCAGAAACAAGCAATTACATGCAAACCTTGACGACTTATCTGGCAAATATCATGAATTCAACCCTCCTTGGGTTGCCTCGGGAGATCAAGGAATTGATTTACTTTGACGCCCTTAGCCACGCTGCCAACAAAATCCTCGTACGTCTAGAATCTCTTGCATTTATTTGGTTCTCCATGTGCTCACAAGGCAGGCTCTCCCGTTATCACCTGAAGTAAAACACATCAATCCGAACGGCGTGGCTGCATTGGCGAATGACGTCCAGTACCTCACAGGCTTTGTCGACCGCTTAGAAAATGGTGCCATGTTAAAGGAGAACCTCGACGAGCTGCAGCAAACCATCAACCTAATGCAGTCTGACAATCACGACGAGTTTTTCGATATTTCTACCCGCAACAAGAAGTATGGCCGCGTCGATGCGATGAATGGACCAATTCTACTTGAAAAGTATGGAAACGTCACGTTCGTTTTCTTCTTTATCTTCTGGGTATCTGTTTTGGCTGACTTCGCGCATCCACTTCTTAGGCTCACCTCGACGGTACAAGGGTCGAGCCGAACGGCCGCCCTGGCTAGTTTTTCATCTCGCTTCGGTATGAAATAATGTTGCTCTGATGAAGTTGTAGCCACACGCCTACCGCAAGAGGCGGCTGTCGCACCACGTCGAGCTGGTATCTTCAGATTACTTCAACCACGTCTCGATCCCCAACGACGTCGCTGCTTGCTCAGGAATGAGCCAAGGACGCATTCCACAGCGAAAACCTGACCATGGGTCTATTCAAAATCTTCCGAAGATATAGGGCCCTGAAAGCGAGAGGATGAGCGGAATGCATCTATGACCCATAGCTAACGTGGGGGCCTACCTGCTGTGGTTGCATGGTGGAATAGCCATACATCCCTTCAATTTCACCGTACATAGGCGGCTGTGCCTGACCATACGGTGCCGGCGGAGGGGCTTGGACCTGGCCCGGGTACATGCCAGGCTGGCGGTAATCTTGTTCGGGACCGATAGCATGCCCGGCAAGGCCGTAGTCGGTTGGTCCTATCTGATGAGACGATTGTCCATGACTCGGGGGTTGAGTCAGGCCTCCGTGTTGGCCAGGGAGTTGTGACGTCGTAGGAGGTGCAACGGGTATTCCCTGCGCGCCTGCACTCGACTGCGCCGCAGCGCGCTTGGCATGGGATGAGGCCTCCTCACGAGGGACAATATCAATCAAGAAGTCAAACATGTCTGATTTACTGAGGGCCGAAGCAATGTCAGATCGTTGAAGAGTCCGGCGCTTGTTTTCTTCCGCGTGAATCCAAGCTCGCATAGTGAGTTCGGTTATGAATATGTCGCATCCTTTTGCGAAGAGTATTGGCGCTTCCGCAGATATCATCTTGACCTCGGGATCTGCTTTCATAACTTTTTTTATCCTCGCCAGAGGCAGTTGGTGAAGTTTGTAGTCGTGCGTGTCGCTCTCCAGATGGTTGATAGTGTGCTGCCAGTAAGTGGTGAGGATGTCCTTATACTGACCAGTAAGCCCTTGGTGAACCTGTGATTTCGGTACGTTAATCTTGGTGCACTCCAGCTAATACGTGCGATCAAGGACTGTCTAGACGTACGTTCGCCCAAGGCCCAGTGTAAAGATCAGCTGGCGCAAAGCCCTTGGCAGCGAGCTATTAGCAGCGACGTGTCAGCGAAGATAACCTTCAAACGAAGATGCCCAGTGGCAATGCACACTACTTACTGCCGCGCAGGCGCCTGTTTTAGGGAGTGTTAGTCCAACCAAGAAGCGAAGAACCGGAAACTAATCGGCTGAGGAAAGGAATATACCATAGTGGCCGCCCTGGCTGGTGTCATAGACAGCCTGCGGATGGCCGTCTTGAGAATGCGAAGATGGCTGTCCGTGCTGAGGATCCATAGTGCGTAATCCGTCGACGAAAAAAAAAATTATATGTCGAGTCTCGCGTTTCGTGGTGGGAGATCGCGTCCGGAGTCAGATGTGGATGAGTTGGGGTAGAAGTAGAGGGGGAAGCGATGATTGTGAGGCTGCTTTGGGAGACAGTTAAGCACAACATCGAGGGCGGTTGGGCCTCTTGGTTAGTCGCCTTACGTAATCGCACTGCCATATGCACATTTTCCACGACAAATCCTAGCAACATTTTTTTTCCCTCCCTCACTTCATTGTCCACACACCTTATCTTTAGATGTTCTTGAGAATCTCACACGTCCACACGTCCTCACGGCAGCGCCCTACTCTACATCTAAATCTAGCCTTCGCTCATGGACCATATGGGACTATCCAGTAGCCAGGTGGAGGAGCTCCTGCGATCCGCAGAGCATCGACTCGAAGAGAGCCCGGGTGAGCCAGACGCGCTCAAGATTCAGTCAAAGACTTCAAACCCTATTCCAGACATCCCGGGCACTCTCAAGAGGAAACAGATAGACAATATCGGACCCAGAGCCACCTTGGAGTCTACCAAGAGTATCGTAAGTTGTTCGCCATTTCTTTGGAACCGTCAAGTCCTGGCACCGATCGATGATGAGATGCAAATTGCATCTGATGGTGTACCGCGCCCGTCTTGGGTCTGTCATTCACCTCTATCCAATGATGCTTTTATATCATAGTTACTCTGATATGCCTGGACCTGTTGTTACCATTCTCCCTAGCACCATATTCTCACCTTTATCTCTTCCACTATAACGCTAACAGAATGGTTCCAGGACGAGACAGATACTGCAGGCCCCGCATGGTTCGATCTTCCTAAGACAAAACTGACCCCAGAACTTAAACGAGATTTCCAGATCTTGCGTCTTCGGGGCGCCTTGAACCCTAAAGTACACTATAAGAAATCTGCTTCAAAAACTCTCGTACCTCGGTATTGCCACGTGGGCGAGGTCGTCGAAGGCTCCGCAGATTTCTACAGTGCTAGGCTGACAAGGCGAGAGCGCAAGATGACTTTCGCGCAAGAGGTGCTTTCCACCAGCGGCCTGAAAGCTCGGTCCAAGTCAAAGTATTCCACTATACAGGAAAAGAAGATGAGTGGTAGGAAGGCGTACTATAAGACAAAAAGGCGTCAAGCGCGTCATTAGTGCCAGATCTTGTTTTCTGTTTTAAAATTAGTCGTGAGATGTCGTCCGAGTATGGTGCAATCTGCCCGGTTGACTCGATGCATATTCGTTCTCATCATCGTTGGTCTGGTTTCCTGAATGTACTCAATTGTATGGACCAATATTAATACCTGGACCTTGATTATATCTTCGTAGAATTGTTGACCGAGGGCTTCTTTTTTTGGAGATGACAAGAGATCAGCTGAAAGTTGATGTGGGGCATATTTCTCACTTGCAGGGATCTGTCTATTATTGCCGTCCTGGCGTGGTGCTTATGTCAGCGGCCCGACATCCATTCTTGAACTTTTCTGAGATCGAGAAAAATAGAGAGCAAGCTAAAGGGCACTCTGGTCAAGGACTTGGGACCGCATCTGAACAAGACCATAGATGACCCCGAAAATGGCCCTATATCAGTTGGGCCGCGCGCTTAGGCACACGAGAGTACTTCTACCCCTTCGCTCGCGTCTTGAGGAAATCAAAGCCTAATACATACTCTTTAGTCCAATCCTTACCCTCTTGCCGCGCAGGCACTCGTATCGCGGAGTCGCACGGAAGTCCCGAGATTTCACTCTTCCTCGTACGCACCCTTGCTTCATATTTGACAATTGGCCACCTAGCTTACACTCGTCAAGATCTGGAAAGATCGCAGATGCTACCAGTCGCACATCGGAGAGTTCGGTGCAGCCAAGCGAAGCCTACCTCAGATATCCTCGGAGTGTGCAAGCCCTTTACCTCAGACCCTTGCGCCGGGAAGCTGAGTATGGAGTTCCGTCATGCGACCTGCAGTTACGATCCTATAGTGTACGGAGTTTAGAGTTTTTCGCAGATTTCGCCTTACGAGCGGCCTACTACCTCAAACTTCCCGCCTTTGGACCTGTTCCGTTGCCTCGAATCACCGAACGATGGACTGTGCCCCGAAGCAACTTCATTTTCAAGAAGTCCCAAGAAAATTTCGAGAGAATCACCGTTCGGCGGTTAATACAAATTCGCGATGGGAACCCTGAAAGTGTACAAATATGGCTGGCGTTCTTGCAGAAACACGCTTACGCGGGGGTTGGCATGAAGGCAAATCTCTGGGAATTTGGCAAACTTGGTTCGTGTTTGTGTCGCTTTGATCTATTCATTCACTTCTATCAAGATGTTTGCTAACTCTGGGTGTTAAGCGGCCGGTGGCGACGCGGAATCTACCATATCACAGGAGTTGGAGGAGAGGTGGAGTCATCTTGGTCTCGATCGCTCGCTGGGATCTGCGGACGCTGTGGAGGAGTTACTGAGGAGCCGACGATCCAAGACAATGGGATCCTGATTGCCCTTTTTAGGTCACGGCCATAGTAGCATCGCCACACATGCAAAAATTGCGGTTGTAGATATAGTGTATAATACATTTAGCTTGTGAGAATGGACAGTGAACAAATCTGCATTAATACCACCACTTTCAAGTATGTAGATCACCATGTCGCTCGATCCAATGTCGGGACGTCCCGGGTGCATGGCCCATTAGGTGGTGTACTTCGTAGTTTACATTTTGAAGGAGGTTGTGATTAGTCATCCATCCTACGAAAGGCCCGGCGAGGCTCGGCATTCAAGGTAGGTAAGGAGTTTCTTTATTCTTTCTTGTCCTCTTCCACCAGAAGGAATCTCGAAACTTTCCTAGGGACTGTGTAGCTCGTACAAGCCAATCTCCTTGCGTAACTTTCCAGGCCACAAGGATTAACCACATCTCTACTCACTATGTTTTCGAGAAGCACAAGGCTGGCCCGGCCGGCCTATGCATTTTCCAGAATATGCACACGCTCTCTCAGTAGCCATCGGGTGATCTTCTCTGGCATCCAGCCCACAGGAACACCTCATCTTGGTAACTATATTGGTGCAGTTCGGCGCTGGGTGGCTCTTCAAGATGAGCCCGCCGAGCAGTCTGATTTGTTGTACTCTGTAGTCGACCTTCATGCAATGACTTTACCGTCTGCCCCCGAGGACCTTCGACGAAATCGAAGGGAATCCGTGGCGTCTCTCTTGGCCGCGGGAATTGATCCAAGCCGATCAGCGCTCTTTTACCAATCCTCGGTAAGCCCGTGTCAAATGACTAACATAATATCGCGGCGGTATACCGCTAACATATTTGTAAAACAGGTTCCTGCTCATTCAGAGTTGATGTGGATACTGGGTTGTAACGCGTCGATGGGTTACTTATCTCGTATGACGCAGTGGAAGGTTGGCTGCGCTGAGTTTCTTTCCAGGTGGCCAAGGCTAATACACGCATAGTCCAAACTGTCCATGTCCCCCTCCGCCACGGTCTTAGATGAAGGTGTGAAGTCGGCGCTGAAACTGGGCCTCTTTTCATATCCCGTCCTGCAGGCAGCGGATGTTCTAGTGTACAGGTACTTCCACCCTTGAGCCGCTATGATTCATCTGGGAACGGTCAGCTAAGCAGCCCTGTGCAAGGGCAACGCATGTTCCGGTTGGAGATGACCAGCGTCAACACCTCGAGTTCGCAAGGGAATGTGCCAATGGCTTCAACAGCATCTACGGCAAGCTTTTAGTTCCGCCTACGACCCTTACATGTTAGTGGAACAAGATTTTTTTTTTTTTTTTTTTGGGCCGCCACCCGCACGCACAAGGCAGCTAACATGACAGACACATTCAGCACCCGACCTTCGTATAATGTCCTTGCAAGATCCTTCTCAAAAGATGTCCAAGTCACATAAAAGCCATTGGTCACGGATCCTCATAACAGACGAGCCCGAGGAGATCAGGAAGAAAATAATGAGCGCGGTGACGGATTCCGATAACTTTGTATCGTACGACCCTGTCGCTCGGCCCGGCGTCTCCAACCTCCTCCAGCTTCTCGCGTACTTTGACGAAGATAACAGAACGCCCGAGAAACTAGCTTTGGCGCTATCCGGCGAAAACGTAAGTCTAGGGGGCTTAAAGCAACGGGTCTCGGAGTCGATTATCGAAGGCCTAGGCGGCATCAGGGATCGCTATCTACGACTTCTTACCGAGGGCGATGGAAAGTTCATCGACCATGTCGCAAGTGAGGGTGCAAAGAAAGCCCGCTTGAGGGCTGCGGAAACAATGGACCTAGTAAGGCAGGCAGTGGGGCTATAAAAGGCATTCCAAGTCCTTATTCCCCTTTCACTCCCCCCCACCCCTCTTTGTAAAATAGCAGCGGCTCTGCAGCTAGGCAGTCCGTGTGTATATCATTTGGGTTGAATAGAGGAATGTCGATTGTAGGAGGTTCTTCTAGATTGCCATACTACTCGTTTCGTGGTTCGTTTCGTTCACCATTTCAGGTGGCATAAGTAAACTTGCTCCCTCTCGAAGCAAGCCAGAACTCTCTTACCACCTGATTGGTCTGGCGGGCTCCTCGGAGGCTGTCCCTTCTTAGAAGCTGAAGATATATATATATATTTGGACCGGGTAACATCTATCCATACCTGATGACTTTTCTTGCGAACGAGAGCTTTGCTTCCTCGGAGATATTCTGACTTGGAAAGCTCGGATGAAGGAGAGCTGCGCGCATCCAGGTCTGTGCCATTGGGTGAAGTGATGTTATCTTCTTGAGGGGTTCGCTAAGTTTATCAAGCTCGCTTCGCGAAGCATTACCTCCTATATTCCTCATGAGCGAGAGCATGATTAGCGGACCCAGCTCTTGCATTACGCGCTGGATTAGCTCCTGGTGATGCTGGTTAGGTGCGCGGTAACCTGCAAAAGTAGCCTGCGAGGTTTGTGTTAGTGCGCCATGTTAACATGCCGGGCACCGATCATCAAATCAACTTACCCAAAACTCTGCTGCAGCTGCCTTAGGGAGAGGTTCTTGGCTGTCAAGGACGGTAAGGGTAAAGGAAAAGAAGAAGGCGAGGGAGTCCTGTGGTTCGAGGAGGAGGACAACACCAGGGTCTTTCACGAAGAGCCTACAACAGAAATCAATAGCGTGCTGAGAGAGCTCAGGATCATAATCGACACCTTCTCCCCATTAGTATGTAGTCCAAAAGTTGAAAAGGGATGAATGTCTCCTACTAGGGAGTTCGCGGACAAGGCGGATGACCCAGTCCAACGTGAGAGGCATAACGTCGCCCCAGCCCTGGGTCCTTGGCGTTGTCGAACTAACAAATGAGCAGGCCATGCCGATGAGGGCTCCGATTCTAGCAGTAGAGAATGGCTGCCGAATCAGATACCCAGAAATCGTGGCAAGGGGGAACACGAAAGGCCCAGGGACCGTCTCCGAGAAGCCAGCTCTGAAGATATTGCAGATGGATTCGATGACTTCACCACTCGAGGGGAACGTAACCTGCAACTCCGTGACTATGGTCAGTATGCGAGAATACACAGAGCGGAAGGGCTCCGTGTCAGGTCGCCGAGTCAAGTTCGTTTTTTCTGTATCTAGATCAACTGGGACGTCTGCGGGCGCCTGCAGACCCTTGCCTAGGTTAACGAGACATCGAAGGACGCGGAGACCAACGTGGAGTGGAATTTCAGCGATGGGAACATCTGCCAGACAGCGGCGCCCGCAGCGACGAAGGCTCGAGTCTACGTCGACGAGCTCGGCGCTCCTAGCGCCTAGAATACACCGCTGGGCATCGGCGGAAAAAATATCTAGCAGTTGATGGATCGTAGCTGCCTGGGCCTCGTCGTTGTCGAAGGCTTGGATGACGGAGCCGATCGCACCAGTGATCCTCTCATTTGCTAGACAATCCAGCTGCGCCTGGTCGACGATCCTTCGATATTCGGCCAAAAAGGTATCAACCTCGCCAATAAGCACAGTCCTACACGAGGAGCAAAGCTTATGTATAGACTTAGATGCCGGCCCGGCCAATAAGGGGTCGCCCAAAACAGAGAATAGCAGATTGAGAGCGTCCGGCAGGCTCGATACGTTTCGCTCGAAGTATTCGGCGAACTTCTCGATAAGTGCGATGCATGACTGTCGGGTTCGCAAAGGTATGCTCTGGTTATCCTGTCGAAGGATGCCGAAGAAGGACGGGGAAAACGTTATGCTCAGATCGTCATCGCACGCCGACTCGCTTGCGATGCAATCGGCAAACGCGCCTAGGCAGAACGCAGCTGCCTCGAGCTCCGCCCAAAGCTGTGATGCCGTAGCTTGTACTGCGAGGTCCACAAACACAGAGACCAGTTTATTTCCCGAGATCGCATACATAGACTGCAAGAGGTCCGCCACATCTTTCCGTGCGTCCATAAAGCCCTCCCGCTCAGTGGAATCCCATTCAGAAATAATTTGAGGGGGCGGAAACACTATTTTTTGACATGCAAAATGTACGGCTTGGGTAGCATATGTTCTACCTTTGGAAGCAAGTGCTTCTTGGCCGTCGCCAAAGTCGGCCATGGACTCGACATATGTGGACCAGAACTCGACTGCTGGAGTAAAGATTCGGTCATCTACTGCGGGAAAGCCCTTCGCAGCCAGAAGACCACAAACCGACTCAAGAAGCTTTTCAGAAAGCGGGTCAGGTTCAGCTGCGAGTAGCGTGTCCATTTGGGAGTCTGCAAGAGCAATCATGAATAGACCAAATTGCAGGTTTTCAAAATCGAAGTCCCCCTGGATCAAACGATCGTAATACCGAATACCAACCTGGCCAACGCTCATGTTCATGAGCAGGCGGATGTGTGGTACTGTTAGGAAGCCATGATGATTGGAGAGGAGCTCGGAAAGTAATTCCATCGAGGAGGCAAATGTAGCGTCATCCGAGGCGACAGCCAGTCCGTTTACAACCCGTGGGATGAGGTTACGGAGATGTTCTAGAAGAGGGTCAGACCGCGGTAGGGAACGGTGAGCAAAGGATGCCCATGGCTGGCAAGGGAATGCCTCTGTTAGCTGATAATCTGTAGCCTGGCTCCGTATCCCCGCGAGCATACGACCTTGTGATTTGAGGGATGATCCCGCACCTGGAGGCATTTGATAGCGCTTCTCCGGAGAGATAACCTAGAACTTGCGTCTCTTTCCGGGTCCAGGCCAAGAGATATTAGGGCTGCTACATCTTCAATCGAGTCACGAATTCCTTCGTAGATGGGTAGACTGAGATATGTTAAATTCACATGCGTGGACAGCGGAGCTGCAGGCGCAAACATACTGATTTGCCGAATTCATATCAACCTTTGCCGCCTCCTCCACAAGGTCGGTTGCGAAAAGCAAACAGGCTTGCATTGCGCGAGGTTCAAGGTTTGGAATGAAGGCTAACGCATCGTCAATGTCGTTGGGGTTGGCGTGTCGTCGCAGTTGAAGGCAACATATAAGATACCGTAAACACGGGTAACAGTGGGTGGGAAAATGAAGAAAAAAGGTAACAAGGGCAGTCGACAGTTTCCTCGTGACAAGTCCACTGGAGGTATCCAATGCCGACTCTGTGAACCAGCCTAGGAGACGTGTGAAGAGCTCGCTTAATTCGTCCCCACCGAGCGAGGAGCTATCATAGAATCATTAGCATTTTGCCAGGCGCAGAGGTCAGGGCTGGGAAGAGATGAAGCCTGTACATCGATCCACCTACCTATCTGTGTTCAGCTTTACAATCAATGTTAATGCGCCAAAGAACCGGACCTTTTCGTCCGGACGAGACAACAGGTCGCGAGCAAGGGCCCAAGCCTGGTCGGACCTCTGTATCCGATGAAGGACGTCCTGGATCTGGGAAACGATGGCCGGGGATACAGGTTCATAGAGAGCATGAATCAACTAAAACCTCAAGCATGCTCAGTTATGATCCTGCGAAGATGATGAGATGACAAAAGGGCAAACTCAAAAACAAATGCTCACGTTTTCGACCTCAGGAAGTGAGGAAGGTTCCTTGATGTAGGCCATGATTGGCGAGTAAGTGTTAGGCGCGTGTCAAGAACGGCCAGTATCAGGCTATGGGGCTGTCGAACGAAGCTTGGCTGCGTTCTTCGATGTGCTCTCTCATCCTCTAAATTCTAGCCGTGTACGAAGTACGAAGTACAAGGAACAGCGGCATTGGAGTTGGATAGGAACTACTTCGTAAACTGCGATCAATTCAATTCTTGCAAGGTGCAGTGTGGACGTAGACATCAATCAATGTAAGGTGGGGGCGGGGTTTTGGTTTTGTTCCACCAAAGATCAATAATGCTCGAACGCCTAAATTATTAATGTGGAGAGAGCGAGAGGAGAGGGGCTAATGAGCCTTCAATTAAGTATTCAATGTTGTCTTGCTGTCTTACAATGAAGGGAAGTAAGTGCCCTTGCCACCAATGATGGAGTAATTTGCAGTAAGTCAAGCTCGGTCGGGTCGTTTGCTTCCTCCTGCGACAAGTGCGTTGACTACTGGGACTGAACTTGTCAAGACAATACAATTGTAATGAATGCATGGCCAAGCCAGACCTCGACTTAATAATCCCGGGACCTTGTCGCTGTCAGGCAACGCAGACATACAAAGGGAGAGAGCCTCCAATTGTCCGGTATCTCTGCTTCCTGCTTCGTACATGCAATTGAAAACGAAGTACAATGGTACTTAGGGACACAGTGCCTATTCTGACGAAATCAAACCCCGCAATTTGCAGCTTCCCTGTGGAAGCATCGACCCTGGTATCATTGCTCCCACATTGGCACTTATGAAGTCCGAAGTAGGAACTCAGTAACTTAACCTGCGATAACCGACCCCCTCTTGGACCATATCTACCGCGCCTTTCTCGTAGGGAAGTCTTCCGGGGCTAACCGTGCATGTGGCCCTCTGTTGCGCGAAAGAGTAGTTTATGTAGGGCCAGGAACCTCTCTCTCTGCCTCCCGCTTACATTTCCTGGCTCGACTCACCTTCTCCCTACTCGACAAAGAGCTTATCGGCTAGATCAACCCCTCCCTCACCGGTGCAGATTTCTGATGTCGCGAGTTCAGCCGCAAGACGTCGCGTCGAAGTTCAGTGCCGTCGATGGCGCTACGGAAAGTGGGAAGGGGACGATGAGCCGTCTCAAGAGCCTTCGAACCTTCATGCGGGAGCATCATGTGGATGTTTACGGTAGGCTTTCCCTCACTTGTCCAGGAGACGCCCGGGGACCATTGGACCGTTATGCTAATCAAAACCATGTCGGAATCCAGTAATCCCATCTGAGGACTGCCATGCGTCTGAGTATATCGCCCGCTGCCATGCCCGTCGCGAATTCATTAGCGGCTTTACTGGCTCTTCTGGATGCGCAGTAGTCACACAACAGAAGGCTATTCTAGCTACCGACGGTCGATATTTTAGCCAAGCCTCTCAGGAGCTGGACGAAAACTGGGAACTTCTCAAACAGGGTACCCAGGAAGGCCTAACCTGGCAGGAGTGGACTGCGACTGAGGCGGCTGGCGGAAAAGTGGTTGCTGTCGACCCTTCTCTCATCTCGGCACCATCTGCGAAGAAATTATCAGAGAGGATTCAACGGAGTGGAGGAGCCGAACTGCTTCCTCTCGAGACGAATCTCGTTGACCTCTGTTGGGGATCTGAC
The DNA here is from genome assembly GCF_000732125.1 of Scedosporium apiospermum. NCBI lineage: Eukaryota > Fungi > Ascomycota > Sordariomycetes > Microascales > Microascaceae > Scedosporium > Scedosporium apiospermum. The sequence continues at coordinate 1,200,556 of NW_015971788.1, read as the reverse complement.
CGGCCCGATCCTCCTTCCAATGCTGTGACCACTCTACCCGACAAATTCAGTGGGAAGGATGTCCAGGCGAAATTGTCGGAGTTACGGCGGGAGCTGGCCAAGAAGAACTCGATGGGGTTTGTCGTCTCGGCCTTGGATGAGGTCGCGTGGCTCTTCAACTTGAGGGGCTCTGACATACCCTACAATCCTGTCTTCTTCTCCTACGCCATTGTTACACCCACTACAGCCACTCTTTATATTAACAAGCAACAGCTTGGTGCTAACACACTCGCGTATTTGGAATCAAATGGGGTCTCAATAAAACCGTATAGTGACCTTTTCACAGACGTTAGGAAGCTTTGTGATGCGGCCAAACCACAGGAAACGGCTCCCGGTTCCCCATGCCCTCGGTTTCATATATCCACGAAGGCATCCTGGGCGCTGAAGCTCGCCCTTGGTGGGGATGAGAATGTCGAGGAAGTTCGCAGCCCCATCTCTGACGCGAAGGCCATCAAAAACGACACAGAAATGGATGGTATGCGAGCCTGTCATGTTCGAGACGGTGCTGCGCTCATCGAATTCTTTGCTTGGCTGGAAGATCAGTTGGTAGATCAAAAAGCCGTCCTGGACGAGGTCGACGCTGCTGACAAACTGGAAGAACTGCGCCGTCGGCAGAGGGATTATGTGGGCTTGTCATTCAGCACAATATCCTCAACTGGGGCAAAGTGAGTAAATGTGCCCAAGCCTCTGATTTCATCCCACTTCTGACATGACGCTCCCCAGTGCCGCCATCATCCACTACAGCCCGAAGCGAGGCAGTTGCTCTGTCATTGACCCCAATTCAATCTATCTCTGCGATTCGGGAGCGCAATACCTTGACGGGACTACTGATACAACGCGAACATTCCACTTTGGCACACCCACGGACTTCGAAAAGCGCGCATATACTCTCGTCCTTAAGGGAAATATATCTCTGGACACGGCGATTTTCCCAAAAGGCACGACTGGGTTTGCGCTCGATGCCCTGGCACGGCAACATCTCTGGGTAAGTTGATTCTCGCCTGTTCTTTCATAACAGCTCCCATGATTGCACGTAGGCTTATCTTATTCCAGCGCGAGGGCCTCGACTATCGCCATGGAACCGGCCACGGAGTTGGCTCCTACTTGAACGTACATGAAGGTCCCATCGGAATCGGTACCCGTGTCCAATATACGGAAGTTGCACTGTCGCCAGGAAACGTCGTTTCTATTGAGCCTGGATATTACGAGGAGGGCTCATTCGGCATAAGAATCGAGAATGTCGCAATAGTTACCGAGGTGCAGACGGACAAATCTTTCGGAGACAAACCCTACCTAGGCTTCGAACATGTCACCATGGTTCCTTTCTGCCGAAATTTGCTAGATGTCAGTCTGCTGACAGAACCAGAGAAACAGTGGCTCAACGAGTATAACGCCGCGATTCTTGCGAAAACGGAGGACTTGATTCAGGCAAATCCAAAAGCATTGACTTGGCTTAAGCGGCAAACGCGCCCAGTTTAAGAGTTGTTTGCAGAATCTACATGCGTACAAGCGCGGCCAAGATGAGAGTAGTACTGAAAGATAGCTTAAAGACGATGTTTCCGTCGTTCATGCTCAGCAGATATTTCCAACGAGGCGTCCCAATGACTCTCCGAAGAACTCCCATACTATCGAAACCAAACCTATCGAGTGCCTGGATATACTCGGAAGGTTTCAGACTCCGTTAGCTAGAAGTGTGATTGGAATAAATAACCATCTTCAACGTACCAACATGATTAACCCACATAGACCTATGACTACAACAAGTGCTTTGGAAAAGACGCTCAAGACGACGCCGACACAGAAACCTGATTCGGGGTTAGTATAGAAAGCTGAGGAGCTGGGGCCAACTTTGGGCAACTTCTGTGAAAATGTGAACAACCTGCAAGGCTGCCACTGGCCAGTTGACTGACTGTGGAGGCTCTGACAAGAGGGCGATGGCTTAGGACAGGTCCTATCCCCCCTTTCAACCCTTCTTGCTGGTCACATTTCAATATGGACCTTCCTGGGAGGCAGAGAAATATCCCGATCCCCGGAAGCAGAGGGTGCGCCTTGATAGGTTTAAACAAGCCGCGCCTGAAGACTCGTGGAGGCATTATGGTTGTGATTGGGTGAGGAGAGCTTTTGGATGAAAACGAAGAGCTAAGTCGGGTCGAATATGCTGATTGTGCAGGTAACCTCAAGCTAGGTTGTACTTACATCAACTGATTATCAGAACATCGTCATTCAGATGGGAATGGCTGGCTTTATTAGTATCAATTTCTTTATTCGAGATAGTGTCCTTTATTACAAACGGGGAAACGGCCGCTAGCAAGCAGCAAACCCGAAAAAGAAAGGAAGGAAAGTGAAGAAAGAAAATAAGACAGAAAAAGAAGGGAAAAAAAGAGGGAGAGGGAGGGAGAAAGGGAGAAAAAGGGTATCAAATAATATTATTAAGAGACCAAGGACAATGCTCGAGTTAATCCCAGTGGGATTTGATTTGAGCATGATTGTCTCAACGAAACAGCAGTGAAAAAGTCGATTCCGGAACACCATGCCAATGCCCGCTCCAGACGCCAATATCGAGTCCATCTCTTCTCTCCACCGATAATGCCAAGAGAGGAGTCCATATATACCAAATAAATACCGTCCAGGCTTTTGATACAACTAACCCAATCCGCCCCAAACGCCGCGTATTCTCCTTGCCAACTGAATGTCTTTTTGCATGATAGTTACCCTCTTGGCATGTATCGCACAGAGGTTGGTATCTTCGAAGAGATGGACAAGAAACGCCTCTGCCGCCTCTTGGAGCGCCATTATGGCTTGCGATTGCCACCTTAACTCTTGGTCTCTAGGTACGAACGAGAGCGCAATTTCGCGGACCTTCAGTTGCGTCGGACTCGTTAGCACTTGAGGAAAGAACATGACACTGCGTCTGTCCAGGTTCGCGATCAGGGTGCACTCACTAGTCTTGCGAATGGGAGCTTGAGGAGCAACAGTTTAGTGTTGCTCTGATAATGCCTAATCTCTCGCAGCGCCACAGTTCCAGGTCGATATCTTCTTTTCGCCCTGTATGGTACGGGGTCACCAGCTTGGACGTGTCAGCATACAATACTCGGTCTTGTTCCGAGAGAATTTACTCACGGCGAACCCCACTAGCTCTTGAGCCACCGCGACTTCCAGTGGAGGTCCTGGGGGGCATTGTGGCCGTGCGTCTAATGAGCAAGAACGAGATCACAGGTGTCCTTCCGTGTTCGAAGGACAGAAGTCAGGCGGGAAGAGTCGGCTTTGAACGAATGGAAGGAAATAATCCGGGGCTATGTCAAACAATGCAGGATGGTCTCGAAAAAGGAGAGTCTATGATACATGACAGCGGCACAGGCAGTTGGATTTCTACTTAATAAATGGCTCTGGAATGGACGTGAGGGAGGACGTGACGAGGACGTGACGAGACGCGTTAAGAGCCAATTAAAGGCAATACTACTCTCCCCCAGCCCCACGATTTTTTCTCCCATTCCACACACGCCAAACGGGCTTACAGTACCAATATGGTAAATCGTTCAAAATAGCACAGTGTGATTCCGTCATTGGATAATTGTCTGGTGTTGTGATTATATAATGACAGCAAGAACTGCGCTCAAACTCCTTGCATTCTCATTGTTGCTGCAATTCCTGCCCCACAAGGCTACAGGATGGAGAAGATTCCAGCTGTCATCAATTTGTTCCAGAGCAACATTATAGACGCCACCCTGTCCCCCCAGGCCTTTTAGCCAACACCCATCACCTCATATCCAGCTTCGAAGCGTTTTCTTCTGGCCACAGGCACGATAATACCTATGCAGACGCTTATTTGCCTTACCTGGTAGCTTGGTTAATTCCAAGAATCTCTTCATCCCCGCGATCGATGCTCCGCCATGGATCAAATGATGGGAGACGGCGCAAGGCTCCCTCTGGAGACATGGTTTTGGGAAATGCCTATCTGTACGCGATGGTGGACAACTGCAACCTTACTCACCAGCGCCCTAGTGCAATGCCAGATCCTCACGCCATTCCAGTTATTCTACAGCTTTCGTGCCGTCTTCCATAAATACCAGGTGAGGGACCGTATCGCCCACAACCAGACATTCTAACCTTTCTTCCACAATGATAATCTTGCTAACCCGAACCCGTGGCCATATCTGCAGTATTGGCGCCTTCTCACGACCTTTCTCTACTTCGGGCCTTTTTCCCTTGATTTACTCTTTCACGTTTACTTTCTCCAGCGATATGCACGCCTTCTCGAAGAATCATCAGGAGGCTCGCCGGCACATTTTTCCTGGCTTCTTCTCTACGCGACAGCCAGTCTCCTCTTGATATCACCTTTGGTTTCGATGCCATTCCTCGGACATCCCCTTTCATCCACGTTGGTATACATCTGGTCCCGACGTAACCCCGACACACGCCTGAGCTTCTTGGGCCTGCTTGTTTTTACCGCACCTTACCTTCCCTGGGTTCTCATGGGATTTAGTCTCATCCTGCATGGCACAATACCGAAGGATGAGATTATGGGGGTTTTCATCGGCCATATCTGGTATTTTTTCAATGACGTGTACCCCCCCCTGCACAACGGATCCCGGCCTCTGGACCCCCCAGGCTGGTGGAGAAGGCTTATCGACGGCCGACGTGCTGAAGACGAATCGGCTAATGGTATTGACAATGAATTCGTCGTGGTGGGGGCCCCAGAGGTCGTGCCCCCCGAACTACGGTGACGCAGCTCTCCCTGTTAGGTGTATTTAATCTGCCCCGGACAGGTGATTCATTTGTATGAAGGACGATGCAGCGGGGGGGCGTAGCAAACATGGATGCTCACTGAAGGACGGCGTCTCGGACGGAACTAAGGAACTCAGCGGCACGGCGTTATAGGAACGTCTTTTTGGCTTGAATCGGAATTGGGTCTATACTTCTGTATTTGCATATCCCTTTTTTCTGCTTGCAAATGGTGATTGTGGCTGTCGCATAACCTCTGTCCATGTTTACTTGCCATAGGGTGTGGCGATGGGGAAAGCCGATGAGTTTTACGATGGCATTTGCGAACGTGCAGCGTCTTTGAGTTGCGACTGGCAGCACAAGCAGACCAGTGAGATTATATAATACTGGTAAAAAAACGCAATTGGCGGGGTAGATTGCAACGACCAGAAATGCTGTGATAGTTATCCCGAAGTTCGCGACGTGGTCTCGACTATCTTTTCGATTTTCTGGCCCATCCCAATGAACTAGGAGCTCGGGTTTCTTTAGAGGCGTTGAACACTAAGTCTTACCTAGTTGGCAAAACCCGATCAAAATGAGAGCATATCTTTATGATAATAACCCTGTGAGCGACAACTCAGCTTCACTCAGTCCAACATCGATCCTGTTGTGCGTATCACTGGCTAACTACCGAGTCGAGACAGGGTGATCCGCGACTCGCCCACGATTCTGGGCGTGAGGTAAAAGAGGAGACGCTCACTCAGCTTGGCGTTAAATATTACCATATCGAAAATGTTGATGGGGTGAACCAACTCGCAACGGCGCGAGGATATAAGAATCGCGATGAAGTGACGATATCTCCCGAGGCGATGGGGTCAGTCTACGAAGATAAAGTGAAGATGTTTTTTGACGAGCACATCCACGAAGACGAGGAAATCAGGTATATCCGAGATGGTCGTGGTTACTTCGATGTCCGCGGCGCGGAAGACGAGTGGGTCCGCATTCTCGTCGAGAAGGTGGGTTGTGAGAAGCATTGCTTTTCTCTCAGGTTCATTCGACTGATGCTTACATTAGAATGACCTCTTGATTCTTCCTGCCGGCATCTACCACCGCTTTACGACAGACGATACCAATGTAAGTCCGACGGTGCGGCCCTTTAAATATCCCATCCTAACAGAAACAGTACATCGTGGCTATGAGACTGTTCCAGGACGAGCCGAAATGGACCCCTCTCAACCGAGATGCCACCGTAGACGTGAACCCGCACAGGCAGGATTATGTGGCGCAATATTTGAAATAGCGGAGTCAGGCTTCGTCACGACTACAATTGTAGTTGCCCAGGGGCAGCTTTCTTTCTAAACACAATAGCAACAACCCGAATAAAAATTGGTTCGTGTATTGAAATACGAGCCCGCATTCGATACAAAATACTGCAAAAAGTCACAAAAGAGTAAAGGAGTCATCAGTATACTTTTTAAAATAATAATATATAATACTGAACTTGTATTTTATGATTTTGATATTTAATATTTTAATTTTAACGTTTATTGTTAACCCATTTATTTGATATTTATTACAGAGCATAAATCTCTTGTAATTATGCCTTTGTACGAAGTACTGTTTTCTCAAATTTGACGACGCGGCTTGGCTAAAGTTTCTGTGGCAGGCTTTTTCTTTGTTGTTAGTCATTCAGTTCCCAACTTCTTTGTTACCATTGTGCAGCGGAGCATCTCAGTATCTGTTTCTTAGCCTCTTAACCTGTTCGCTCAAAGCTGTTCTATCAACGTATCACTCGTCAGGCGCCCGGGGGCTATTAGAATATGGATAACTTTACTGAGCAAGAGCCAACGGCGCAGACCGGCGACACAGCCGTGAAATCGAGACTTCAATTGCCTGCAAGCTGCGACCCGCCGCCCGTAGCGAATGGTCCCCGCAGACAGCTGGTGTGGATTGTGAGTTGAACCCCTAGTGCCTGTCCAGCTAGCTTCCCAGAGCTGATGACTTGTAACAACGTAGGTTTTCGGGGGAACAGGCCATATGGGCCGGTCCCTTGTGAAGTGCGCTCTTGCGCGTGGTGATCGGGTAGCCTCTGTTGGGAAGGTTTTCGAAACAAGTCCGGAGCATAGAGTAGGCCGCCAGGAGAACTTTCTCGGGGCTCAATGCGATGTTCGGGCAAGGGATTCCGTCTCTCAAGTTGTGCAGCGGACGCTGAGCTACTTTGGTAAGATTGATGTGGTCGTGAATTGCTCAGGGTATGGTGTGATTGGGGCCTGCGAAGACCAAGATGAATATGAAGTCCGGAACCAGTTCGAAACGAATTTCATGGGGACGCTGCATATCATTCAATCTACGCTGCCATATTTTAGGGAGCAGAATGCGGGCCGCTATCTAATCTTCAGCTCGACTTCTGGGGCACTTGGAGTTCCCGGGCTTGGCCCGTATTGTGCTACCAAATATGCCGTTGAGGGCCTGATCGAAGCGATGCTGTATGAGACCGACTCCTTTAATGTCAAGGCCACACTGGTGGAGCCTGGCCTTGTAAGGAGAGACGAGCCCGACTCTGTTACGAACCCGTTGCCGACTTGGGGCCACTTCCTCATCAACCCTAGTAGCGAGGCTTACGCCCACGCGACATCTCCTGCACTCCACGCAAAACGAATGGTTCAGTGGCTCGGTGATAGGCAGCCTACCAGTGTAGTGAAATGTGCGGAGCTAGTCTGGCAACTCGCACATTGTTCTTACCCACCACTCAGGCTATTGCTGGGCAGCTATGCAATTGAGAGTATAAGGGACAGGCTCCGTTCGGTGACTGAGGAGCTGGAAGATTGGAAACATCTGAATTTCCCAGCAGCGCCCGATACTAGCACAGAGAAGGACGAAAAGGAAATCTCCAAATCCGAGCAGGATGATGATATGGGAGAAACGGGCCAGGAGTTGCACGATTCTACAATCACAGCGTCGTAACAGGAGATTCCGACCGATGTACAATTGGAAGACGACGGAAGGGGTTTTTCCCCCTTTTCTTCTTCTTTTTTTATTTAATTTTTTTTTCTCCACTGGTCTGGGATATTGGGCAGCCTAGCCCGTCAGATGAATGTTAAACTTTATTGTCACCAAGACTCCTGTCGAAAAGTAATATTCGGGAAATGTGGTTCAGAAACAACGGCGGCGGCTAGTGGAAAGGGCATTTTTAGTTTCACCCGTTGCTGTAGTACTTCATACGAAAGAAAGTGTTGCCAGCGATGGAAGAACAAGGCATATTAGGTAATACGAAATCTGTGCTCGAAATAGGCCACAGCCCCCCCTGCCCCTTTCTCCTGGACGCGTCAAGGACACATGCAATCTGCTAATCTTAGGACATGCAGGTGTGGCTTTTGTAGTCTGCTCCCAACACTCTTTCCCTTGACTTCCTACTTCATTAATTTTTCTTCCCCTGGACAAGGTCGTTTTTGGCTTCAACCATTCGTTTTGGACAGACAAAATCTGCTCTGCCCGTCCCTCTTCTTCCCTTTTCTTTTCTTTTCTTTTTTTTTGGGCTTTCTTTTCTCAAGAGGAGTTCTTGAGGTCTAAGGATAAGTTTCACGGCAACGATCCTTCTTCGAATCTCGACAATCTTTGTTGCCCCAGGGAGGAAGTTAGTCCATCGCAATTCGAAGAACCTGTCCCTTATCCTGTTCCCGCCATCCCGCACATAATTCCCCGATCCGCGTCACCGACACGATGACGGACAAGAAGATTGAAGACCCCGAGGCTCGATTGCCCCAGTCAGGCTTCCGGAATGGTTTCGTTGATGAGAAAGAAGGTTTCCTCTCGACCCGGCACAGTCGGCAGCCGCCCAGCCTCGCCATGTCCAAGATCAGCAATAGCCCTGGCCTTTCAATCTTGGCGTACTGTCTGTCGTCTATCAGTATGACCGTTGTCAACAAATACGTCGTGTCTGGCGATGCATGGAATTTGAATCTCTTCTATCTGGCTATACAGGTCGGTATCGAGTTTTACAAGACGATGAAGAGATTTTATAATGGCCATGGTTCTAATGCCAATTGTGTCTAGGCTATCGTCTGCACAGGGACAATCACGGTCTGCAAAAATGTCGGTCTCATTAGGGACTTGGCCCCTTTCGATAAGGATAAAGCGAGGAAATGTACGTGCATTTCAGGTAGTTATTTTGATTGCGTGGTGCTGATCAGCCAATCCCAGGGTTTCCTATTTCCGTCCTGCTCGTCGGAATGATCTACACGGGCACCAAGGCGCTGCAATATCTCTCGGTCCCCGTCTACACCATTTTTAAGAACCTCACCATCATCGTCATCGCCTACGGAGAAGTGCTGTGGTTCGGAGGCAGTGTCAGCCCCCTCGCCCTGCTTTCGTTCGGCCTTATGGTCCTTAGCTCGGTCGTCGCGGCGTGGGCAGATATCCAGAGCGCGCTCAGCGGCAACCCGCTGACAGGGGACGCCGTCAGCGCGATGTCAACCTTGAATGCCGGCTACGCTTGGATGGGTCTCAACGTGTTCTGCTCCGCCTCGTATGTACTGGCGATGAAGAAGGTTATCAAGAAGATGAACTTTAAAGACTGGGACAGTAAGAAATAATCCCGTCCCCTTCCTTATGAGCAAATGTGCTGTCTGGAAGTGCTTCTGTTGCGTCTGTCCAATCGCTGACACTGCAACAGCCATGTACTACAACAACCTACTCACCATTCCTGTCCTGATCGTCTTATCTCTGATCGCCGAAGACTGGTCCCGACCCAATCTGGCGCGCAATTTCCCCGTGGAGACTAGGAACAGTCTTTTCATCGGCATGGTCTACTCCGGGTTTGCAGCAATCTTCATCTCTTACTGCTCTGCCTGGTGCATCCGAGTTACCTCATCGACGACCTATTCAATGGTGGGAGCTCTTAACAAGCTTCCAATTGCGATTAGCGGGCTCATTTTCTTCTCCGCTCCTATCACTGTTGGTAGTGTCTCGGCCATCTTCCTCGGCTTCGTCAGCGGAATCGTATACTCGTGGGCGAGGATTCGGCAGTCCGAGATGGCGAAGATGTCTCTACCAACGAAGCAGCCTGCTATGAGTGCAAGCTCCCTGAGTAATCGGGACGCTGCTAACTCGTGAGCGAAAATCTTCTTATGTCTTGCGGCGGAGTTATCTTGGATTTGGATTGTCAGCCTTGTCGATAGTTCTGCAAAATGCTGTACACCTTATCATCGCCGAATGACTCGAAACGACTTGAGGGTTCCTTTTTTTTTTTATTCTTTTTTTTTTTTTTTTTTATGTTTCTTGTAATATAGATAGACTTTTCGGGGTGAACGAAACGAAGGACGTGGCTGGCTTATGCGATTGGATTGGGTGTTGGCGCCTGCCTTTCCTGGGGAACGTCTTTCTCTCTTCCTACTCGCCCCCTTCTTCCTTATCCTTGCCTTTTTATGCTTGTTATGTTTTGCTTCTAATCGACTAACTATTCGGGCGGAGGGGGTCAGGCCTAGTAGATGGAAGGATGATGACAAGAGGGCATTCTAGACAAGACTCGATGATAAGAACCGACGTAATAATAACGAATGTGTAGCCCAGACACTAAGTCAGCCGAGGCGTGAAGGTTATGTTCATGTTGCTGCCCAGTTTCAGATGCATATTGCCTTCCACCACTCGCTTATCCCAAGATGTGGTCCATGGCTCAGGTTCACTGTGCCTAGTTGGGTTTCAAACCAATCCTTGCTTGATTTCACCTCACGTTTGCCCTCCCCTTCTTAATCTACAGCTCATTGTGATTCTCAGTTCTTTTGTGGCCACCTAAATTCGAGAGCAGTGCTGATGGCTTCTGACTCGGTCACGAGCGACAGAGGCAATGATGTCATGCGGGCGGTCAGACAGGATTCCTGTGTCCCATGGCAGGCAGAGCCGTTGAAATTGAAATTTAGAAGTCCTGTTGTTAGTTAGATACCTGGTTCTAGCCGGCGACCCAGCCAATAAACATCAGCTGATGGGTATATTCCTAACGTGGGTTACCTCAGCGACCAAGAATGGGGTCCCTTGACCACGGGTCCGTGTGATTGGAGCCAGGATGAAGCTCCAGTGCTCCTTTGAGCTCATCAAAGTTGATCAGCTTGAGTTTTTGCCATGAGAAACCGATCGCGCTGTACCTTTGTATGTGCTTCGTAAACCTAAGTCTTGCCTAGAATCTTCCCCGAGGGTTAACTTTTGAAGGCAGGGAGGATATATGTTCATCGCATTCTTTTTTTAATATTTTCTTCTTCTCTTCTCTTTTCCCTTCTGATCCCAACCTTTCTTTTTTTCTCACCGGGGCCAGGAGGTCATGCTCCTTATAGTGCACAGAGGTCCGTTTACGATCTCCGCCCTTCGTCGCCTCGCCGGGTGATGCGATACACATTGTCCCATCTTCCTCCCCATGAGAATTGTATTGACGTCTGGCAATGGACAGTTTTTGAGCGCCTAGCCCCAACTGTGGGTGCTTCGCCGGACGAGCGTAAGTGATACGTCGCCCCTGCCTTTGTGACCTGTTGACTGAGCAAGCATTCAGTAAAGCTTGTCGCCTCCTTCCTCCTATCTTACCCTCTGGCGGCGGTCTTGAAGAGAATTCCAGAGAGCAAGCCCGGGCTGAAGAATCTTTTTATCGTTGCGTATGATGAAACCGAAACACGTTGAATTCTGCCCCTTCCCCTGCCCCCTCCGCTGACACCCCCGGCCTATAGGACCTCAATATTCTACCTTATTGGCCTGTTTGATTTCTGGGATGGCCTACGAACCTTCGGAATCAGTGCGGGTGGTACTTACCTTTTGGCAAGTGGTTTCCGCACTAGCCCTTGGATGCCATGGGCAGGGTTCATTTTCGTTATGGGCCATATGGCCAGCAACCACCTCGCTCATCAGTTTGTGACCAAGCCGTCGGCAATTGATATAACCGGCGCCCAAATGGTCTTAGTGATGAAGTTGAGTGCTTTCTGCTGGAATGTGGCTGATGGTCAGCTTCCGCCCGAGCAATTGTCAGCGTTCCAAAGGGACAGGATGCTACCAGAGCTCCCCGGCCTTCTAGACTTTGCCGGGTATGTGTTATTCTTTCCTTCGCTCTTCGCGGGGCCTTCATTTGACTACGCAGAGTACCGCCGGTGGATCGATACGACCATGTTCCAGGTCCCAACTCAGGTGGAGCCTTCAAAACGTCCGCCGGTTAGGAAAAAGCGGAAGATCCCTCGCAGTGGCGCCCCGGCTGCGGGGAAAGCTGCTACAGGCCTGCTCTGGATAGGGTCGTTCATCTATCTTTCCAAGTGGTATCAGCCAGGCGTCCTCCTTACGCCCGCCTTCATGACTCATAGCTTCATTGGCCGAGTCGTGTTTCTCTACATGGTCGGACTTACAGCCCGACTCAAATACTACGGCGTCTGGACCTTGACTGAGGGTGCATGTATCCTAACGGGGCTTGGCTATAACGGCGTGGACCCGTCCACGGGGAGGGTGTCGTGGGATCGCCTCAAGAATATAGATCCTTGGGGCGTGGAAACGGCACAGAATGCCAGAGGTTACCTTGCGTGTTGGAATATCAACACAAGCAATTGGCTACGGAACTATGTTTACCTGCGTGTCACCCCCCGCGGAAAGAAGCCTGGTTTCCGGGCGAGCCTCATTACATTCGGCACTAGCGCTCTTTGGCATGGTTTCCACCCAGGTTACTACCTAACATTCGTATTTGCCAGTTTCGTGCAAACCGTCTCGAAGAGTAGGTTTTCTACCAGTGCTCTGGTTTATCACTGGCAACCCACCGCTGTATACTAATCCCTTCGATAGACTACCGCCGTTACGTGCGACCGTTCTTCTTGGACCCGGTGACGGGATTGCCGCTGCCTAGGAAGAGGTACTACGACATTTTGTCACTTGTTGTCACTCAACTTACATTCTCATTCGCCACGGCACCATTCCTGGTCCTATCATTCTCCGGCTCGCTCCAGGTGTGGTCTCGCATGTACTTCTACCCCGTACTGGGCATCGCTCTCTCCATGGCTTTCTTTGCCTCCCCTGCGAAGCAGATCCTGAAACAGAAACTGGATCAGAGACAAGCGGTGGCAGGAGTGAAGATGGTCCGTTCCGCTAGCCAAGAGAGCCTGGCCTCAAGAGAGCCAGTCCTGGGGCTTTCATCGGATCCGCAACGCGATCTCTCCGAGATTGTGGAAGAGATCAAGGCGGATATTCAGAAGAGATCCTGATATCACACGACAAATCTGTACATGGCGAACTTGTCTGGAATTATGATAGTACACCACCGGAGGATGATGGATAGGGACCTAGGCCTTAGAGTCTCGCTTGGAGAAACGACTTGCATCACATTACCGAAAGGAATGGCGCTTTTGGTATACCAGATGATTGTTAATTTATATCTTTCTTGCCAATAAATATTGTCATTCTCAAACTATATACGCATGAAGCCGTAAGCTGGTCATTAAAGTCGTATGGCATCTCTATGTCTAGATATACATTATGTACATTGCTTCATAGGCTCACTGAGGATCGTGTTGCAACTACGTCCAGGTGGACATTTCGACGTAGTAATGACAAAGGAAACCGAAGAGGGAAGAGTGTGTGAAGGCCAGGAGGAGAGGGCGTGTGGGCCTGGCATTAAGATTAACTCGACAATTCTTCGGAGTGAAGAGAAGCGATGGGCGTGAGAAGGGGAGAAAAGAAAAAGGGGAACTCGGAAAGGAGCTGGACGGCGTAATAGCCTTCAACAAGAGATGTCGGTGAAAGGGAAGGCGTATGGTGGAGCGCTGGGCGCAGCGGCTGTAAGGTGGGGCGTGAACGCAGACCGGAGGAGCGATTATTTTGGAAGCACAGTTTCAAGAAAGCAGTGATGGGAGGGGTATGCATGCGTTCCTCGGGGGCCGAGTTGTGACACTAAGGGCGGGAGATTACGAGCCCCAGCCTTGACGAACACCAAGGACGATTAAGACGATGACGGCGCTGATGACGAGAAGGCCAACAACGGACATGTAGCGGTTGAGCCGCCGCCACCAGTGCGCTCCTTCATATTGAGCTTCCTCAAATGACTTTGAGCGCCTCGGAAGAGATGAAGTTCGAACGTCGAGGTGACTGGTGCTGCCATCTCCTTCGGCCATTTCCTTCCGGGGATCCGGTGGTAGTGGCAGACAGGCACCTGTCATCCAAGCTATCATACAGGTGTAGAGTTAGTAACGAGACTGACAAAACGATTGCACACGCCAAAGTGAGCACGATTTTCCAAATCACATACCAAAAGGGAAAATAAAGCCCACAATAAACAGAACGACCTGAATGTTCCGTCTGCCCAACATGCCGCTCTCCGCAGACCAAGTCACTGACGGTGGTTCCCAGATGCTATATCGGCTGGCCCGCTGGTCATGGCGAAGATGGGGGGACCAAATGCTGGAAGTCTGCTTCCGCAAACCGCCGCCTAATCGGTGCACGTCGTCCGGCGCCGGGGCCGAAGCTATTTCAGGATCACGCTCCACATCGCGTGGCCGGCGTCGCTGGCTATAGATTTGGGCGGGAAAGTGCTCGGTGGTAGGTGAGCCGCTCCGAAAAGAGCTTGGAGGCCTGCTCTCGGTGTAGTCGGAGAACATGGATTCCGATGAAGGCGCAAGGAACCGTCGCTCACCACTGCCGTAGTATAGCCTGCGAGTAGGTTCGTTAGGTCATGTCGCCTGATACGAAAGGAACAAGAGAATAGAAGCCGAGAAAAAAAAAAAAGAAAAAAAAAAAAAAGAAGAGCCGACATACCTTGCCCATGTAGGGAGTGAGGACGAGGCAAAGCTATTAGCTAGCGAGCTTGAGGAAGAATGAAGGTTCCTGTCGGATGATATGCCGGAAAACAACCCCGAGAGTCGTGTTCGCGAGGGGCGCTGGTGGAGAGCATAAAGCTCAGTAAGCCCGTCACCATGTTCATCCTGTTGCGTGACCTGATGTACATCGCGAGGGCCGTAGCGACTGTGCGATGGTGCTGGACGGTCAAGAGAATCACTGCGGGAGCGGGAATGCGAGATGGAACGCTCGTCAATGGAAGACGAGATGCTGAGCATGTTTCGGCTATGATTGCTGGGGAAGCCACTACTTCGCCGAGGGTGAGATGCGGCCGAACCGACACGGGAACCAGGCTCGCTTCCGCTTTCACTTTCCGAAATGACGGTAGACAATTGAGAACTCCATTGGTGGGGGTGCGCTATCATGGGCGGCCGCGAAGAGCTGGATGTAGATGTTGTAGCGGGCGGCGTTCGTGGGTCTTGCAGGATGCTCGAAAAGGCCTGCGGACCTCCCTGCAGATAGACGGCGGCAGGGGATGAGAGAAGGACGGAATGCGTGGCTTCTTGGCTGAGAACGCTAGAGATGGACTTGAGAGAGGCAGCCCGTCTTAGAGACTCTCGTGATATCGCTCTATAATAGCCCAATCTTTCGGCCGACGGCTTCTTTCGGGGTTGTAGTGGGGGTACAACCAAGCTTTCCTGAGAATATTCTGGGCGTACAGTTCTCTTCTTCACAGTTACAGCTGAAGATGACGCAGGTGAGGATTGAGCATGCACTACGTAGTTCTCGTCGCTACCTGAAGATGGAGGCGGTTCTTGGTAGAGGGAAGGTGATGGCGAGGATGACTGGCTCAGGATGCGGTAATTTGTCGACTCGTCAAACGAGGGCGAAGGGCTCGGTCGAGACTGAGGATTGTACAACGGACTGGACCCGTAGACTTTGTAGTTGGTTGTTTCAGAGGCGGTTGACGTTGATCTTAATGAATCCGAAGAGGAACCCAAAGCGGGAGGAGAGAGCGCGGTTGGGGGAGAGGTTGGGAGGTCAGAAAGATCGGGAAGAGAAATATCGGGCGAAGTAGGCGAGGCGACATGTAGATCCCGTTGTTTTAGGTTGGGCGTCTTTGGTACCTTGCGTAGGCCACCTACCATACGGTAGTTCCAGGGCGATGATGTGCTGGGTGACAGATCATCGGACAGCCAAGCGGGTCTGCGATCAGGCGTGGCAGTAGGAGTCGGTGATGATGCTAGGCTGCAAGGTGAAAAGCTACGATCATGTTCCGGCAATGTGGTCAAGGGCGAGCTCGGCGGCTGTTCATCAGTGAAAGGATCCGAGGCAACCGAATTGGTCGAGAAGGATAAGGGAGGTGACCTGAGATCACGGTCGGGTGGCTGAGAAATTAATGAGAAGGTCTTGTCCGAGTGAATGTTGATAAGGCGCCGCCTCCTTGGCAAGGAATGGGAAGCCGAAGAGGTGGCAGGTTGGCTGGTTTGCGGGTGGTGGGATGGCGCATTAACAGGGCGGATATGAGAGGAGGAATATAACGGAGCATTAATGGCAGGGATATTAGTGGCAAGGCGACCAGAGGGAATATTACTTGTAGAGGCGGAAGGGGCAGCGAGATCTGAAACGTTAGGCCCCGGGGGCGTAGTCGAGGATGATTCCAGCAGCGACGAGTTAGCTGACAGGGCGGATCCTGGACGGAGAGATGTGGAAACCTCTCCTTTCGAAGCGAGGGTGGGCTTTGCAGGGAAATCGACATCGGCGACATTTGACGACAAGCGGCTCGTGCTGCGAGAGGACGGGATCGAGGCACTCGTGGGGACATCGCCATCCTCCAGCCTTGGCGGAGAGTAAGGAACTACACGGATGGCCAAAGTGTTGTTCTGAGACTGCGACCTCTCGTGGAGCGGCCGGCGCTGGGAGCGGTTTCCCGGAGTAGAAGACATTCTCCTCCGAGTCGAAGTCGAACCCCAGACGGCTGCGGTGACACCGCCGCCGTCGAGAGTGTGGAGAGATAAAAACTTTCAAGGTGTGGCGGGACGCTGTGGGGCTGCCAGAGCCATTCCAGCAATATACTAGTTCGAGTGTCAAGCCTCTAGGCGCAAGTCGGCGTGGAATTCAAACCCATTCATGAGTCGAGATGGTGGAGACTCGAACAATAAAAAGAAACAGGAAAATATAACGCGAGGATCGTGGCGGCGATTACTTCGTAGGCAATTGACTTTCGTGACAGAGAGTGAAAAAGAAATGAAAGAGAAAGAAAATAAAATAAAATAAAATAAAACAAAATGAGGTAAAACAAAATAAAGGAATAATAAAAATATAAGAATAAAAATTAAGAGGATGAGAATGAGCGTCGTGCGGCGAACTGTGAGCCGGCTAGTGGGTGCAAATCAAGAGACCAGAGAGCATCGACAAAACTCGTCTTCCGTCCAGGACCGAAGCGGGTATGTAGAACCAATGCTTGCGAAATCGTGAGGTGATGGATCATAGTCTTCGGCGAATCGGTGGTGAGGGCATTGGAAGAAGACACCCCGTCAAATGGCCGGCGAGATGAGGACTAATAACTAATACCTCCCGAGTCGGAAGGGAATTCGAAGCAAGATGGGTCCCGAAACAGAACAGAGATCGAGGAATCCAGGCAGATTTCGCGGAGGCTGAGTGGATAAAAAGGATTTTAAGCTTTCAGTAATGAGTGTGAGTGTACGCAGCTGTACGAAGTATCAAACGAATGTGAGGTCTCGGAATGCCGCTTCAGGGGGCGTCAACCTTAACCCATGATTATTTTTAATATAATATTAGAGATGGTGTGTATAAAGCGACAAAACGTGAAAAAAGAGAGGAGGGGAGCCGTAGGGTTGCCGGAGATGTGGCCATGGGGCCAGGTCGAGGTATAAGAGGCACGGAAATGTTGCAACGGACCACGAACCGAGGGGGGTGGTTGGCATCGAATGCGTGTGGACATCTGCGGAGGTTGATGCCGCCAGACCCAGACCAGATCTCATTCGAGGAGAAGTCTTCTTCGCTTCTGGGGATCCAGCAGTGTACATCACGCGTGCGTACGAAGTAGTGTAAAATGAGGTGCAAACTCCTATTGTTCTGCAGAACCATACTTCGTACTTTTGTACTAGTGTGGTGTACTTTGCAGTCCCAAGGAAACTAGTTCCTTACCTTGCATGCCTTAGACCTGGTTCCGACCGGGGGACGAGATGCGGTGAAGTGGACGAAGTAGTGTCGAGTACGGAGTCGTTGTGGTGTACAAAGGTAGCCTGGTGGAGAGGCAACACCCACCACCGTTGATAGGTCCTTTGATTCATCAATGATCTCACATCCTACTTCTCAGGGGAGTTTGTAGCTCGATCGAAAATCTAACACTCGCTCTACTTGTACGAAGTACCGGTCGTCGATCTGGCAATCGATATACATGAAGTATTACGAAGTAGGTATATCGAATCAGAAGCCAACCATGGTTCGACATGGTCTCTGATATTATTGATATAGATCATTGGTGTGTGCTTTGTTTCTGTTCTCGCTCTCAGTTGGTTCATTGTTTTGTGCTTGGGGGCAAAAACTCAATTGATCAATTGATGTGTGCAAATCTTCAGCACTCATCTCAAAGAATCTCTCAAGTCACTGTTCCCGGCTTCAAGTACCACTACTGGGTGTTCGTACCTTCGTCCTTGTTCCTGCGTTCGCGCCTGCGCCTGCGCCTGCGCCTACGGGGGTAAGGCGCATTAGTCCAATTGCTCTCGTTCCTTCTCCTTTGTAGATTAGCCTCTCCTCAGTGCTACGCTGTGTACTGTACACCCAACATTAGTACCTTCGGACATGAGAATACTTCTAAGAAGTACCTCGAATGAGTCCCTTGTACGAAGCCGGTGCAGTCACAGAGACAAGGCAAGGACAAACCGGACAGGAGCCACCTGTCGTGGTCTACTGTGGGTCACTGAGATCTGCGTTTCGCCGGATTCAAGTTCAGGCCGGACGGCTTCAACTTCTGGGCTCTATGGTCCATAAACCGGATAGAATGCAGCGGGCCAGCAGGCCAGCAGTGTGCCAGACTGATATGGGCGTTCTGCCTCTGTCTTGGGCTAATTTATCCAATCACCGGTCTATTCCACTCCTTTAAAACAATGGATTGAAGCAGATTTGACGAATTCCCTGAACCATTGATTGTATCAGTTGATAATGTAGTGTACAAAGTACCTAGAGGAGGCGACTTGTGCTTTGCTCTCGCGAAGTACCTATAGTACCAAGAACCCGTTAGTAGTCTGTGCTGATCATAGATGATTATCAGAATAGGGGATCAAAGGGATCAACAACAACTCTCAGTCCTGGCTTGCGGGTGTGGGTTCCATCAGGACGAAGAAGTGACGAAGTACTTCGTACTCCGGACCCAATGGTTCGTGCTAAGTACTTGGCACATGCTTTACTTCGAAGACCCAGGTGCGATATCTCGACCGTCAAGTCTCGGACAGACACAGCGGAAACTGTCACTTCGTAGGTATTATAGATAGCATAGAGAGGTACGCCATCGGCCATGGATACTGCGATGTTCAAGCATCATTATAGCACACATCTTAATTACTTCGCAGATCAACGTGTGTGATAGATAAGAGGGAATGGGCTGGGGAGAGAGATGATTCGTTACAGGTGTGTGAGCCCCCAACCCTCTCGACCTCCTCAATTCTACAAATTATAGTGGTTGATTATCATCCATACGATTTTGGTACTCGGCTATGCGTTTCTCCCGTCGATCTTTTCGGAAATCCGAGAACTTGGGAGCGAGCTTCCGATTATTGCATCGATACAAAACCATTTATATTGTCGTCGACGCATTTGATCAGGTTCGGATGTTTCGTCGTTGGGCTCCGTGAAGAAAGTGAGAGTCTCAGAATGGTGAAGATTCATTCCTCAAGGGCTGGCTTGTGAAGAACATGCATGTCTGCCACAGCCTTCTGCGGTGCGGTGGCCCAATGGGTGGGCGAATGCGGCCCCATGCATGTACACTTGTATGAAGGTACCTTCGTACAAGTAAAATAGTCTTGGGTTAGGGTCTGAGGCGTGCTGCTTGCTCTCGAGTCTTGGAGTTGACACCTGGGCTGGCCAATTCTTCCGAAATATTGTGCCCTCGGTGAGGGCGAGTCGATGTCCAATGATCCAGCCTCAATTTCTTGGTCAGAGTTAGGGTCTTCCTTTGTACTTCGTACTTCGTGGGGGATTGGTCAATCGACTTCGCAACAGTGTCCTCGGCGTGGCTGTAGTGGAAGTACTTGACTTCTTCGACTGCCACGTCACAGCGCCCTAATGCAGCATTGAGGGTTTGGGTGGTTATGATCAATTGATCCCTCGAGCTCAGCCCCGTTGAATCTCATCCCAGTTTCGCGTTTTCATCGCGTCCCACGGCCCCTTTTTGGACCACGCGTTGACTGGTTGTGATTAAACCTGTCGAATTCCACCGGCTTGGGAGACAGCGGGAAGCGTAAGATGAGTTCATGAGGACCAATAACCCCCGCGGGAAAGCAGGAGGGAAAGAAAATAACGGAAGAGGGAATATTTGACGAAGAAAATGAGACAAAAAAAAAAAAAGGCTGGCTTGACCCCCCCTGCACCTGACGTCGCGAGGCTTTATCTTCTCAAGCTTCGCACGATTACTGGGGACAGAAACACGTCCGACGCCTGCCCACGGTCGTTTGCAACCTCGCCTCCCTTTCAAAATGGATTATGCCCTAAACCGGCGTGGTGCCCTCTAAACACTCAGCCCCGTCAATGTCAATATTTGACTTCGACGACCTAATTCAATTGTTGTTATTTTCTGCTGAGTAAGCACAAATGTTGTTTCTTCAACTCTGAGACACTCGTAGTTATTTGCAACTTTGAATATTGTCCCGAGGTTGAGTTCAAGGTGTTGCTTTCTCGTTGTCCAGCCCCTCTGTGAATAACTCGACAAACAGTCCAGCTCTTTCCTCTTCTGGTTTAATTGGATGGGTGGCCCTGGCTGGCGATCCGACTGTATCGATGCAATATTATCCTGTTGCAACTTCGTTGGAGTAACGCCCCGCTTACACAGGTACACACACCCACATCGATAGAGTTTGCATTTCACAGGCGATCGGTTTCCCGCACAACGCCCTCTATTTACTTTGATGTCTTGTCTTCCCTCGTCAACTTAGAAGACTCATCGCAGATAACAACCTGAAGTCTCACACACATCTCGCTTTCTGCCATCGCAATGTCTGACTCCGTCGACGGAACCAATGCTCCAGACGCGAATCCTCCCGTCGACGCCCCTCACTCTACTTCTCTCGGCCTTCTCGCTTCTACTTCTTTGCTGGTACATGGATCCCCTCCAACTAAGACAATCCATTCTTGTCAGGTTTCCTGCCTCGTTTGTACTGACACGGTGGTCGCTTGGAGCTGCTCTACACGTTGGTGTATGTCCTCCCCCTATATGCATTCCAAAGTACTAGGCCGTCCCCAACTCTGTCGAGGGATTCGCCACTCGTGATTCGTGCGCGCATCAGGGCAGTTACTGTATCGACCACACTCTGCTCGATTCTCACCTTGGTTGTGCTTTCGCGCCAATATGACGGCGGATTGGCGGCTGCGGTCCGGGCCATGGGCATATGGCCCGTCGGCCTAGCAGAGTCTTTCAGATGCCTCGTACTGGTAGCACTCCTATTTGCCGGGCCCCTCTACGAGTACCTCATTGTAGATGGTCTGTGGGAAGACCTTGTCTCTCTGAGGCCCGTGAAGAGTCTATGGCGCGAATTGACGATGTGGAGGAATATAGTTGTAGTAGGTTTCGCCAGTCCCGCCCTTTCTGAGTCCAGCCTGGTCTGTCAACTGTCAAGCAACACCCGCCTCTGCCAACGACAGCTTCGAGCCGCCTGCCTATACTAGACAGCTACTCACAAGTTCACAGGGACCAGCAACTGAGGAGATCATGTTTCGGTCTGCCGCCGTTCCACTCTTGGTCACGTCTGGAATGTCTCTGGGCAAGATCATATTCGTCACGCCCATCATCTTTGGGCTCGCTCATATCCACCACTTCTACGAGTTCCGCTTGACTCACCCGCATGTGCCGGTTCTTGCCGCCGTTGCGAGGTCGTTACTACAGCTCACGTACACGACTCTTTTCGGCGCCTATGCGACCTTTCTATTTCTAAGGACTGGTAGCCTCCTCTCTATCATTATTGTACATGCATTCTGTAACTCTATGGGTCTGCCAAGGGTCTGGGGTTCCGTCCAGCCCTATTGGTTGAACCCGAACCAGTCCGCGTCGAAGTGGACTCTTTTGTACTACGTCCTCTCGGTGGCGGGCGCTGTCGCATGGTGGCAGCAGTTATGGGCCCTGACAGAGAGCAACAATTCGCCGGTGCAGTGGAATTGATTAGTCCTGTGTGCATACGCCACCATTGTACACCACAGCTGGGGGTAGATCTGGGTTATCACGACTAGGCCGTACAGTATCGTCGTTTGTTTGTAGCAGCTTCTTGCTCCCCATAGAAATATATAGCATGGTCCGTACTGCCAACGCACGTAGATAGCAAATCCGGCCTTTCATGTCGTTGCTACCGAAGATGACGAAGTTCGGGCATTAATATCGAATCCAGGCAACGCACCAGGCATCGAGAATTCACCATCCTCTCTCGCACGTCTCCGCAAACGTAATGAACCAGGGGGGATATCTCTACCCTCCCGATCCATCTCATGTTCTGCTGACGACTGGGTTGACTCACTGGCTACGTCTTGTCCTCGGGCTTTCCCGATTGAGGCATTCACGGCATCCCCTAGGCTATCGTCTGGGCCCCTCGTGTTCTTCTTTCGTGGCCAGAGACTCGGCAATGCAATTTCCTGAAATCGAGGCTCGACGCAGCGTTCGTCGAACCACTTGTGCAGGCGGGCCTCGATGAGCTGCGCAATCTTAGGGACATCCTGAAGTTTAGATCGGCTACCTAGCAGACTGCGGACGGAAAGATCGAGTCGGTAATCGTCTAAGAAGTTGAAGGTCATGGCGGCCGGGGTAGACTGTGCCGCGTTGCTGGGGATGAAAGATATCGATAGAGTGCCGCTAAAGCGAACAACTGAGACCGCCAATGCTACTGGCAGCACGGCCGAGAGCTTCTTGGGATAGTTAAGCAGCAGCTTAGTCTCTAAAGCTAGAGTCAGGACATCGCTCAGGTCGACATCCATACGTGCCTGCAGTCGCGCGCCTTCTCTGGCGGCTGTGCTCGCATCCACGGTCCGCCCATTTCCGAGATCGAGGCCGTCTTCATCCACGGGGATGACCCGGCAATTGCTAAAAATGGGAAAATCCTCTCCCATACTGAGTTCGGTTATCTTGATGTCGTCTAAGAAGCTTGGTCGCTGAGCCCCATTGAGAGCCTTGGTCAATGAACTCAGGATAGCATCGTCGTGCTGCGCATCGCTACGAAATTGCGCTATTGTTTGAGCAAGCAGGACATTAAACCAGTCCAGGCTCTCGGGCTGGTGGCTTTCGACGTTGTAGTAGGTTTTACTTAGAATCGATCCCATTGTCAACGTGGGCGATGTCCGAAGAACGGTGGACTTTTTCCTTTTGAGGGTGCTGCCGTGACTCTGGCCCTGGCCCTGGCCCTGGCCATTCCGCACATTAGCATTCGAAGTCCGCAGGCTTAACAACGACCGTTTGTGGGCGAGAGTCCTCGAACGCCGCTCGGTCGCCCTGAGCG
Organism: Scedosporium apiospermum; assembly: GCF_000732125.1. Classification (NCBI taxonomy): domain Eukaryota; kingdom Fungi; phylum Ascomycota; class Sordariomycetes; order Microascales; family Microascaceae; genus Scedosporium; species Scedosporium apiospermum. Next base: position 1,177,322 of record NW_015971788.1, on the reverse strand, counting down.
ATGCCGTCACATCAGGTGACGGTGGATCCCCAAAAATGAAGAATTTAATGAATGCTGCCAGAATAAGGACGACCGATATCTGGCCAACAATAAGACCTTGGGTGAACGACAGGCTGATATGGATCGTAGGTCAGCGGCGACGAGATGATGCGAGGCAAGATGTATAAGTTGAATGTAGGACCTACGTAGGTTCCGGTCTCACTGGACAGGTGTCAGACGACATGGTCTTCTGGACGTGAGCGATCTCCCGGTCATGTAATGAGCCTTGTTGACTTGGGCAGCTTGGTAAGTGCTAGTTGCAAGGATTGCGCTCCGAATCATTCACCACCTTCCACTTATATCTGAAATGGCGATCAAGACGGCGCCAAAGCAAGATGAGATAATAAGGAGAAGAAGGGAACGGGTTTGCCGGGCCGGGGTGGATGCGGAATCAATTTGGGATCATATCTTAGGCTGATATTTGATCAGTGTACCATACAGGTCTGGACCTGATATTGAACGAATCGAGACATTGGAGCTGGGTTGGGAAATCGCGGAAAGGTCATTCAGAACAATTGAGAGGAGAGCACAATTCTTGTGGGGAAGTCGTCGTCATATTACATAACACGTACTTCGTACTCACAAGCGCGGGAGCCCAAAGCTTCAATGCGATCAGCCGAACCTGCGCTGCGCTGCCCCTCTTGATAAACTACTTCGATAGTGCAATAGATCGAAAGGGTGACGAGGACACCTCGCAACCAAGCACCGCCGCGACTGAGCTCGATGCCTGTTTAATCGAGCCTCCATGAATCCAGCAAACCATCCTCGACTCGCTATAGGTTCTACGACTAACCTGTGTCAACCTGAAGAGGGAAAGAGCATGGGAGTAAAGACACTTGAAGAGTGTCTAGAGCTCCAACCAGCGAATCCGTTATAAAAATCTATGTCCAGGGACGCCAGCATCAACTGGATTGAGCTCTCACCAATTGCACGATATCCCCAACCCATCATTGATCAATCACGTCTACCCTCAACCAGTGCTCCCCATCACCACCCTTCATCGTGAACAGTATATTTTCAACCTCCCTCGCAGTCATCTTCCCCTTTGCTCTTCACACCCCTTCTCCAATCCCCAACTTCCGGCTAACCTCACCCTACCCCCCAAAACCCATCTACACATCGACTAGTAAGGCGCGTGGCGACCACCATCAAAATGGACGTTGCCCAAGCTATATCCGGCTACCTGACAAAGATTGTCACCACTGGCGAGGGCTCCTCAACATCATCATCATCAGCTAAAATGAAGATTCTGTTGTTGGATAAAGAGACAGTCTCCATTGTATCTACAGCAACTACACAGTCTGCCCTCTTAAACCACGAGGTCTATCTCATTGACCGGATCGACAACGCCAACAGGGAGAAGATGCGACATCTGAGGTGTCTCTGCTTAGTGCGCCCCTCCCCAGAGTCTATACAGTTTCTGATTGACGAGCTTCGCGATCCTCGCTACGGAGAATATTACTTATATTTCACAAATGTTGTGAAAAAATCCTCTTTGGAAAGGCTGGCCGAGGCCGATGACAACGAAGTTGTCAAGCTTATCCAGGAGCACTTTGCAGATTACATCGTTGTCAATCCCGATCTCTTCTCCCTCGGCTATTCAGTCCCCCAGCATCGTCTCTGGGGTACTAGCCCGGACACCTGGAATGTCGATGCGCTCCAGAGAAGTACCGAAGGAATATTGGCGGTTTTACTCTCCCTCAAAAAGAAGCCCCTTATCAGATACTCAAAAACGAGCGCAATGGCAAAAAAGCTCGCCACGGAGCTCCGCCATCATATGACTCAAGAGGAACAGCTGTTTGACTTCCGTATGGTAGATACACCCCCGATCCTCTTGATTTTGGACCGGCGAGAGGACCCAGTCACTCCCCTCTTGACGCAATGGACGTATCAGGCTATGGTACACCATCTCCTGGGAATCGATAACGGCCGAGTGGATTTGAGCGATGTCCCTGATATCCGGCCGGAGCTGAAGGAAATCGTATTGTCCCAGGATCAGGATCCTTTTTTCAAGAAAAACATGTTTTTGAATTTCGGTGATCTTGGCGGTAATATCAAGGATTACGTGGAGCAATACCAATCAAAGACCAAGAACAATGCCAACATCGAGTCGATCTCAGACATGAAACGATTCATTGAGGAGTACCCAGAGTTCCGCAAGCTATCGGGGAACGTGAGCAAGCATGTCACGTTGGTTTCGGAGCTAAGTCGGCGCGTTGGAACGGAGAATTTGCTGGAGGTCAGCGAGCTGGAGCAGAGCCTGGCATGCAACGAGAACCATAGCGCTGATCTAAAGGTTAGTGATCGATACCATTTTGCATCGAGGCGGACTACTAACCGAATCTCCACAGACAATCCAAAAGCTTATACAATCCCCCAAGGTCACCGAGGACAGAAAAATCTGCCTCGTTGCCCTCTATGCGCTGCGCTATGAAAAGACGCCTTCCAACGCCCTCTCTATGCTGATTGACCTGCTCGTGGCGGCTGGGAATGTCTCTCCACGCCGGGCTGACCTGGTTTCTCAAGTGCTTGCTTATCGCTCGTCGCTAAGCCAGGCCCAGGCGCAAACTGGAATATCGGACATTTTCGAATCAGCGGGTATCTTCTCGGGCGCGAGGGATCGATTCAAGGGGCTGAAGGGGGTCGAAAACGTGTACACTCAGCATACGCCTGTGTTGGAGAGTACACTGCAATCCCTTATCAAGGGAAGACTAAGGGAACAGCAGTACCCGTTCCTTGAAGGTGGCGGCTCTACGCGAGATAAACCACAGGACATTGTGGTCTTCATGATTGGGGGAGCTACATATGAAGAGGCGAAGACGGTTGCGAGCATCAACGCCTTAACCCCCGGCGTTCGAGTTGTGCTTGGTGGTACGACAATCCATAATGCTGGGTCATTCTTGGATGAGGTTGAAGAGGCAGTTTCATCCTGGCCAGAGCAAAGGAGAACGGGCGGAAGACGATGAGCGTTATCGGGCTGGGAGCCTGGGGGCCTGTAGTATTAATTCAACCCCCCTTCCCCGTCCAGTATTAATATTCCTGTGCCTTTCTTTGTACGACTTGAAACGCAGGGTCGACGACTCGGCAGCCAGCAATGGTTGAAAACCAATTGTGATGACTAAGTTATGGAGTTATGGTCAGGCTTGTTTTTAACTCCGAAGCAATTTTTATCTTCGCATCTCGTTGACGTGACAGTGCGCATCCATTGCGCGCTCCAAGATATTGAGCGTTGAAAAGCTTGGTCGCATGACGACTTAGCCCTCTATCACCACATCGCCTTTACAGACACGGAGATGCGCCCTCTCCAGAGAGTTATCCTGCCGCCACTGCGCATTGGACGGGCGCGGTACTTTAGACCGGCTCGGTCCTTTGCGACCTCCTCGGATACGCTACGCTCGTACGGATGTGCCGTTGATGGGCCTCTGCGAAGACCAAAGCTGACAGAAATTTTCCTACTAGATACGATGTTGTAGTCATTGGAGGTGGGCATGCCGGAGCGGAAGCGTCCGCAGCCGCGGCGAGGTCGGGCGCTCGCACAGCCCTCATCACCCCTTCCGTCGACAACCTCGGGGTTTGCTCTTGCAACCCCAGTTTTGGCGGCATCGGAAAGGGCACCGTCATCCGCGAAATAGACGCCCTGGATGGCTTGGCTGGCCGTATAATAGATAAAGCAGGCGTACAGTTCATGACTCTGAACCGCAATAAAGGCCCTGCCGTCTGGGTACGTTTCCAATAATGCTCGCTTTCAGACTCGGCATTCCTTTGCCAGCTCCCCAAAACAGACTGCTAACAATCATCTCTAATAGGGACCTCGAGCGCAAATCGACCGAAAATTATACCAGCGCCACATGCGCGAAGAGTTGCTATCCTATCCTAATCTTACAGTCCTACCAGCGAGTGTGTCGGACATAATTGTATCCGATGTGGACACAGCAAGCTCGGCAGACTCGGCTTCCAAAAAGATTTCCGGCGTTCGGTTGGAATCCGGGGAGGTGATACCGACGAAGTCTGTAGTGATCACAACGGGCACATTCCTGGGGGGCGAAATTCACATTGGTATGCAGTGCTACCCTGCCGGCCGATTGGGAGAGGCCGCAACGTTCGGGTTGAGCAAATCTCTCAAGGCGGCCGGGTTCAAGCTCGGACGGCTGAAGACAGGCACTCCCCCACGACTCGCGAAGCAGAGCATCAAGTTCCACGTACTAGAGAAACAACTCGGCGACAACCCCCCTACGCCCTTCAGCTACCTCAACGACTCGGTCTCGGTAACCGAACAGTTGACATCTGCCATCACTTATACGAACGACTCGAGTCATGAGGTGGTCCGGAGCAATCTTGACAAGACGATCCATATCAGAGAGACGGTTAAGGGGCCTCGATACTGCCCTTCGCTCGAGTCCAAAATTATCCGTTTCCCACATAGGGATCGTCACATTGTATGGCTTGAGCCGGAGGGCTTCGATAACGACATCATCTATCCCAATGGACTGTCCATGACTATTCCCCCGGAAGCTCAAGAGCAGCTTCTTCGAACAATCCATGGGTTGGAGGATGTCGTCATGCTCCAGCCAGGCTACGGAGTAGAGTACGATTATGTTGACCCTCGAGGACTCAAGTACTCGCTAGAAACGAAAGCCATTGGTGGTCTCTATCTAGCTGGCCAAATCAACGGTACAACCGGGTATGAGGAAGCCGCCGGGCAGGGTATTCTGGCGGGTATTAATGCAGGGCGAGGTGCCCAGGGTCTTCATCCCTTGACTCTCACCAGGGCCGATGGTTTCATTGGTATCATGGTTGATGACCTAGTAACCCGGGGTGTGACGGAACCCTATCGCATGTTTACCACCAGGAGCGAATACAGATTAAGCTCTAGGGCGGACAATGCGGATACCCGTCTAACTGCCAAGGGCCGGGAACATGGCGTTGTCGGTGATAAGAGGTGGCAAAGGTTCACCGATGAACAAAAGCAGATTGCAACCCTCAAATCGGCGTTGGAAAACGTCTTATTAGGCTCACAAGACTGGGCTCGCCTCGGGTTCCGTGTCAACATCGACGGGAGAAAGCGCACTGCACTGGACATGCTTTGTTTGCCGAATGCGCAGATGAAGGATTTCGCGGACCTCGTCCCCGACCTGGCGGGTTACTCGGACCGCATTCAAGCTCGAGTTGCGTTTGAGGCTATATATGCGCCTTACATCGAAAGGCAGCAATCGGAGCGACGCGTCTTCGAAAGGGATGAGAGCATCCGTCTCCCCAGCCGGCTTGACTACGATGAGGTGTTTGGCTTGTCTTCACACGAGCGAGAGATTTTCAAGACAACGCGGCCAGAAACCCTTGCTCAAGCCCGCCGGATGGAAGGTATCACTCCAGCCGGCGCACTTCGGTTGTTGGGTCATATCCAACGCCAGTACAAGGCAGGGCGTCTCGAGGAGGCACTGGCAGGTTGATGATATGTCCGAGTTGCAATAGGGCGAGATTCCCTAGAGATGTGGAGGCGACACCACTCACGAATTGGGATGGCATGCAAAAACTAATACTTTTGAACGTGATATGATATTGTACAATTAGATATTTACGTGCATTCTAGAGCTTTACTGCATTACACAGAGGTATATCGCACATGGTGGTACACAATCAGATCCTTTCCGTTTTCACCTCACTAAATCGTAAAGACTTGGGGAGGAAGGTTGGCCAGTGTTTCACGACTAACCAGTTTTACCCTTGGTCGGCTGGTTCAAGATTTTGACAGCATCCTTGGTGTAGATGTAACTGGCGCCACTCCACACTGTTGTTGCCGCCACAACGTAGCTAATTTTCTAGTTAGACAGGCGCAGGTCATGGGGTCGGGCAGTCACCTGGGTACTTACTGCAGTATTGATAGCGCTGACGACGTGTCGACAGGAAGAACGGGGTTCGCCGTGGCGAGGCCAACGAGGAGTAACTGTAGAGCAGTGTTATATTTACTTATAGTAGTTGGCCTGACCTCCGCTGATGGTAACGAGAAATCCCAGTAGCGGCCAAACGTCTTCGGCTCCGGTAGGGAGATCCAGCGATAGTAGATGGCGGAAATGGCTAGGCCGACATCGCGAAGGAGGATGATGGAAGCAACCCAGACTGTTTAAGATCAGGAGATGTCAGTCGGCGAGTTCCAGCCAAAGGGAAGTGCAGCACATAAGTACCATACCTGGTAGACCACCCTTAATAGCAAGACACACCGTCATGATAGTCATGAGGGTCTTGTCTGCCATCGGGTCAATGACCGTGCCAACAACGGTTCTCTTATTCCACCGTCGCGCTATCCAGCCGTCTAGAAGGTCGGTAAGACCAGCGTAGACAAAGAGACCGAGGGACCACGCATGCTGGTCGTGGAGCAGAAAGTAGCCGACGAAAGGAGCGGCGACTAGCCTCGAGAAGGTTAGAAGGTTGGGAAGTGTGTAGATATCCTCGTGGATAGTCGGCGGCGGCGGGGTGGTAGGCGTGGTACTTGACGGGGCCGTCCTGCGAAGTTCTGCACGTCAGCCAGGTTGGACGGCGCTGTCGTCGTTTCTCCAAGGAGAGCAAAAACCATGCGAGGATTGGCTTACGGCGGAGTAGTAGGAGTAGTAGAGCTAGTAGAGCGTTGCTTGTCGAACATCACTGACGCCGAGGAAAACGCTGAATGGGCTGAGATATGACACAGGACGTTGGAGCGGGTGCCCACCCGGAGAGCAATCGGACAAGTCGTCTGCGGTGCCGGCGCCCGTAGCCCTTTCAGGCCCGCTAAGGCGGCGTGGCGCGCTCTGTGTAGAGAAAGCATTTGCGGTTCGGCGGCAGGCCAGGAAGACTTGCGGTGGGTGGCACTCCAATTTGCGATTGTGAGCCCTTCACGGCTACGGGCAGGACCTCCTGCTGCCTCCTCCGACCATCAACGATCGACCCTGTTCCTGAGACCTCCAAGGAAAAGAAGTAATGGCTGTGACGTGAGATGGCAGGGGTTAGAGGCGCCTTCCGTTCCGCGTGCGGCTCTTTGGGCATCCACTGACAAAGGAACGTCGTCTAGTCGAACACAATGGCAACAATCAGCTGCTCTCCGAGCCGGACGGGAGGTGTCGTGCGGTGGGCGGAATAATTGAAGTATCTACTGCATAGGCTTGGCAAATGGCAGAACAAAATTTCAGTGTTACATTGTACCTTTGTATTACGAAGGTACTTCGCACTCAAACTTCGTCGGTGCTTCCCCACTTGACCAATCATACACGTTTTGGAATAAAACTCAATTTAAGCAAAGCCTCGGACAATCGAATATCGCAGTTTCGTCAGATAAAGCAGAGATGAACGAATGATGCTTGGATACAACGATGATGAACCCTCCGTTTCAATTCAGACCTCGTTTCCCACCAACCGTACACGTTGCGCCTGTCCCGACAACCTGGAAACCTTTATACCCTTTGACGCGAATCAAACCATCTTATAAACCCGTCCCGTTGCCCATTCCTTATCCCAAGACCGCCCATGGTGCTTGCACCCCAATGACCTGTGTTTCCCATGCTAGAACGCCGTTTATAACCATCTCCCCGACGCCAGTCCCGGGCGTTTCGAAGCGACTGTAGATTTACACCCCCCGAAACGAATATGCTGACCCCCTCACGAAGTCCTCGCGGACATTTTTTTCTTCCTCTTATTCGTCTCTCTAAATAGAAATAACAGAAACAGCGAGATATCGCTGGAGATTCATGAACGAGTGTGTATTCCTCTAGAGACTTGTCATGTTAGCATGAATGCCACGGCTTCATGGTTTGGCGAAGGATTACTTTCTCTTTGCTTACCTTGAGCGAGTGGTAGGACCTGGCAACGGCGTAGAATTTGGACGGGCGCTACCCTGCAATGGTGCTTGCTGGGCGCCCATCATTCTTTTTGGCCTTGACCATGGGGGGCTGCTCCAAAGAACGAGTGACAAAACCCAAGTAAATACACATCGTTTGCACACGAAGCCTGGAATGGGCTTCTATTTGGTAGTGTGGCCTCGGCGGTGCCGCGCCCTCACTCTCCCCCTTCCTTTGTCACCGGCACCTATACGGATCCCCCAATGTGGTACATGGGGTGCGGAGTGACGTTCTGAGACATTGATGGGTCGAAGGGCAAGAGCGCGGACTGCGGCGTTGAGTGACCGAACTGGACATTACCCATATGTTGTTGCGGGCTTTGCTGGAACCCATCATCCATGAAGGACGGCATTTGATGCCAGGAGAACTCGGACTGATCGGGGAAAGGCATAGGCGGGGGTAGTGACGACATTGGCAGGGGCCTGTAGTGTTGTTGCACGTTTCCGGGCATGTTATTCTGACTTGGCATTTGGCTCTCGGGTTGGTATACACCCGGAAGAGGAGCGGCGAGGTTGAGGGTGTAAAGGGCGGTGTGCTCAAGAGGTGCGCGGAAGTTTTGCCGTGAGATCAAATCGGTTCGTGGGATGCAATTCCTTATGAGTTCGGGAGTTTCCGAAGGGCATCGAAGTTTACCCTTCAAGACATCGTCGCAGTTGTAATAGGATACCACATGGTGGAGGACGCCTCGGTAGTTGACACTGATCGTCTTCTTCACCAAGCCCTTCTCCTTGAATGCGTAGGAATCCACCAATGAACCTACCAAGGCTCGCTCGACGTCTTTGTCCATGCCGCTCTCTGTCGAGGCGCTGCTCGCCATTGCTAGCGCAGCCCCCACTCGAGGGGGAGGACTCTGGGAAGACCGTTTCACGATACCATTTGCCGGGGCCTTTCTTTGCTTCTTTAGCGCCCGCTTCTTCTCGCCTGGTGGGAACGGTTTCTCCAGCTCGCGGTATATTAAGAAGTTCCCCAGAATCCGGCTAGGGCTCCAGTTCACTCCATCGGTCCACCGCTTTATTCCAGAGGCATGTTCTTCGTATATGAAGATGTTGCCACTCTGGATGAGATCAGGTCGCTCTCTATCCTGCGGCCTACGAGGAACGTGGTTAAGGTGACCGCTCAGACAGCCCTCGATGAGAACCAGGGCATCGACAGTAGACGATATGTAGCCCACAAAGGTGGGCTGAAGGGGAACTGGGCATCGAGGCATGATGCAGCGTCCCTTTCGTGAAGGTAGGGTTTCAAATTTCCAAGTGCGGGTGACAAGAGCCGTCTAGTGACGGCAAGCAGAGATGGAGATTCTCCCCACCGCTGGAAAAACCGAGGTTTCTCGCTCGATACGTGGTAAGACGACCAGGATGACCGCCCGGGTCGGCCACGTCTACCTCGGCTGCAGTTGGTTCGGGAGGGGTTAGAGGAACTAGACGGAACCCCTCCTTGGGAGCGAAGTGGTGGATAGGGTATCTGGAATGGCGAAACCTGTGCCTCCCTGTCTTGGATGTTGGAAGGCCCTCGACGATAGGAGGGTGCGAATGAAGGTAGAAAGGAATATCGCCACTAATGACTCGCCTTGGGCCTCAAAAGATGCGATGAACTCGACTGTGGGTAAGGGTGCACTAGTGGTGCGGTGGTTGGGGCTGGCCGGAGGTAGCAATACTGAGCCCTCGAACGTCGAAGATTTGTGACGATGAGGAGGGGGAGGATGTCTTTCCACGAATGCAACTGATATCCGATGATTTCGGTATTGGTATCAAGATGGTCGCGCTGTCGTCTGGTTGAAGACAGGGGGGTCTGGATTAACAAGAAGGAGGGGTAGACGCGAGAGTGTAAAGGTGTAAAGAAGTGCCGTAGTGCTGATTAGGGAGAAATAGCTCGATGCACATGTAGGTGCCTGGCAGCGGGGAAAGAAGTCGGTAGGATCCGGTGAGCGGTCGGCCTCCTGGGAGGCGAAAATGACAAAGACTATATCTGCAAGCACCGAGATAGAGGAGCTCCATTCGCTAATTACCTAAGAATAAGCTTTTGGTGCCTGTGGGAATGGGCTGAGATGGTGGTGTGGATGAGTTGAGGCGAGGCAACCCGGGCAGAGAAGTTGGAGTTGCACGGTAGGAAACAATGGAGACGACATTGAATACTGGAGGGGAGGGCAGGGAAGGGCGAGAGCGAGGAGGGCAAGGGCAAAGGCAAGGGCAGAGGAGAGGGAGAGAGCGAGGGCGAGAGAGGCGAAGAGGAAGGATCGAGGGAAAGAGCTACGTAGGAGGAGCAAGAGGAGGAGGAGGAGGCAAGCTCGGTGGGGACGATGGGCATTCTTCTCAGAAGGGGAGGGAATATCGAGTCCTTCTTCCCATGGCCGTCATTTCCGGCGGTTTGCCATCATGCACATTCTCTCCCCACCTTCCAGAGGTTCCGTCTATCCTAGATCAGACCAATGAGGTCGTGATCGCTACTTAGTGACATTGAGACCTGTTGCCGCTAAAAAACTTGTCAAACAAGACGGACATCTCGACAAAGTGCGCCAAAGGAGACTAGGAGGTGTGAGGATACGCTAACCCGAGAGCTACAGATCGCCCAGCTCTCCGCACCGATGTCCCGTTGATAAGGAAGAGGAGGGCAGAGCGAGTCGACTGATGAGACATGACATCGAAAACTGCAAACTGTGTGGGGGTGGGCGAAATGCCAGTTGATAATGGCATCAGGACGAGGCCGTTGTTACGACCACATCCCGAGTCCAGCACCGGACAACGAAAGCTACATTCATGTACAGCGTCCGTCTCTATCCCATCTAGCTGGATTTCCAGGTCTGGTCCATTGCACCTGATTGTCTCCAGCATAGAGCCGCTGTGCGTGTGCGCCTAGTCGACCGTGTACGGGTACGAAACTTACCATCGCCGCGGGCGGTAACGTAGTAGTCGCTGCGGTAGCGTCACTTTGCCCCCTCCTCCGCTCCCCGATCTTCTACCCAAGGTAATCCTCTACTAACACCTTGGCGTGTGTGGCTCAAATCGATCCTGCTTTACCTGATGGTGCTACTATATCGTATCTGATCTTCTAATCTTATCCCTTAGACCTACCCCGAATTGCACCATTGTTGGCCTAAGAGGCACTCTACTGGTGGATGGGGACACCGATGTTTTCAGAGCATTTCGATGGGAACGCTCGCTTCTCTCATGCAGGTTAGCCTTGTGAAACACAACGCTGCGTGGAGAATGCGTTAGGGACCTGCAAGTCATTGAGGCGAGCCCGGTAAATAGATTAATAGAGATGAAGAATGGTAGGGGAAGGGCGAGGAGCCAACAGGGAAAGGCAAAAAAAAGAGCAAGGGACGGGGTGGGAGCGGGAGAGGGGTGGGGTGAGGAAGATGAAGATGGGCTGGCAGGAGAAAGAGAGGATGTCCGAGACATGCTTTCCGAAAAACAAGGTGTGGTGAGCCAGTGCCTGTCACTGGAAGTATAAACAGCTTTGACAGAGAGCGACAACAAGCTAGCATAACGTCAGTAACAGAATCAGCAGCCATCCACGGGATGGGCCAAACTTTGACCCCTGCCCCAAGAGGAGCAAGGAACCTTGAGATGAAGGAGTAGGAGGTAGAAGAGTATCATCCCGTGATAGCCCTGTGTGCGTACATGTTCCATCATACGAACGCTTGTTTGCCGAAAAGTACGACGGCTGTCGGACTAGCCGGCATGTTCGAATCGACTAGCAGCTTCCTGTCCCTAGGGGCCCCCGATAGTAGCCACAGTGGTGACGACGATTCTTCAAATCACGAACAAATTTCCAGCGGGGCCTCAGCAGCCAGCCTGGAGTACGAAGTACGTCTCGTACGGGCCTATCGACACCTGGAGGGGAGGAGAACAGAACATCCATTCTTGCTCTGATACTGAGTACGTCCTGGAGTCTCTGGATCGATGTTTGCACGGACCAGTGGGTAGTGGATGGAGTTTTCCTCCCGGATGAAGCACCTCGCCCATGGCCGACGGATCCGCTAGCCCAAGAAGCGTAAGGCCGGCGATCGACCGGAGGCTAAAGAAGCCAAACGCCGCTCCCTGATGTCCCCAGCTCATCCAGTGAACGGTCCAGAGGGCAATGGACCTCTCCTTCGTGACGAGATGGATGAGAGCGAAAGATCCAATCCAATCGATGTGAAAAGAAGAAATTCCCGGCTAACGCTTCGTAACGACCAAGTACCGTGTTCTCTGTACACAATGAACAAGGCGGTGAGATGGGCGCCTAGAATCGGGTCGAACTTGGCTTTGGGTGACTGACTGTTGATTCATGGCTGATGTAAGGTGAAGATGATGTGATCCGGGGGGGTTTGTTTCGAAGGGGAGGGGCAGATGAGAGGAAAAACAGCCTAGGAGAAATGAAACATGTGAATCCGGAGACTGGCGAGGGGAGGATGAGGATTGGATTGATGAGAATCGAGTGCCGATGTTGGTCGGGTGGTTCTGTTTCTGAGGTATTCTGAGGTACTCTGGAGTACACAGGTACCTCTTATTAGTGGTGAAAAAAAGGACTCCGTGGGTCAGTGATGTCTCGGACACAAACGCAACTCGAGTCAGAGGTCTCAGCCTCAGCACTCGCTGGGTGCATTATACAAGCACATCCCATACTGGCAAGTAATGACCACTCGGCGGAACCTTGGCGGGGTGGCGGGGTAGAGTCGACGACATTGTAGAATATACCATCATCGGCTCTACGAAGTACGAACATACGCAGTCACTAGCCGTGCTTTGAGGAAGCTCTAGAGCCTCTAGTGCCAGCCCCCCCTTCGACAAGCAGGTGCGAGCTAGGCAGAGTCGGGAATAGGCGCTGAGCACTCCTCAGGCTAGCGCTTGTAAGCTCACTCCGCAGCAGTGTCCAGTGGCAAATGGCGAACATGGCGCCACCTTCGCTCTCCAGATAATTCGCCTGCAAACCGCTCATGCTCAGTACTCATCGGGTCGAGCAGACAGCTTATCGTTGCTTCTTTAGCAGGACTACACTCAGTAGTGTACGGAGTAGTGTTGTGTACTCGCTGGACCTTCCTGCGAGTAGTTCGTAGTGTACTGAATGTATGCAAACCATAAACTCGACCAATCGGTAGGCAGCCCGTTAGACGATTCCCGCTCAAGCATGCTCAAGCCTGGCCTGCAAAGCCTTCCTCCCTCTCTCTCCCGCCAAGGGATCCATGCAATGCATCGGAAAATTATGGCCTATGATGTCGCTCTGATTCTCCGCTTACCAGATTCAAAACCACCCGCATGTGGTACAAGTACGCGCAGAACCAAATGGAGGAACAGGCCTCATCGAAAATCGCAGTGAAAGTCCTGCTCCGATTAATCATATTTAATCACCGTATAATTGTAGGCCCTGCTCAAAGATGTACAGTGTTCCGCTCGTAGAGGGTGCCTCAAATCATCCATTGAGTCTGGCCCTTGCCTTCGGCGGCAAAGTGACGACTGAAGGTGGACGCTATTTCCCGAACCAAGGCTGGGCCTCTCGGTCCATCAAATCGTAGGCGGCGCCAGGCGTCTCCATTGGGACAGGTAGATGGCCACCGAACACCGTGGCCAAATCCTGGGGCCAGCTAGCGGCCTTTGACGTCGTCCGAGCCGTGGGCACGGAGAAAATGATGCCGCATTCCCAGTTTCGACAAGTAAGCCTTGGACGGTTGGTCGATTTATCCTTGACTAACCGACCCCTGGACATCCACATCCGATCTTCTGTTAGCGCGAATGACAGGAATAGTAGATCGTCAGCCCAAAGGACGGCGGGAGAGATGGAGGACTAGGGGAACATGAGGGCACGAGGCCAGATGGGTTCCCGCTTACCATGCGCTTTCGGAGAGATTTGCACTGCCGACATAGGCCCACGCCGAACCTGTTTCTCCAGGCTGTTTGTGCCGAACAAGTGCGACTTTGCTATGAATCAAAAGCCCGCGGCGCCTGCATACGCAATCCCGCAGCAGCTCACGGGGGAAACTGGCCGAATTCCACCAGCCTGCCTGGAAACATATCGTTCCTGCGGACTACGTCCAAGGTTTCGTGTTAGTCACAAGCCATCTACGGTTGGACGTCCTGTACAGGATTCAGCTGGGGACGTACTGCGGCTCCACCTCGACTATCCACCACTGTTTTCCGGGAAGGAAAGTATATCCGAAGATGACTTTTCAAAGCGCTGTCATTGCTTGCAGACGCCCTGCTTCCAGATGTCCTTACCACAAGCGCCTCGCCATCGGGGCCGCCGCCAAACTTCCCTAGAGGCGGACCAACCGCCTGTCAGCTTTACTCGTATCGGAATGGTGAGGAGTCCACATGTTATTTCCGTTATCTAGAGGCAGGAGCAGAGGGGAGGCGACACACCTTGAAAGGCCGAGTAAAGGGCGGAAAGATATTCCCGTTTCAAATTCCCTAGGGATGAACACTGAAAGCCTAATGTAAGCACTCAAAGGACACAGGCCATATGTAAGGCAGTATACCTACCACGAAGTCGATTTCGACCGGATCGGGTGATGCCAGCCCCAGGCTTCTTGCTATTCGACTAAGGCCACAGTATCCTGTATTATTGGTTTAGTCTTCTGTTTATTTAGAAACATGGTCGAAACAACAAACCAGTGTACTGCCACTCGTCTCCTGTATGCGAACCGCAGCTGAAGTTGAATACTAGGGTTAGAAGTCATGTTCCTTCTAGCATATTCCAAGGAAAGAAGGAGAAGAGGAGGACAGGTTCATGGAGATTCATGATTCAAGATAAGGCGGGTCGTACATTGTATGGACGAAACCGTATCGTTTAGTTTCCGCAAAATCGTAGTTCTCCAAACTTCGGACAAGCTTCTCATCAAGGCCTAACGCTTTGAGGAATCGGAAAAGCTCCAAGCTGAAGGTGGTCGGTACAAAGGGGATGGCTGCTTCCTGGCGAGGCAAGTCGATCAAGAACACAATCTGGAGTTTCTAATCAGTTTTGCAAATGACGTGGGTATTGGAAGGCTTGCTGACATTCTCAAGCACACCAGTTTCACCCCAGTCGTATCTCGTTAGGTTTCCCGAAGGCACCACAATCCGTAGATAGGTAGGGAATTTCAATAGCTGGATTTTGGCGTGCATTGCACCGCTACCATGCATGGTTGGGAAGCAAAACCGGATATGACTCGAGGGCACATTTGCCCGCATCTGGTCTTTCTAGAATGTATGTCAATGGACCCGGGATACGGCCAGTAGAAATTGGAGGAATAATGACGTACGTGGGCTTCATCACGAGCGAAGGCAATGCATATCAGCTTGGTCCGAGAAGGGTCGATTTTGGATAGTAGCCAGTCATCATCCCACTGGAAAGATGCGAGGACGGCCAACTTGAGCTCATTTTTCTGGAAGACTTCTTCTATTTTGATATCATCCCCGCGACGTTCGCACCCTTGCGTCCATGTCCTCTTCACCGCGCCTTTTGCGAAAGGCAGAGTTTGAGTGGAGGATTCCGTGTGATGCGTTTTGCTTGTTGCGGTTATGGCATCTTTTGAGGTTGTTTCTAAATGTTTATTTTTCGACGATGAAGCGCCGGAGATCTTCGGCCGCTGGGCAGGTCGGGATGTCTGAGGAGGCGGACTTTCCTGTTGTCTCTTCTTTCTTAACCTCTCCTGACGCTCCTGTTCCATTCTTTTGCGGTCAAGAAGAAGTGACCCGAACGTTGTCATGTGGGACTTCACAGGCTCCGTGGAAGAATCAGCTGGAACCGAATTTATTGGCTCCTGACTCTTCGTTTTTTCCTTTTGATGCTTGCGCACATGCTTGGGAGGTGGGTAGTCATTCCCAAGTGAAAGCGCAATTGCTCGTTGCAAGTCTTCATCTTCGTTTTCATCTTCGTCCGCTGATGAACTGAGATCAATGATTTCTGGGGAGTGATCTCTGTTGGACTTTCGCTCCATGATGAGGTTTTTCTTCGTAATAACCGTAAATTCCAAGTTGGTCGATGGTATCTGACGGGGCCCGAAGAAGCCAAATCCAACATCCAACTTCTAGGCGGTTCAAGTTGTTCGGTGCCAAACGCGAAGACACGTGATCTCGTGATTTCGTCATTCAAGAACAGGTTGAGGCTGGTTATCCTTCCCAGAAATCCAAGTTAGAAGACAGGCCAATTCATTCAATACTATGGATAGCAAGTACCAAATCAAGACATGGATAGTACTGCAGATATGGAGGGATGCATGCTTACACTTTGCAAGCAACGAAGATGTTCAGTAGCGCACTATATTTATGGGGAGGACTAAGATGTTCGCGAGCAGCTCTATGCCTCACGCTCTACTGCTATTTAGGTTTATCTTTCGTCTAAAAGGCATCTAAGAACATCCATAAGAAACAAGAAATAATCATTTCCCATCAATGCATGTCGACCAAAGAACGAAAAGATAAATTTGTTTTGAAGCCGTGTCACAATTCCAGCAGCACCTTCCTCTGTCATGCCATCAAAAGAAGCCCTGCTCCCTCGCCTTTGTGAGGTAAGGGTAGATACCAAACGATGATGATAAATGTGACCAAACGCCACTTGCGCTCCTGAAACCAAACCCATGAAAACCAACTCCAGAAGATGTACGCCAAGGTATGTAGTACGGTACGGGGTGACCCTGCAAAGGCCGGAAAAGAGAGGTATCAGGAGAATTCGGAGAATGAAAATTGAAAAATTCAAACTCGCCGTAGCAAGTTGAGGACTTCGAGAGGATCAATGACGGTGCCTGCCAAATCTCATTGCTATTCCGCTGGAGAGGGCCTGGTCGAATTACCGGGTACCGACCGACGAATCAAGGTTGAGTAATCTTCGAAGATTATTCTCCAAGGCGACAACATCGGCATCGCGGACATCAGATGACCCCGCATGGTCTGTTTGTGCCGTAGGCACCGGGGCCGGGGGAGTGTGAATCTTCGGGGCAGGTGCGAGAGATCGGGTTTGATGAATTTGAGTGGGTTGGGAAGAACCGAAGAGGTATCTCTTCAAGGCGTCCGACTTATCGGTCTGAGTCTGCAAGGGCTCGGTCGTGTTGGGGGTTCGAGTTTTCATCCCATTCATAGCGCTGCTGTTCCTGGCAGCGCGGATTCGTTCCTGATACGGCATTGTGTTCCCAAATGGGCTGTCGAGTTCTGGGGTTGACCTGGCCATGTCCGGACGACTATATCGGATGGGAGAGGGTGACTGCGCTTCAAGGCCGGGGGTTGCGCCTTTTCTAGTTGGTGATATAGATGTCGGGGAATATGGTATGTTCGTGCGAGGCCGGACAGCCTGCCCTCCACTTGCCAAACGAGCGCGCTCCCTCTCCTCGCGATCGGCCTTGAAAATAAACTCCAGGGGAGACTCGTGCGCCAGGGGGGATGGCGAGGCATGAGATGGAGTGGGGATTGCTGCTTTAGAACTCGCCTGGAACATGTCCGGGCCGGGGTGGTTCTCCTCCTTCAGAGCGGGTGATGCTGGCGCTTTGGAGAAGAAGCTGGGAAGCGGAAGAGACGAGGGTGCGGGAGAAGCATGAAATGTCGCTCCGGCGAAGGCTGTGGCATTTCCCGGCTTCGGTATCGAAGACGGTTGAGGAGATGTTTGCCGATTAGTCTGCGCAGACTTGGGGGATAGAGGTAAATGCTTTGGTCGAGCCTTGTCCTTGCCTCCCCGCTTTGTAGACCCTTGATTTTGTGAGGCGGGCAGGGGCGCTGGAGAGGCTGGAGTCGATTTTTTAGGCGTCCGGGGAATATTATTTTCCATACTTGACATGTCGTTCTCTGAAGCGTAATTTCTCTGTGATGCATTCTTGTTCTTGTTATTGCGTGGTGGATGGAGACGGCGGCGGCGATTCTGCGAACGCTCAGAGAGGGATGGATCTTCAGGCATGTTTGCTACTGAATTCAATGAAACTGCCGCCAAAGAACAACAATAAAGTGACTCCTTAGTGTCAAATACAATGTCTCTAGAATAAAAGAGAGGAGAGGAAAGAGAAGATGGAGGAAATGAGAAGGGATGGTTGATGAGTGATGTGGGTGAGGTGAGGTAAGGTGTGGGGTTAAGGTTGATTGCGAGGCTGGCAAGATGGGGTCTATCTCAGCCCTGGGCTTAAGGCTGGAAGAGGACTTGGTAAGATCGTGGCGAGGATGAAGTCGGATGAAGAAAGCGGATGCAGGTTTTGCTCATAGTCGCCCTTGGGATAAACAGAATATTGGAGGAAAGAGTTATTGGAGTGTGGGATAATGAATCTTGGACGAAACTGGAGCATATTCATTTGTCCTTGTTTGAGAGGGATTGAATTTGGAAGTGAGGAGGGGTTGGGAATCTGGGATTGAGTGGAAATAGAGTGACTATGACTGAACTGCACTGCCTACGAAGTACTTCCAACCAAGTTTAGTGTGGCAATGGCACCCAAAATCACAAGGAAAAAAGGGAAGAAAATAGAATAACCTGATTACATATGAACAGATCACATGCCTTGGTGCATTTCATTGTTGCAGCTTCAGTCCAATGACATTTCTGCATTGTCTCAAACTGTAAGTTTACTTTGTACCTGTGTATGCGTAGTCTTGTCGCCAATCCTCATTAGTCATCTACATTTTTTGCACCATCCCTCTGGTCAGGCTGCAAGACTGGTTGTTTGTTCCTTCCCTGAGCCAGGCTTCCTGTAATGTCAGCACTCCCGTGTACACTTAATAGGTATACTCGATGGAACATAGTACAATTGTAGGTACCCACAGAGCTCAACTGTACCCCTCCCCTTAGGCGACCGCCACCACCACTCCCACCACATCCTTCTGCTCTTCCATGCCCAGCAATATTCAGCACGAGCACTACACAATCTGAAGCAAGCTTGAGCAGGCTTTGTTTCCACTTTTCCTACAATAGGCTGATGTAGAAGGCGCTAGGCACCCTAGATACACCTTGATCCAGTGTTTCTGGATTTTGACTGTTTGCAGTCCATCAAGGTTGATTCCATCATCCAGGTTTCCTCCCGCATCGACTCTGCTCCCATTGTGGGGATATCCTGGGTTGCACCAATACTCACCGGCAGTACCTTCGTACGGTCGAATTCTATAAGGTATTGATGCCTAGACTTAAAACTCCTCGCGTCCCTTCCTTTACTAACGGCGCTGGCAATCTTAGTAGTCTCCGGCAAGCCTTTCCGACCATTTCCTCCCCGAACCATTACATTTATTGGACCCAGTTTTGAATCCAAAATACTACAACCATTCCGATCGACCGACTCACCCCCAAAACTTCCGGCTATATCCATCATGGCCGATGTCGACATGACCGATGCACCCGCGGGCCCTTCGACTGCTAAGAAAGCAGGCAATGGCGGAAGCAAGAAGCTAGATGGAAAGAAGAAGTTTGAAGTTAAAAAGGTACTGCGCTGTCCAGTTCCTCACGTGGGATGCGAGCGTGTTTAGCTCTACTGACTCCTTCATATCCAGATTCATGCTGTTGCTCTGTGGGCCTGGGATATCGTCGTAGATAATTGCGCGATCTGCCGCAATCATATCATGGACTTATGTGAGTTGCATCCAAGAGCACTGGCGCCAAAGTCCCCGAGTCTATGTGACTGACCCTCACCTCTAGGCATCGAGTGCCAAGCAAATCAGGCGTCAGCCACAAGCGAGGAGTGTACTGTCGCCTGGGGTATATGCAACGTAAGTTCGATTCCTTGCCTGCCGATGGCTTTGATTGTTCTAACAGAGACGGGATAGCATGCTTTCCACTTCCATTGCATTTCACGATGGCTCAAGGCCCGTCAAGTATGTCCGCTGGACAACAGAGATTGGGAATTCCAAAAGTATGGACGATAGTAAAAGAGCGCTCGACTCGGACATGATATGTTACGGAAGACGGGGGTTAAAGAGAGGTTGTGTTCTCTGTTCTCGACCTGTCAAGGCTGAATCAGGATAGCCCCCTTGGAACGAGCATCTACAGCGGACGAGGTGGGCAGAGCCTGTACCAGTTCAGGCGCGAATCGTGGAAAAAAAAGAAGATAGCGTACAGAGATGGAGATGGACAAGCGAGTACACGAGGGTCTGCGAGCGAGGAAGCGGTGCAATCCTAATCCTGGAGCACCAATTGAATCATTCGGGCATCAATTTATTGTAGGCCGGTCCCAGCGGGTAACCACTTAACGGGGTGTCTGTTGAAGAAGGGCCAAGGAGGAATTATGCCCACGAAAGCGAGAACCGTACCCGATAGACAAATATACACCGCTAGCTTGATATCTTGGAGGAGGCAACCGACAATGAATGATATGGCCTGGGATGAAAGTTAGCTCGAAGCTCCATTGGCGACATGAAGGTGCGGAACTCGTACCCCACAGATACTAAGGGAGAGAGTAGAGAGCTGGTCTGCTAGACGCTGGCCCTCGAAGTCCTAGAAGCAACATGTCAGCCATGGCATTGTCCGGGCTGACAATAGACGGGGTTAGTGTGGGGAGGACGAACAATCTGGCCCTCGGCAATGTCGCGTACGGAGTCGAGGAGTTGTTCGGCCATGGTGACGGCGTAGGGATGATCGAGCTTGATGCAACGGAAAGATGTTGTGTCGTGGTGTCGTGGTGTCGTCGAGAGGGTGGGTATTATGGCCGAGATGGCTTTCGGAGGGCTGAGATGGGCAATCGGAAGGTGCAAAAAAAATTATGACCTGTATTATTCCGTGGAATCGGAGGGAGAATCTTAATCAACAATATTCTCAAATGGCTGCGCTGGGCTTTCTCTCGTTAAAGGTGCTGAGCACTTCATAGGAGCGACGCGGCTGGCAGCTTTTTGGTGACAGATATCATCAACCTCCTTCTACCTGTGTACCTTCTGGAAGGACCGTTAGCGTCACAGGCTGCACCAGTACGATTGCCAAATAGGGCCACGATGCTCGGCCCACCCGCTAGTCTGCAAAGAATCGTCGGTACAAGGAGTACTTTGTACTTGGTGCCGAACGTTGATTTAACAAACGATTAATAAGCCTTGACGACTCATTGCGCCAGAACACTAAACTACAACAATACGAAGTCTTTAGTGTAGTACATTACGCAGACAAGTCGAAGAAAAAAATTGTTGTTTACGAGGGGTCCAGAAAAAAAGAAGAAAAAAAATTGATGGGGGCTAATCCAGCAATCCTTGAACATTAAACCAGAGTCGGCATTCCCTTAATATAAACTTCCTTACCCTCGTCCTGACTCCCGGACAACTGCGTCTTTTATCTGTCTGTGCTTTCCCAAACATTTCTCACTCCCAAATTCTCTCAGCTGCCCACTTTCATTTGCTTTCTTCCGTCTCTCCTGAGTCTCGAAATCTAAGTCCAGAAAGCAGCATTTAAGTACATCAGGTTCTTGCCCTCGCGCCAAGCCCTTCCTGATCTCTCTGCCACTACTCTGCATCTCCTCGATACCTGAACCCACCGATCAGATGCGGCTCAATTCTCAACTCGATTGACTAGTCCAAACTTCTGCATTGAACCTGTTCAACAGACGGCTTGAATCCTATTCTTTGGCCCCGTCTCGTTGGCTCCTCCTCAAGACCGTACCGATAGCGTCATCGCTGCCCATCGCCTTCGCTACCTCGCCGTTCCCGATACGGCACCTTTTGAATTCACTCTTGTCGTCGTTACACGCCGCCAAGTTGGCGAAACTCACGCTGGACCAGCTATCACCGATTCCTCGCTCGCTCCCGGATCCCGGTCTCCGGGTCTACAGTGGAGTGGCAAAGAAGCCACCCTAGCCATACTACCAATACTCTCGGCATACATTCGATCTAGCTTTGCAGTCACTCCGGCTCACAATATTCCCAGACGCCTCCGGCCCATCCTCTCTTGGGTCAAGAGATCTACAGTGGTTCTCTTCGCACTTTTCAAACAGAGGTTCAGAGACGCTTAGCACTTGTGGAGTGGCAGGCCTCCTGCCAGCTTCTACCGGTGGCGCACTATTGAGAACTCTCCGATCCTCTGCGCACCTCTTTTTCCCCTTTCATTTGCTTTCTTTTTTTTCGGTCTGTTGGAGTAATCTTACTCAATATGGTCTCTACTTGCTGAGCGACCGGGACCCTTTCCACCCTATCAGATAGTTGACCACTCTCATCTCAACGTTTCACAACCAACCGTGGTTGTCGGCTACTCTCCCAGCGCATCATCCTTGCGGTAGATCCCTTCATTGGAGCACTTGATTCTCTACCGAATCGGTCACCGCCAACATGTCGGACCAAGAGGAAGGTATCTCTGGACTTGGCTCCCTGCCAATTGCCGAGTTAGATGATCACCGCCATCCAAGTCGCTCAAGCCAAGGTGCCGAGAGGCCCAGAAGGGGCACCTTTGACTCGCTCTATGGCGCTCACCGTCATGAGCTAGAGGCGGCCCATGGCGGACAGGATGGCGAAGCAAACGACATCCGAGTTCGTGATTTTGAGGAAGCAATAATTGACGGTGGTCCCTCCTTTGACATGCCCCACGCGGGGCCCTCGAGCCGACGTCCCACTTTCGGAACGGTTCGGACTGCCTCGCCGCCAAACTCAGTGAAGGCTTTCGCCGAGGCACGACGTCGGGAGCACGAGAATTTGCTGGCGCCCGAATCGCGGAGTGATTGGCAATTGGATGATGAGGCACTTCAGCGCACCGCTTCTGTCGCGAGTCGCAGAAGCCTGCGTAGCAGGCCTCGAACTGTTGATGGAGATGCCGTGAGCTTTGTCAGCAATCAGTCTGCCCAGGAAGATGTGTGTTTTCCTGCCCAGGAACCGGGTCAGAAGGACCAGCTAGATATTGATTTCGAGTATCTTGAGGACTTCATAGCGGATCAGCGCCTCGCTCGAATTGCATCCCACAAGGAGGCAGAAGTCAAGGTGTTCCCTGATCTCCGACCGCATGGACCTACCGGCTCTGTGATCTCGATCCCAGGTACTGCCATCCCGGGAGAGGCCGACGGTCTCCATGAGGGGATCGCAGAGGACATTGTCGAAGGGAAAGAGGTGGAATCTCCATGCGAAACTCCAAAGGCGCACATGCCCCATGACCCAAACAGGATCTGTTTCTTTTCATCGGCGTGGGAGTCTACTATTCATGCCGCTGAACTAGGCGATCTTGTGCTCCCTGGTGAGGACCTTCGTAATCTGTTCATCCTACCGCAGCAGGATGAGGACGGTGTTTGGTGGCTGAACGTAAACAACCCGTCAAAGGAGGAAGTCGTTGCCATTTGCAAAGCATTCGGTGTCCACCCCCTTACGACCGAGGACATTGCAACCCAGGAGACTCGCGAGAAGATCGAGCTGTTCCCGTCGTACTACTTCGCCTGCTTCCGCTCCTTCAACACGGTTACCGACGAAGCGGACGGGTATGAAGAGTACGCCCCATTCAATATCTACGCCATCGTCTTCAGAGAGGGCACTCTAAGCTTCAGCTTCGCCCCGAACAGCCACGCCTGCAACGTGAGAAAGCGAATCGCCTTGCTGAAGGATTTTGTGTCCTTGTCCAGCGACTGGATTTGCTATGCTCTAATGTACGTGTTCCTTCTATTAATGGATGGGGGATGTGATCCCGCGCTCTAGGTATCCACTAACTCTGCCCCAGTGACGATATTGTTGATAGCTTTGGCCCAGTCATTCATCGACTCGAAACGGAGGTAGACTCTATCGAGGATTCAGTGTTCATGATCAGAGAAGATGATTCAAATGATTACCTTCGGCGGACTGGCCACGCGAGGAAAAACATAATTGCCCTCATGCGTCTAATCAGCGGCAAGGCTGATGTTTTGAAGGGGTTCACCAAACGATGCAACGAGAACTACAAAGTCACCCCCCGGATGGACATCGGCCTCTACCTGGGCGACATTCAAGATCACGTCGTTACGATGATGACCAATCTCGGTCACTTCGAAAAGATGTTGACCCGAGCACACAGCAACTATCTGACACAGCTGTCAATCAGCAACATCCAGCAAGTCACTGAAACAAACGCCTCGCTGAGCAAGATCACGTTCTTGGCTTCTATCCTGGTCCCGCTCAATGTTATTAGCAGCTCGTTTGGTATGAACGTCGCTGTGCCCTTCCAAAACACGGAATCCCTAGCACCCTTCTTCGGCATTATTGGTGTCATGATTGCGGTCTGCACGGCCTGTTTGATCTGGGCCAGGAGGCTTCGGTACATTTAGAGATGGTAAATTCCTGGTTGACATGAATGACTATGTTCAGCTCAGTCATCCGTGATTCCTCACAGCCTGTTCCCACAGCTTGAGTCGGTTGGTCTGGTGGTCGATCTGCTTTTAGTCCTGTTAATACAAGTTCTATTTTCTCTGGTTTGGTGCATACGAGACAGAAAATAAATTCACAAGAATTCACGTTTTTAGATACTCGTTTAGACACATGAATACAAGATGCTATGGCTAGAATTCACAGTAATTTCCTCCGTATTGTTGCATGCTGACGAGGGCCTGGCATATTAGACGACATCGACATCATCCCCCAGTCTCCAGTGCTGACTAAGCAGTGCTAGGTTCATCCTTGAACTGAGCTTGATAGCAGAAATTTCTTCTTGAAAGATCCAAGTCAAACCGCATCTTCAGCTCAAAGGGAAATCCAGTACACCTTTGCCTCTCCTAGTCATACAGACGATATATCGCATTCACAGCCGGCCAGATTCGGACCGGACCAACAAAGATAGCCATGGATACTACGCGCCAAACAGTCGAGGACGCTGATCTTAGCCGACTCAACGACCAGGACAAGGCCGAGCTTCGACAATTCCTCGCCCTCGAGTCGAAGAGGTCCGAGATTCAGGCCAGTACGTGCCATTCGTCTTTATTCTCTATTCCCTACCTGAACCTCTCTCATTTATGAAAGCGAGGAACTGACATTGACCCTCTCCCTTTCTAGATACTCATGCGTTGACGGAGGTTTGCTGGAAGAAGTGCATCACCGGCGCGGTCCGAGGACCCAAGCTTGACAAGAGCGAGGAATCCTGCTTGACGAATTGCGTCGAGCGAATCTTGGATATCAACTTCCTCACTGTTAAACACCTTGAAAAACTACGACAATAGACGGATGGCTGGAATAATTATCTGTGTGGGAATTCGGTTTTATACTGTCGCAATGCATCCTGTACAATAGATGGAGATTTGGTCCCGGGAGAATGGGATTTACGACGGGAGCGGGTGCATCATATACATCACTTTGTACGATAATAAGGAACATCTAGTCGAAGAGAACTGCACTAGTATCGCAGCGGAGTAGGCTTGTTTCCCCATGTCTACGTTCGGGCTTGATCGTTTGGAGCCAATTTTTTGTGCGCCATACCTAGGAAACAAACGGTTCACAGAACGCCATCCGATTTTTCATACCATGCTCGTGAATTGAAAAGACCAAAATACCACGATACCAATGCCCCGTCCTTCGCTCATTTATACAAGACCGAGCTTGTTGGCGGCGATGTCAAGAGCATCGACGTCGCGGGTAAGCCGAGCGTACGCCTTCTTGGAACCATCGGGCCTGAAAATGACAAGAAACGTCAGCGAGGTTGTTCGCAGAACATTGGTAATATGGGCTTCACTAACCTGATGAGGGTGTTGATCTTGATGGTGTCGATATCGTAGAGCTTCTTGAGGGCGAGTTTGATCTGGGACTTGTTGGCCTTGACGTCGACGATGAAGACGAGGGTGTTGTTCTCCTCAATCTTCTTCATGGCGCTCTCGGTGTTGAGAGGGTGGACGATAACCCTGTGCTCATCGAGGCGGGTCTCGTGGGGGATCGACTTGCGGGGGTACTTGGGAGCGCGGGCGAGCTTGAGGGTCTTAGGGCGGTGGAAGGAGGTGGTGTACCGCGCCTTGCTCTTCTGGTGAGAGTGAACCTGTTTGCCGAAAAAATGTCAGTTTTTTGGACGTTCAAAAGACGATAGCTTGTGTCAGCGAGATACATACTCCCTTGAGGACAGCCTTGGCAGCCGAAGCGGCCTTCTTGGAGCCCTTGGATGTCTTAGCGACACCTAAAAGATTCTAGCATCAGCAATCGCTCTGGAACAGAACTCGCAAAATCTGCTGCTGCATGATGCGTTTTTTTTTCTTCGTCGAGAGCATTTTATGCGAGGCGGTGGATATTCTCCTCCATTGGAATAAAAATGACTATCCTGTACCTTTCTTCTGATCCTTGGAAGACGCCATTGCGATGGTTGTTGCGGTGTTGTCGGTTACCGTCGAGTTTGTCGGGGATGATGGGCGTTGGTCGATGTGGTAGGAGGAGAAAGAATGCGAAAAAGATATCTGGGCTGTGAATTTTTGTTAGGGTTTTCGTTGTGGGATGGTGGGCTGTCAATTTCCCTCTTTCGGAATTTTTAGCCGATGATCTCCCGGACCACGACTCGTCGATGTTAGCGTCCTCGAAAGATGCGAGGAAGGAACAACGGGATACATACATCCAAGCCTCAAGATTATTGTCAACAAATTTCACCATTTCTATTTCATAAAACCTATAATTGTGTCGCGGGATCATGATTGTGTAGCGCCATTACAATGGGCGTGAACCGGAAGAAGACGCAAAAGTCTCTCTCACTCGGGCGTCCCCCTACCGCCAGGCCACCAAAAGCTGCGTTTTCTAGAAAGACCGCGAGAACGCTTATAAACCGGCATCATCACCTAGAGAAAAGGCGACAGCAGGCTATCAGGGATGGGGACGAGGGCAGTGCCGCCGCCGCCGCAGCGGAAATCTCAGCCCTAGGCGGCCTCGAGCGTTACCAACAAGCCAGTCTTCTAGGACAGAGCAAGGATCGAGGCGGAGACAGTTCACGGGTTCTTCTTGACTGGCTAAAGCCTTCCCTCTCAAGTAAGAACAAAGAGATAGGAACTCAAATACGAATGCTCGAAGTCGGTGCTCTCAGCACATCCAATGCCTGTGCTGCCAGCGGCTACTTCGAGACAGTGCATATTGACCTGAACAGTCAAGCACCCGGGATCCTCAAGCAGGATTTCATGGAGAGGCCATTACCATCTAGTGACGCCGAACGTTTCGACCTCATATCTCTCAGCCTAGTTCTCAACTTTGTTCCTGATCCTGCCGCCCGAGGTAGTATGTTACGGCGAATGACAGCCTTTCTGCGAATGCCGGGTCCATCGTTACGCCATTCTGGGGAGGCATTCCCGTCCGTTTTCATTGTACTTCCAAGAAGCTGTGTTTTGAACTCTCGGTACTGCTCGGAGGAGCTCTTTGGCGACATCATGGCATCCCTAGGATTCTCTAGGCTCGAATGGAAAATTACTGGCAAGCTTGTCTATTCCCTCTGGCGGCGCGATGCCGCCGTCTCAACACCAGCTCGATCATTCCCGAAAAAGGAGATCAATCCCGGGCCAAAGAGGAATAACTTCGCTGTCGTGCTGAAGGGCACGAAGGATGCCTAGCTTTCTGTATCGCACATAATTCGACTTAGTAGGAAACTCTCAAACAGCACAACCTACATGGAAATGAAGAGATGTAATGGTTAACCCTCCTCTCCCTGCCAAGGAGGAACGACCCAACCTTTACATGTCACTCGGTGCATCTCCTCTGACGATCGCTGCGAATCGCTCCAACGGCGACCCCCGGAGCATCTATGAACACACACTTCTTCTGAGCTATCGCCGGAAGGAGGGAATGCTGGATGCGTCGTCTAGCGCAAAAATCGGCATTTGCCACGGTCACAGGGCGGGGGCAAGCTCAACGAAACTACGGCTCTCTATCAAGGTGTTCAAAGTCACGACAGGGCTCTTTCTAACACCACCAGCCCTTGTTGGCTATCACCTTCGTTGACGCCCTCGCCCAAATTCTGATGGCTTGCTTCAGTCGGGATTATAAGCTGCTTTGTGCAAAGGGAGCAGTTTACATCGAAAATCTATAAGCACAAGGCGGCTTGCTGATTTGTCAATGGTCACAGTCACATCACAACATTGCGGGCCAAATATCTTCGATACATTCGAAGGATGGTTGGTCAATCGTGGGAATCATTCAGCTTAAAGCATCACACGACCACCGACTGCATCCTTTTTGAGGGGAGCGACATGGCACGGGTTAGCTCAAACCTCCCTGACGAATCGTATCAATGGATTGGCGGCAGATGATCCCGACTAAAATCCTCGTGGAAAATTGGCTAAGGTCCTCAGTCCCCCCAACAGCTCTGTGCGCGTTTACTCAGCTAGTAAACTCAGTGCATTGAAGTCGTGGATAGCGGACTTGAGGGCCTTGGGGTCGTCAATTGGGGCGTTTCCAGGTCGTACTACCGGCAAGCTACGCATCCCCGCTGCCCTAGCAGCCTCGACTTCCAGGAGATTGTCGCTGAGGAACAGCCACTGGTCTAGTTGGAAGTTCGGATAATGGGAAGCGATTTTGGTGTAGCTCGCGGGGTTAACCTTTGGGCCCGCATTGACTGTATCGAACCAATCCGTTATCAGAGCAGTCATGTCGGATGGCTGGGCAGTTGTATGCCCAAAGAGTAGCTTCTGGGCGGGGACAGAGCCGGATGAATAGATCATAATGATCAAGCCCGCATCATGCCAGGAGACAATGGCAGGGCCGACATCATCGAATAAAGGAGCGCGAAGCTTGCCGGACCTGTAACCTTCCTCCCAGAGATAACCTTGAAGGGCCTTGAGATACGGTGCCTTGACATCCCTAGCGACGAGATCCTCCACATGGGCTTTGAAGGCCTCTTGGTTCGACCGGAACTCTGTCGGGAAGGCTTGCCTGTACTGCGCGAAGGCCGGACTCTCCCAGAGCGAATCTAAGCCCTCGGAGAGAGCTTGAAGTGCGAATGGAAACTAGAGCGGGGCAAAGTCAGCGGCTCTTCCCTCACCAATCCGCCGTATCTGCCAAAACCCGTGCTTGTCTCAAGATCTAGAAAGTACATAGATAAAGAAACACATCAATTGTCATCTTGGATTGTCTCTGCCCAAAACAACAGCATGCTTGACATGCCGTCCATCATTCCCCAAAGGGGCACGCAGGAAATCTCTGCGCCTTCTTCCGAGGCATCTCAATTCGAGGCGGTGAGGGGCAATTGACGTACAAGGACATCCTTCACAAAGGAAATCGGACAAACAGTCCCCTCTTTGAAGAGGGCGGAAATTAGCCTTTTGATTCATCAGGGTGGACAGGCCAATTGTAGGGCTGGGGACTCGTACCAATATCAAGCAAAACAGCCTTCAGAGGACCAATGGCGACCATCTTGGCAAATATCCCTGTTTGTCTTCGACAAGCCGGGGTTGGAAGTGTTGGAGGCGGTGAGGGGTTGATTTGAGATGTTTTGAATTGGACAGCGACTGTTTTACCAGATCCAGGCGATCGAGTTTGGATGAACGAATGATATCATCCGTGGGAAGAAGATTTTTTTTTTTCAATCCTCCTTCCTCTTCGAGCCTCTATCCTTGGTGCAGTTGTGTTTTTCCTTTTTAATTTCGCTATCCTCGCCGAGATGCATGTCCGAAGTATGGAATATGAGATGGCGGATGCATCTGGCTGCTATGTGGGTTCATGCGGCTAGGTAGAGCACGAAGGCAGGAAGCTAAAATCGGGGGTCCAGGGCCGACCTAAGTACTCTTCCCTATTAATTCTGGTGCATCGGTACCTGCTTGAATGTGACTTGCTTCGGAAGGGTCTAGGGTCCTGAACCGATGCAACATGGTCTGCTGAAAAGGCGGTATCCCAAGCTTCGATCTCCACCATGACATACTCCTTGGGCGAAGCAAGACTAAAAGCGAACCATCGTGGGCTTTCGTCCCCCCCGGCTAGTGCAAATTTGGTCCTGCGATTCAGATTCGGAAAAACGACGCCCCTGATGTTGCACTCCTTCGAGAGGCCGATCCAAAAATCTGCAAGGTGCACACCGGGGATGTTACAAACGGGAAGGGTGGGTGACGGAAGCAGAGTCTCGGAAGGTGGAGTCGGAGTCCAATTTGAGCCATCACCTTGAGAACGCAGCAAATACCACGGATGGAGTTATTGCTTCTGATGTACGAGGTACTCTGCCTGCTTTGGAGTGTAGTAGGGTTACATACGAAGCAGCATGATTTTGGGAAATGGCGGTGAGGGGTAATAATTGATCCATTGGATGGATTGATGTAGAAGCTCCTGATCGAGGGGAGATTTCGACGGGTTTTCAGGCCATTACCAGCCTCCATTCACGTCGTTCCCTTTTCTGGCAGAGATCAAATCAATTGATCAAGTTGCCTCTTTTTTTCATGTGGGAAGTCTAATACTTCGTACGAAGGTACTTGGTCGTTTATTCAGAGTTGAGTGTTATTACTCCGCCCAACAATTTCAGTGGCTGGTTGCTTCCGCCATTCGCTTCCTCCATTGTCCTAAAACGGTTCAGTGTTGTTGCCAAGGTTAACTTTGATGGAAGCACTGTGATTGATTTGCCTGTGGGCTACCTCGGTATTCTGGTGTTAATAACACTGCCTGACCATAGCAGTCCGGTTCAACCGGAGCAATGGTTGATGGATGACTTGAAGATACTGCCCATCCACAGCCGCAGCAGCTTCTTAGAGACACTAGGCAACACGAGATTGGAGGCATTTGACTCAAAAAGGACCCAATTTAGATCTCTCAATTTCAATGTTGGGATGCTGACCAAGTATGCGTACACATATTGTGGCCTCTATGACTTTCCACGACACGCAATGGACCCCACAACTCTTCAAAGTAAGTCACGACATCAACGTGGCAATTTTCCAATCGAGCACCGAATAGGAACCTGCCATATCGCAGTTGTTGACTCCATTTCTAAACTGCATGCGCAATGGGAAGCATAAAGCTGTCCGAACGGATAGAAACGCTGCCAAGGATCCTCGTCATTGTCCGTGACTCCGTGGCGTACTTCCATTGTCAACTAAACTGCTCTATATGCATAGTTTACTTCGTAGACGCAACAGCATCTCTCTGTTGGAATCCATTGGTTCCTATCAAATTGTATCCAACGAAAACTCCTATCACTGTCTGGTCCTATTTTTCAGTAGTCGCCCGAGGTTTGTTTCTCAAGACGTACCGTGTAATTAATCCTCGACGATGGACGAGTCTCCAAACATGGTGTTGGATCAATGTCCTGCTCACCTCGAAACATTTCCTACTAAGTCGTTTATTTCGCGAAGGTCGGCAATGCAGGGTCCAGCGAAATCTCCTAGAGTCTTCTGATATACAAGTCGACAACCTTGGGTCTGCACTTGTAATTAACCAGTCCGTCGTCGTATTGCTCCATGAAACTTATTATGGGCCTGCAGACGAAAAGGAGTGCAGCGCCATGCATCCATCTCATGCTGGCCAATCGCTTGGGTCCAGAATTGTTGAATATGAAACAGAACCTGGAGGAATGCCTTGGACCAGCCCGTCAGCCCGCCTGGCAAGCTTTCCAAGCTTGTCAGGAAGTTGCACATCAAGGGGAAATTTGAAAGATCACTGATGCTACCATGTACCCCGTAGAGGAGTTGCCATATGAAGTACTGTTGTTTGCTTCGTTAGTCATTCGAACGGCTTGTACCTGCGTAGACTTCAATCTCAATGTCAACTTCGCGTTTCAATTGACGTTCCCACACCGCTCCCCGTTCTTGCGTTTCGAACTGTGCAAGTTGATCTTACTGTCTTCGAAGTACTCTGTGTTGTACTCCGTAGTTGTGATACGTCTGCTATTCCGAAATATTAATAGACAAAGTTGGCCCTTCCACGGCGATCACCAAGTATCCATTTCTTTCTCTCTCAAGAATGTACGTACGTATGTGGAAGGACGTTCTTGCGAATTCCATGATTGACATCATCGTGGTCCTAATTGGAAAGGACACATTGACTCTATCGGACCGTGCACGGTTCCCCCGGCGAGTCAAATGAAGACCAGAAAAAGAGATAACAAAGCACGAGCGACTCGAAATTACTTCATCATCGTCGAGACGAAGGTACTTCGGACGTGGGGAGGTCGCCTGCCCGTCGGTGGGGACTAGCGTCCTGCATGCACAGTCACCAGGTCAATTTTAGAGCGCGCAGGGGGCGCCACAGTGTCCAGAATGGGAAGCACCCTTCAATGGTGCCACGAAGCTGAGCTGGACGGAACCAACTGTGAAAAATCCGGGTACCGTAATTTACGAAACACAGTGAACCTCCGTATGTCGCTACTCCGTTCTGTACAAAGCTGCCACCGACACGGTCACCACCTGAACCTCGAAGTTTACTTTGCAGGTTCAAGAGCCCAAATCGCGTTCAAGGCGTCTGGCCGCGATGTACTCCGTACACGACTTAGTCAACAAGTCCCCCAAGTACGCAGACACGTAGTACGGAACTGCCGCCATCCTTGCCGGCGCTGGCTCCACGTTCAATGCTTTAGGGACATGGCATCTTATCTTAATCCGCACATCTCTCGCAGCTTCCAGAGCTTATTGATGGGGGGGCATGGTGAAAAAACATGGTGTGCACTCAAGTCAACTGGGAAGAGCTCAAGAACATTTCTTGGAAGCTGGTTTCCTGAGCGACATGTAATATCCGGAAAAACATCAATTGATATTCGTCGCACAGCCCAGGGCGTGCGAAGAACTAGACAGCCGTCCTCGACAAAGTACGAGGTACTTCGTAGTTCGCACACAAAGTGCTTACGGTGGGGATTATTTCAGTGAGTGCCTGAGTTGAACGGAACTAAAGTTTACAATTGCGGGGAGAAACGGTTTGCCTTGGTAAACTTAAACTACGAAGTACATAGTTTAGTTTACATGAAAGGTCAGTGGTTGGGGATGGTGTGGTCAGGTACCAACTATTTTCGTCTTGGTCTGAAGCTTCGTTATCCTTTGAACTTGCATGAAGCGATCCCCAGGCGGTGTACTCAACTGTAACGCCACCAAGAATGACTGCGCACTGTACACTACATCGTACATTCTGTCCCATCAATTGATGGATTCACGAATGTGGTGGCAGTGTTATACAGTAGCAGTCTGGTAATGTCTGAATGATGCATCGGCACAGTTTGAGGTGTTTCCTGCCATCAAAAAGGACGCAGGTCGTTTGACTCGCTTAAGGAGTCGTCCGACTCAACCAAGCCAGTACCAAATTTGCAGGATTCTACTATGTTCTAGCGAATTCAAAATCAATTCCTGAAGTAGTCGGCCTTTGTGAAAACATGCCCTCGAGAGCCTTCTTCACCAGGACCAGATAGATAATATTGAGCCTGAGTGGGCGTGTGAGCTCGGAGAACTGCCGAGAGATGCGACAACGGCCAGTTTCTGTTCCAATTCATACGGTGTGCAGCTCGACGAAGATCATGTCTGCCTCAGGACAAAAGAGTCGATTTCCCCTCCTTCCTTCCAGGATACATAGCTGAGCAGTAGGGACTACCTAGACTTGAGAGGAAAGCAGCTGAAGGCTGCGGGCTAGAAATGTACTCAGTGCGCAGATACTTGTACCCAGGAGCAAGGATAGGTTGGGACACCGTGTACGGAATACAGGCATGACCACACAGCCAGGGATGATGATGAATTCTCAATCGATGAGCCCAATGACAACAGTCGCAAAACAGGAGAGACCAACTGATCGACCCACTCTAGTGCCACTTGCCGCCATCCTGCTCTTATCACCGACCAATGTCCAGCACTCCCCACCCACCATGAGTCTTAAACGGTGGCTCCCGTAATGCCATTCTGTTCCATCAATCCGTTAAGTCGTGTGGACGGTTTCCGAGTTCCCCCTGCACGCAAACCCCTGGAGCCCACCGCCCAATCCTTTCTGGCCACCCTCCGCCGACCACGCCACCCTCGACGATGACTGGTTCCCCAGTGCCCAGGTTCCCCAGTTTCTACTATGTATTCTCGGTTGTGACTGTTATACTTCGTGTCTGACTCCCAATCACGGTCCACCTCTGAGCTGTACACTGCCGTACCCCACCACCCTTGACAGGCAGGGAGATACACGTTGCTACCGTCCCTCTATCCACCAGCCCGCCCGGACCTGACTGAGACCCTGCAATACCCACGCTGGTCACGCCCGCCTTATTATTATTACTCGATGCTTCCTCACCGTTCCAGTACCTTCTCCCCTCATCCCTTTGCCTCCGTAGAGTCATCCCAAGGGCCTCTCTTTCTCTTCTTGCCAGCTCCTTCTCTCATTCATTATAACTCGGTATCGCCTTCAAGTCCGGCTACTAATATCAGTTCGAGTCCTATTTGCTCATTCTCCTCCCTTTCCTTACTCGTACCTTTCCGTGACTTGTCCCTTTGACGAAACCCCTGACGACGATTCCGCTCTCCCATCTTCCCCGAGATCGAGTCTTCCGCCACCACTACTCGAGAGAAAGAAGACGACGCCCTTGACCCTTCGCCTTCGATAACGTGTCGTGCTCCCGCCAATCTCACACGAAAGCCGATACTTTCTTTTACTTCCTCTCTTCCACGCAGCCTTGGCTAGATTCTGCTGCCTGCCAAACTCGCCTGTCTCACATCCGAATAATTGCCACAGTCGAGTCACAGACTTCTCTCCAAGCTCGTCACGTCAAGACCAACCAACGACTTACACATCTTGGATAAACGTGCTTCCTCCATCCATCCACTCTTCTCGCGTGAAGTCTTTCGGAACACGATCGTGATTCTACCACCGTCAACGAGTCCCCGGCCTTGCCGCTAGTCCACTGGTAAACCCAAGCATCTTGAGCGGGCTCGAGCTCAGCTCTTCCATCGACGTTCCCCGACTCTCACTCTCGTCGCCTCTCGGATTCCTCTAGGCTTCCGAGTCCGCACTTCACTCCTAATCTAAACGGTGCCGTCCTCCGCCGTCCACACGCATCCATCTTGCAAAGCGTTCCCAGTTCAGCATCCTTGGAACAACACTCTTTATCTATCTCCGATGTTCTTATAACGACGTTTTCCTTTGTATTTTACAGGGCCCGCTTGGTCCGCCTCTATTTGCACCTTACGAACTCGCCCCTCGCAACCTCGAAGCATTCGCTCTCTTTTTCTTGTCTCTCTACTAAACGATAACCCATACGAAACAACTGATACGAACGACCTGGAGTTGCATGTCTCTTTTTTCCCTTGCTCTTTCCGCATATCCTGTATATCTCACCTCTCGACCTTAAAGATTATCCTTGCTTGACGACAGCCTAACGCACATTTTCACTTATATACCCTTCTATTCTCTACCAACATTTGTACTCTGTTACTTCCCTGTATCGCATCTTTTCTTTTCACCCTTTCTCTTTGTTTCAAGAACAACCGCTCAAGGACGGTTGAACCCGGGGGCCTGTACGATTTGCCTTTCGTCGTTCCTAGGCTCTTTGTTCTTGACTAGGTGGTGGCTTCGTCTCCATCATCGATTCTCTCCACTCGGCACCCTACTCGAGAATGGCATGCTTGAAGGATACTATCAGCGATGGCATTATTCTCGATGGTCGGTACCAGACCATCGCCCCTCTCAACCATGGCTCCTTTGGCATGGTCTTCATGGCCAAAGATCTGGTCACTGGCGAGACGGTGGCAATCAAGTGCTTGACGAAGAAGGCGGCAGCTGGCGAGGGCGCGAGTGACTTTGCCGTTGACGATAAGTCCGAAGAGTTTTCGCTCCACAGCCGCCTGGGCTCTCACCCCAACATTGTGAACCTCCTTCACGCTTTTGAAACCGATGCTCATCATTTCCTTGTTCTCGAGTTTTGTGAGCGAGGTGACTTGTACGAGGCGATTCGTGATGGCCATGGCCCTCTCGAGACGGAGCATGTTCGACAATTTATGCTCGAACTAGTGGACGCTGTTCGCTATATTCATTCCAAGGGTGTCTACCATCGTGACATCAAGCCTGAAAACATCTTCCTATCCAAGGCGGGTTCGATGAAGCTTGGCGATTTTGGTCTGGCAACCTCCGACAAGTGGTCCACTGAATCGACCGTTGGCAGTGACCGGTATATGTCACCCGAGCAGTACGATTCAGCAGGCGCTGGCTACTCGCCTGCTCAGGCCGACATCTGGGCTATCGGTGTCTGCCTTCTTAATATTCTCTTCTCTCGCAACCCTTTCACCTCACCAACGGAGGCAGACCCGTTGTTCCTCGACTTCTCCCGCGACAAACAGTCCCTCTTCGACGTTTTCCCATCAATGTCGCAGGACACGTACGAGGTCATTGTCCAGTGCATGAACCTCGACCCTAGGAAGCGGTCTTTGATCGGCGCCCGCGAGGCTCTTCTCAACGTTGTTAGCTTCACCACCTCGGATGAGACACTTGACGAATTCTGCTCTGTCGATCCCCGAACCGTCGCCACCGCCAACAATAGGGAGCCGCTACGAACACCATCCATCCAAAGTCCTCAGGTTGAGCAGGGTGGTGCGTTCCCATGGGCCAAGGCGCTGCAGGCGACCCCACGCCAGGCATTGCGCCAGTTGAGTGCCATTCCCGACTATGAGGAGGAACTGTTCCCCAAGTCGGAGGAGGCATCTGACTGGTGTTCGGCTACGGCCCAGACTCCTTCGATATCGTCTATGTTGGGCTCAACACTTGGTGCTTCCATGCAGTCGCTCACCATTTCCCGACCGGTGCGCCCTGCCCGCCAACAACCAACCATGCCAGGATCGCTTCCCATCACCATGGGAAAGCCAAAGAATCTTTCAGCTATGTCTTTTGCTTTCGGTGGTCGTGGCAAGGGTGCAGTATCGAAGAGCTGGAGTGACATCTGGGATGAAGACATTGAGGAAGAAGAGGAAGAGGAGCGCCAACTCCAGACATTGAAGGAACTCAACTCCAGGACCTGGAGCCATGAGAGCGAGACCACCAAGGTTGGTGTTGACGTGAACGGCGAGAACGTGCCAAATTCTAAGAGCGAGAGTCATGTCCACGACGAGCTCACAGTCAAGGACGTCGATGTCGACCTCGCCGCGGACGGCTTCTTCTTCCATGACTTGCCGCCAACTCCACCCGCCGAGAAGATGCGACCGCCGATGCTCGTGCAGGTGCAGGTGCAGGTGCAGCCGCAGTCATCTCCGCAACCGCGTTACTCTCCACCTTCGAAGCGCAACAATTTTGATAAATGGGCAGCCCTCGGCGAACGACGCCGGGGCTATGGTGGTGGAGTATTGGAGATGGATAAAACACCAGAATTGAGTAAGCCTAAGCGGCACCATGGTTTTGGATACAACACTCACTGGGGTATGGGACATTGGGATCATTTCAACTCCAACAAAACAACAAAGGATCGGGCTAAGGAGTGCCCATGGAACAAGGGACGAGACTGCCATTGGCGCAAAGAAAGGCGCATTGATCTCGGTGATATTGAGTGGGTTGGGGCCTGGCCGGAAGGACACTCTTAAAGAAGTGCCACCTTCATTTTTGAGGACAGTGCTCCACTTGTGGTTGGGTTCACCTTTTGGATCTTTACCTCCTCCGTCTCTCTCCTGGTGACGAAGAAGACTGACAAAGAACCTCGGAACTTAACTCGCTCTCTGCGTGTATGGAAATATTCTCCAGATGTAATAAATATACCAGAAGTACCCACTCACTTATACCTCTCCAATTTCATTGTGCGAGCATGTTGTGTAGTACTTTGCCCATCTCTTGAGCCTGAAAGAGAAGTGAGGCGCATTGTAGCAAGTAGTAAGTAATCAACCCTCGACGTACTCTGTAGGAAACATCTTCTATGCAATGAATTGTCCTTGCGGGGATTCCCCTTGCGGTCTTTTTGTCGGGGCTACTCCCATGGTAAAAAAAATGTATATATATATACATCATGATTTCTGCTCCCCGAACTAAATGACGATCACAAACCAGCAGATAGATCTCTCGACATGCCGTGATGATGCTAATGCGAATGCAAACCAAAGACGTTTCGCCAAGTCCGACATTAATGCTTCCAAGCAAGGGACGAAAACGATGCCAAAGCCAAAGAGGGATGACTACAGAGTCTAGACAGAAAAGAACAGAAACAAGTCGCAGGCAAAAAGAGCTATCCTGTAAATAGATCATAACAAGACATATTGAAGAGTATAGGTGAGGGAAAAACATGACAAGATGATGTATTTCTATGCAGGAAACGTCAAATATCCATTGGTGGAAGTAAATCACAATCGTGATGGCGCAGAAGGGATGGTGGGCGGGGGGTCTTAGTCCGCTCCGATGAGAGACTTGGGGAGGAAAGCCCAGATGGTGCCGACTATGGAGAGAATCGAGCAAACAACCATGAGGAAGTAGGCGCAAAGTCTCTCGCGAGTGGATATTTCGTGTTGGAAGAGTCGAAGGTAAAAGGCGAGGGGGAGACTGAAAGAAGTGGTTAGTCACGGGGGGC
Organism: Scedosporium apiospermum; assembly: GCF_000732125.1. Lineage (NCBI taxonomy): Eukaryota > Fungi > Ascomycota > Sordariomycetes > Microascales > Microascaceae > Scedosporium > Scedosporium apiospermum. The sequence continues at coordinate 1,139,235 of NW_015971788.1, read as the reverse complement.
TTGGTTAGGGCCAGTAGAAACGTCTCAGGTCGAGACGAAGAAAGGAGGGGGCTGTTAAAGGAGGGGTGATGTTTGGCATCTCGGAATCCGGGACGCAAGAGCTTTTGGTAGACTTACATGGCGCAGATGGTGAAGCAGAGCGCGCTGCCCATAAAGGCCATGATGCTATCGAAGGCGGGAAAGAGGATAGAAATGACGAGGAACGTAGCCAAAGTAAGTATACGTGAGAAGAACTTCATAAAGGTCAAATAGGCCTCGCTTAGCCTGGTACCGTCAGGAGCGCCGTTGTTGGCATGATGGAGGGGATGGTGATGGTGGTAGCGGATGCCAAAGACCAATTCGATAGTGTTGATGATGGGACGGGCATTGAGCGGAATCTTGGTGAGAGGTATGATGGCAATGAAGACACACATCAAAGCCGTGAGGGCCTTGGGGTAACCGGTCGTTCGGAGGATGTTGGAGGTGATGGAATCGCGGACGTCATCGCCGAACATGAGGACGCCGGCTACGGCTGTGGTGGCGTCGAGAAGATACTGCGACATGCTATTTGTAAACCCCAGGACGTGTCAAATGGGAACCTCAGTCGAAAACTTACGGTGAAGCTAAAAGTGATCTCGAGGGCTTTCTTATACTTATAAGGGTGTCTCATGTCACGATAAATCTGTATTGGAGTTAGTAGGCTGTTTGTTGCCTTGTACTCGAGTTTTCCTTATCTCTTCTACGACTCACATTCGGGAAAATAGAATGACCGCCCCATGGACTAAGCAGCAGGCCGAATGAAAGTGGTAATGTGCTCCAGCGCTTCGGGAACATATAAGTCGCTGCGGGCTCTAGGAGAGAACCAGGCGCGGTGGGCTTGATGAAGCCGTCTAAAATGACAATGGTGACAACTATGTGAAGTATCAGTACCAGTATCAGTATCAGCATTCTTTGGGATAACGGCGGGCGTTTTACATACTTCCAAGACACGAGAAAATGCCAATCACACTGGTGACACTGAGAAGCCGGAGCGGTAGGAAATGCAGCGGGAATAGAATCACGCAGCAGAGAGTCTTCCACTGTAGAGCTGTTAGGAAGCCCGGGAACAAGAGTTCCATAGAGTCGGAGAATAAGACAACTGGGCAAAGGGAGATAGTGTTAGCTAGCGAGCAGGAATATGCAGAGATCTACATATGCTTGTTTGGGCAGATGACCATACCCAGAGCCACATTCGCGGCTATCAGCTCGAGAGTGAACAATACACTAGTAACAAACCTCGCTTTATGTCCGTAGGAGATATAAGCGATATCAGAAAAGGTAATGAGGCTTGGATCCAAGTCCATGCACTTCCCCAGTAGCCTTGCCGTGTAGCCGGTGACAACAGCACAGAGGAGCAGCAAAATCATGCCGCAGAGCCACCCAGAATATTTAATTCCGAGCGGCAAGCTCAGAAGGCCGACGCCAACAAGTACGCTACCGCATAACCAAAGTTAGTTGTCGAAGGAAAATAGCGAGATTATTGGGGGAAAAGCCAAAGATTTTACGAACTTGATCGAGTTAAAGATAGTCTGAGGCAACGTTGACTGACCCTCCACAGTCAACACAATCTTGCCATCCTGCTCAACCTCCTTCACGAGGATTGGAGGAAGCTCATCGATCAGTTGCTCTCCCGCAACAGGTTGAATCCACGAACGAGCAAACGAGGATCTCCTCTCAGAAGACTCTGCGGGAAGGGTGCCATAGGTGGGGTAACTGGCATAGCTCCCAACAAGAGGCGTGGCGAGGCTCGGTGGGATGGCGAAAATGGAACTTGAATAGCTACCGGGAATGAACGCCCCTTCCAACTCGGGATTGTACGCCTTCCTTTCCCTCTCCTGGAAATCGGCTGCGGGTTGTCGGTCGCCTTGCCCGGAGGGCCCTGGAAGTGTGTCGATCTGCTCATGTAGCAGAGAGGTCCATGGCTGGGGCGAACGTTCCCGTTCACTCACAGCTTCGCGGGGAGCTTCCTCGTCGGGGTAGACGAGCGGGGCCTGATCGGGGGCAAAGACGAGAGGGGGACGTTGTGGGAGGACTTCGGGGAAGCCAGCAGCTCGGCGCCAGCTCCGAGTGAAGGACCGGATGCTGTTGACACCACCATACTCGGCAAGGAGAGCAGGGTTGAAGTTCGAGGACCTAGTAGTAAGAGGGTCCGCATGTAAGCACGAATCAAGATATCAAACGGCTAGCCCATATACAGCACAGCAAAATCGGGAGGCTTCTTCTATGTACCGCATACCTTCGACGTCTCAAACCTGAAGGGTCGGTAGGCCAACGAGACAAAGACTGTGAGTCGCTCGCATCGGTTCTCGAGTGTATGCTGCTCCGGGCCGGAGAGATGTCACGGTGATGGTATTCATCCGCCGAGAGATTGGCGGAAGCCATGCTCTGTGGCAGTCCTGCGTGCGACAAGTGACAGACCCAGCGACCTCCCAGCAGCAGATGGTAGAGAGGGTCTCGTGAGCGCCGAGCTTGCCCTAGATTATAACAAAACCAACTCAAGCAGGGGGCAAGGCTAGCAACAGACAGCACACGGAACCCTAAATCGATCTAGTGAAAGGACTGGGTCGAGAGGAGAAGATATGTTCCAAACAAGAGGGTAGGTTCCGTGTATGATCAGATGACAGAACAGGATTTGAAAGAGAATCTAGAGATATTCGGGCGAGGACGAAAAGAACTAAATAAACTATTCGTACTTGTGGTATAGATGATCGATGTGGGGTTGGTCTGGATCTTGACTAGTCGAGCGGGTTAGGTACGGAGCAGTTGGAGTTGTAAGTTGATAAAGCGTGATCAGACTAGTCGCAGGACGCCGTTTCCCCCACGAACTAAGAAGCAAGAAGCAAGAAGCAAGAAGTCAGAAGCGCGGGAATCGTAGAACGAGCAATTGATCTAAACTACAGTATACGAAGTACTTTATTTCTTGATATTAATGGTGTTAAATTTTTTTTTTTCCCCTCTTCACGGGGAGTAAAAATTTGCAGAAGCTGCGAGTACTTTGTATCGGAGGCGATTGGAAGATTCACGGCAGCAATCTGGCTGGGGCTCTACACCAATGTGGAAGAATAGAGCGTCATTGCGCAGCTGGGAGGCGAGTCTGCGACGATTCCAATGCAACTTCGCAGCGTCTCGCTTCGTCGCGGTGGTGTAAGTAGTTTTAGTTTAGTTTATTTTTACGTGGTGCCCTCCCCCAATCTGGTCTCTGTCCTGGACCAAAAGTCCGGGGAGGTATGCCGAAGAAGGCGGCCGATGACACCCGAAGGATGCAGTTTTTGATCAAGCGCAGACGGCGATCGCCGGGAGACCCATGGCTGGTTTTTGTCAAGGGATCGTCAATGACAAGGTGAAAATTATCTTCTCCGGCCGATGAACCGTCTTGATGCGCATTCTTTTCCACCAGAAAGATAATTCAGAAGTGAAAAATACTTCCCGAGGCGGTTCTCGGCGGCTCTCTGGAGGGACTCGTGAAAACCTTGAACGCGGGCTGAAGCGAGGAGCTTTATCAGGACATGCCGCCATATCGTAGATCTGAGGGACTCCTTTCAACTGATACTGATAACGGATATTAACACCGGATCCTTGCGAAATCGGGATGCATTGCATCGGTTGTTTGGGGTGCGATAGCGGCTCAGATAGACCATACGATGCAGACGTTTAACTTGACCACTCTGGACTCCCTCAACTGCATGCCCCTTGGCCAACCCATTTGCTGTTTGCTGATCCTCTCACTGGACAATCACGCGGGCTGACTTCGAGGGCGCATGTTCTGTGGTGCTCTCTTGATCTCGTGCCGACATAGAAATGGACTAGCGTTTGCGTGGAGACATCAAGCTTCGAATCAAGTATGAGGTACTTTGATTTGGAGAGTCTCGATCTTCCAACTGCCAATCTTCAACGCATTTCCAAGGTGCAATGCGACCCCCTCTTGGCGCTACGACTAGCTTATCTTATCTTTGCTTGTACAGAGTACAATACCGGCCCAAGTCATCAAGCTTTTGACCCTCTGCAGCGAGGCTATTACCTAATAGCTTTTCGACTTAAGTGATGTCCAATTGGAATCGCTTTCATTGTTCTTGTTGCGAGTCTTGGTGTGTACACAGGTGCGAAGTACCATCGTTGCGATTTACACGTGAGATGAAAATCTGACTATTCGTTCTCAGCACTTCGAGTTCCAATGTTCTTACAATTGTATTAGCAACGTCCTTTCGTCGCAGTACCGTACGCAGTACAGTAGACCTCAAAGTGAAAGGCTACATACATATTACTTATAGCCGTATAAACAAGGGGTCGAGAGGAAAAGAGCCCCCATCAATACCAAGATCCCGTTCTCGACCGACCCCAATCGCGCGACCCGTCTTGCATTCCCCATCCGAGTTCCCAGATGTCTCTCGTCCGCCTAACGCAAACGCTCTTATAGCACAAGCCAGAGATTCCTCTCGCACCAATGTCGCCCCCAGCCGACCTTCCGTCCCAGCTCTCATCCGTCCTCTCTCTCCTCGACGCCTTCAACCATCGCAATAAGAACCAACACCGCCGCTCCGCCTGGTGGCAGCATTTCAATCTCCTCCGCCGCGCCGTGCGCAAACTCTCGGCCCCTCGCCATTATGCCCAAAAGCAGCCTGGAAGAGGGCGAGATCCCGGAGCGAGCGCAGATGTAGGCGCAGCTTCGCCGAGCTTCCTTCATCATATAAAATGGGTTGCAGGGAATGTCATCCATCCTTCATACATGTAAGTCAGCTTTGCCGCTAGATATGTTTCTGACCATTTTCCTTCCAATGGGCATATAAAACTCTAGCTCTACGCGAACCTGTCTATTAAACCAATCTCCCTCTCAAATAGTGCCTTCACACAACTCGCCGCCGACAACCAGTATGCTCCCCTAGGACTTGTCCTCCTCGGCATCCTCGCTCGGTTCAACTCCATCATCTCGCCGTTCCTCCCCCCCTCATCCAAGTCACAACCCCCACCCATCACCAATACCGCCGCCGCCGCCGCCGCCACTACCACTACTATAACTAAGCTTAGCCGCCGACCGCATTCCTTAGAGTTCTCGGATAGTCGCGGTAGCCCTTCGGAGCAAGACTTGGGAGTAACGGTGTCAAGATCGGAGTTCGCGGTTTCTCCTCTCGTCCCTGATACGGCAGACGCGGGCCGCGAAGAAAAACCGAAGAAGCGTGCCAGAGCCTTGCCAACTGAGGATCGAACACATCGAATCCCGTCCTTAACATCAGATACCGGACCCGAGGCAAAAATACAAAAGCTCAAGAAAAAGAAAGAAAAGAAAAAGAAGAAACAGGCCTCCGGTACGGACCTTAGCGACCTATTCGACAGCATCGCATGAGCAGAATCCACACGCACACACACCTACAATGCAATAGCACACAGACACACCTAGACAGACGCACACGCACACCTCTGGGGTATCCACAACCCCGACTTCCGCACCTTGTACGAGGAGTAATGATAATGAATTGACGATATGGGGAATACCAAACTCGGGTCATATCAACAAGATACAGAAAAACACACTGCGCATATTTGTAAAACCATATGGAGAGCCGAGGGGTTTAGAAACGGGAAAGGATAGTAAGGACGACGAAAAAGGGGGAAGGAAGAGAGAAGGGGGAAAAAAGAAAGAAACAAAAAGGGGAAAAAAAAAAAAATAAGAAAAATAGAGACAAAGATAACAACAAGAGAGTTTACCATACAATAACAAGTCCTCCCCCTGTTCCTACCTAATTTCTTTGTCTCCGTCCTTGCGCCGCCGTCACATTTCAACACCCAAGACAGAAGACACTTAGAACCAGATATTCCTTGCAATTACGCTGCCACCCCACCTCTTTTTAAAGAGAAACCACTCCTCGCCCCATCACACCTCCTTATTTCATATCGCTTATACACGTTTTTTATTTCGTTGCCGGCCAACTTCTTCCCACTATTTCACAATTTACGAGAGAGGGCGGTACGACCAGATGCGGGCCTTCATGTCTCCCGAACCCGTAGCGAAGTAGCCACCAGTGGGGCTCGGCGCAACAGAGATGACCGAGTTCTTGTGACCCTGAAGCATAAGCTGGGTCAGGCCAGTCCTGGGATCCCAGAACTGGACGCCGCGATCCTTCGAACCCGACATGACCCATTGGTTGTCTGGCGTGAGAGCGACCGACAGGACAAAGTCCTTGTGGCCCTCGAACGTCTTAACGCAACGTCCGCCCTTGGGACCGTTGGGAAGGCCGCGAGGGGTGCTGAGCTCCCACATCTTGATGGTCTTGTCCAAACTACCGCTGACAAGGTCCTTGCCGTTGGGCGAGAAGGCGACCGAGTACACGCTGTCCTTGTGACCGTCAGGGCCCTCGAGCCTTTCCAAGAGATAGCCTTGGTGGAGGTCCCAAACCCTGACGCTCTTGTCGAGCGAGCCGGCGGCGACGTACTTAGTGTCGGGGGAGATGGCAACGGTCGTGACGCCATCCTCAATGGTCAAGGTGAGGATGTGAGTGCCTTGCTCGATATCCCAAAGGCGGACAGTGCGGTCGCCACTGCCGGAGGCGATGGTGCGTCCGTCGCGAGCGAAGTCCAGCGAATAAATGTCTTGCTCGTGACCCGAGAAGGTGTTGCGAATCTGCTTCTGGTGAATATCCCAGACCTACACACATGGTGAAAATCATAGGTTAGCTTTCGAACTAAGATAGATAGAAAAAAAAAAAAAGAATTGTGGCTGTCATGGTGATGGGGACTGAATTGGTGATACGTACCCTGATCAATTTGTCTTCGGCACCGGTAGCAAGGTACCTGCCGTCGGGACTGAAGCAGACACTGCGAATGTAGAGATCGCCGCCCATATCGGCTGAGTCGTCCTGGAGGACGCAGAGCTTCTCGCCAGTCTGGACATCGTAGATCTGAGCCGAGCGGTTACATCCGGTCGCGACGTACTTGCCATCGTGGCTGAATCGGACGCAGCAGACTACACTCTGATGTTGAAGGGTGTGGACGAGGTCAATATCGAGGACGCGAGGTACGTGCTGGTTAAAGACGCAGATCCAATCGTCTCCGGCCTTTTTATAGTGGGCGGGGATCTGATCAATGTTGAGTTCGCTCAGCACACTGCCAGGCTGGGCATGATGGTTCATGCTACGGGGTGGCTCAGCCGAAGGGTGGCTGACTTGAGGAGACTGCGCGGCTCCAGGGTAGGGAATAGGCGTGTTAATCTGTGGCGTAGCAGGACCGACAGCCGCCGGGGGACGGCCGATAGGTCGCCTACCGGGAGGCGAGGCGGTGCTCTGCGGGGGTTGAGGGCCGATGCCATTCGAGACGGGGCCCTGGGGGTAGCCTTGTTGGAATGGTGGCTGCTGGGAGGGACCGGGAGGCGGAGGTACGGGGGGGAGGCCACCTGGGGGCGGAGGTCCTTGGCCGATCTGGCTATGGGGCCCCATCTGCTCGGGCTGGGCTGGAGGCGCGGGAGGAGGAGCGAGACCGCCCTGTCCAGTTCCCGTCATGGCGCCATTAAAGAGATTGCCACCGGGTGCGAGGACAGGAGGCTGCTGGCTCGGGCCAGGATGTTGTGGGTGGGCATTCATGGCACCCTGAGGGGCTCCTCCGCGGGCGGCGTCGAGTTGCCGGCGAAGCATCTGGATTTCTTCCTCGTACCTGTTGAAAAAGACGCCGGTTGGTTAGTTCATTGAATCCATACACACGTGGATACAGTTCAATTCGCGCGGGGCTGACCAGCCCAGAGAACTAGCTCAAACGGCTTAAATAGATGAAAGGCGGATGTCGCTCACTTTTGCTTCAGCGTCATATGAGTCTGCTCCATGGCGTACACCTTTTCGCGGACTAATTGCATCTCGTTGACTTGAGCATTGACTACAACGGCCCGGGGGTTAGCAATGGAAGGGAATACTCGGACGAGTGGAGAAGGAAGTTGTCATGCGTGGGCGCGTACTTTGATGCTCATAGCTCTCGCTCGCCCGAATGTGAGTGTCAAATTCAGAACGAATCTGCTCGAGGAGCTCATTCAGGCGAGCGTTGGGGGGCCCCATCCGGGGGTTGTGAGGATACATCGACATGGCGGAGAAGGCTGGCGGTTACCGCGCGCCAAACGGGGCTGTGGAATGAAGCGTAAATAAAGGTGCAAGATCGACGATGTAAATTATCGAGTACCGGTCCAGGCAGGACAGAGAGGTCGAAATTGATGATATTTTAAGTCTATGCGATGACGCGACGCTCGAGGGAAGGCTGTAGTGTTGAGGATATCGATGAAGCCAGATCGAGGAGGGAGGTGGTTGGTGCTTTTGCAGTGTTCCTCTGGAGAAAAAAAAAAAAGAAAAAAAATCCTTTGCCGGCCTGAGCTAAACCAGCTTGCAGCCTCCTGGCGCGAGGCAGGCTGTGACCCTCTCTAGCTGTCGCAGGGATGGTGTCTGGCTCTGGTAGGCCTGGAAAGGGATTGAATTGCGAAGTCGATGGGGGATCGTGATGAGGATAGCCGTGATGTTGTTTGCAAGGTTTGGCGTGGATTGGGGAGAAGGTGGCGGAAGGAGAAGAGGAGAAAAGGGTGTGTGTGCTGGAAGACGCTTTTGGGATGAGGCAAGCAAAGAAACAAGCAGTCGGGGGCGCAACCAGCAACGTGAGCCGAACTTTGTTCTAGTGCCATGGGTACTGTAAGTGAGTACACCACACTACGCTAATTCTAGTGTACGACCGTGGTTCGTACACGCCCCCTCCTTGTCCATGCCCAGTACTTCGTCCACTAGACTGCGCTGGTGTGTTTCCGGTACTGCGAAGTTGGGGGGACCTCAGTGTGGGGCTCCAATCTACATATTAAGTACCACCCGCATGGGGGCGTGTGTCATAGAATACGCCAGTATCAGGGGGGCGTCGCTGACTTGTGAGGTATCTCTGCGCTAGACCGGGCTGCCAGGTCGCCAAGAGGTACATTGCGGGTACTCTCTCCCAGGTGTAGAGATGTTGGTCTGTGCACTCGCACTGCAACCGCAGGAGACCTTCGACAAGTACAGGGGGTACGAAGTATCGAGGGGTGTACACTACATGACGGGAAGAGTCCACCCCGTACTCTGAAGGAAGGAGGGGTGGGAGCGGCGTTACCCAGCGCGGGACCCTGGCTCCAGTAATCCATCAACTTGAGCAATCCTTCGAGGGTTAACGCAGCATACTGCTCGCAGCACTGCATTGAGTGTGCACCAGGAATCCAAGACTTGATGCTCTAGTGTACATTATTGCGCTCCTGACAGGACTGACAGGACGAAGCACACCTTTCCAGCGACTCCAATTTCTGCAAGGACAGGCTCCATTGCCGCTACGAAGTACATGGGCTCCACCCCACTACTTAAACTACCAGAGCGCAGTACTTCACCGTGCAGTGTACACAACTTCATTCGCAATGTATGTTCCACTCTGTAGTGAGTCTCGCTCCGTAACCAGTAACCAGAGGTTTGTTCAAGTCGCTCACCGACCTGTCTGCCACCGATTGGGGCCTCTGCGGCTGGTTCTCCACACAATATGTGACTGGTCAAACAACCAGCCCTGTATCCTTGGTGGGTTGAGGTCACACATGGCAAAACATACAGGAGATGATCTCGGGGCACAAACAATTTCCACTCCATCGCCCATTTCTGCACGATATTTGACCTTGCTCGCCGCAAATGGTAATTGTACCATCGTGTACTTCGTGCACAGGTAGAGTTCCATTCCCAGAAAATTAAATGGGAGGACTGGTTTCCACAAGCCAGCTCCCTTGCCGCCTCAACGAGGCTCAACCTGCAGCCTTCATCTCATCACGATGGTTGCTCGTACTTCGGACTCGCGATCCCGAAATTAGTCCCATTTTTGTGGTTGAAGGCCGACGCTAGTTAAGTGTAGAATACCAAAGGACGAGGAGGCAGGCAAGATAACGAAGAGCGCAAACGTGAAGTTCGGTCCGACAGAGTTGCTTCCATTGTTAATAACGGATGCTTATGAAGTATTGATTGCCGCAGGAAAGGTCTTTTGAGTTGTTGTGATGACTGCTCGTTCAACCACCTCAACCGCTCTCCGGGCTTATCAGCCGATTGGGGTTCCTGGAAGCGAAGTTGAAGAGCGCGAAGAGCGAGGGAAACCCGTGCCCCGGAGGTCTTTCAATACACCGATCGGTCACAAGCAGATCGGGACCTGGAGTTTATCTGAGATGGACTAGTCAGTTTGGCGCTGCAGTTTCCCGAGCGCATGAGTTAATTAAGCAAAGCAGTCTTCGTAAAGGAATGAGGAGTCTCAAGTTATTTGGTGGTTTCCTTCTTCCTGCCGGCGGAAGGATGCAGAACATTCCGAGAAGTAACTGTCCAAGCGGAGTTTTCTTTGTTCTTCAGCCCCGTCGCACCATCCTCGAGCTTGTTTCTCATAATTAAAACTTCAGCAAACTACGAAGCAATTCATATTGAGGCAATCCCACAAATTCTTAGGTCATTGGTAGAAGTTGAAATCCCCCACCCCCTCCCGAAAGTAGTGCACAACCAAAACTTCCGGACCTAGGAATACACCCGGTCTTACGAAGTAAGTAGACTTTCGTGTTGTGTTGTTTAGCGTAAACCTTTTTGTCGAAAAACCAGGGGCACGAGTTAGTTTTCCCTTTCCCGCTAGCCATAAAGCGACTGAGAGGCTGGATGGCTTTCGTCCGATGCGGTTTCATAATCCATTATCGACGCGAGACTCTCGCTCCCATCTTGAAGCCATCAACCATCCCACGCAATCCTTGTCCATCATGTGCCTGCACAGATGCGTGCAGGGCTACCCACCAGTACGGGGTTTGTACGGAGGTACTTCGTAGTGTACGAAGTACTTCGCATCGTCCTGCTTTTTCTGTTTTATTGAGGGACCGGACGATATGGCTGCTCTTTGTGTTGCCCCAGATTATTCAGCTGAAACGGTCTCACACCGAAGTTAGCGAGTTGAACTATTAACTCCGATTCAAGACGGGCAGGCTGTCGTCAGGGACCGGGGGCTGAAAGTGCCAGGTGTTTGACAGGTGGTTAATTTGACACGTGCCCGGCAAAACATTTCAACACATTTTATTACGTAATACACCATCCCCGTGATCTTGGACGAACTTCCATTCACGTGAATTATCACATGATTTAAACAGTGGAAGCAATTCGGGTTTCCACCAGAATTTAGCCATACGAATACGAGAGCCGAGAAGATCGACGAGACGAGCATGACGCACAGAAATCGGTACCTGGAAATTCTCGAGCGAATTATATTGGGCCTAGATCTGGATTTACAAAATCACTCCATACTGCATCCGCCGGATCTATCAAGCAGGCGATCCTGATCAGGCCATTTCGAGCAGAAGTTCCCGGAGATGGTTATATATGGCCATATGTCGGAGCTTGTTGGGAATTGCTTTCACATGGGATTCAAGGGGCTGTTGAGCTAATTGAGGAAGGAGAAAGGAATGCTGCGCGTTCTGCAGGGCGCACGTTGCGAGTCCTGAATAAGCTCGAGGAAGGAGCGCACCTTACCCCGTATTCGTAGTTTACATACAATTTGTATATTCTGTCCAGGCAATTCTATATAGATTGATAAGGGAAAAGGATGCAGAAACAGCATTTGCGAGTCAGGTTGAAAGAGAATGGCAAGAACGACGCGGCTAAGAATATCAATTGGCCTCTCCAGACGCGTCACAGTTGGCTGCACTCCGCTTCTTGCCGTAAGATAGTCACAGTTCGGCCTGTGAGACAACGGAGCTTAAGGTTCTCGCCAGCTTGTTTTACTACTCTGCTGCCTAGTGCCTATCCCAATTGACCGACACGACTAGATGCGCAGATGCGGTGATGGCGGAACGACGGCAACAACGGGCAAGAACGGGCTAGAACGGGGTCGGAAATTCGACGATTCGACAGGGTCACCTACCCACACACATCCCTGTGAGAAAAAGAGTGGGTTCCTCCGCCGCATGTTCCGACCGTCGGTTTGTTGGGGTATATCGCCCGGTGTATCATTGATCAATTGGTGTGGTAGTGCCAGTGCTGCCAATTATTTATAAAATGCCGAGTCCAGAATGAAGACAAGCAAATTTATCTTGCGGTCCCCTCCCTCTTCATGCGAAATCCCCTCCTCTCTTCACCGCCAACCCTCCCTCCTTGAAGCTATATATACTTCCGTCTGTCTCGGTTCTCTTTGCTGGGGGGTTAACCATCGAGGCTTTCCCCGAAGCGCGTTCATGAGGACTTGAGTCCTTCCTCACACACACACACTCTCACACATACCCACGGGCTAAACGGACTTTTGGAGTTTCCCGACCCGGACTCGTCGCAACGCAGAGACTTTGCGCCGTTGGCTTCAACGCCTTTCTCCAACACCTGATCGATCTGTCACCTTACACAACCCTTCGGCGTGCCTATCGACATCATGGATATCGTTCTTGAGGTCTTGGATACGTACATCGGCGATCGTGTTTATGCCAATCTCATTCCTGCGCCTTCGCTGAACATACTGGGAAACTCCACCTCTACTACGTCGCACTCGACATGGAGCTACAAGCCTGCGACCTCGTACCTCTATCTCGAGCCTTCTGTGGAGGCTTATATGAGCGCTTGGCCCAGAGACAACATCTTTCGCCAGAGCATCAGCCTTTTCTTGATTACATGGTTCGTATTACATTCACTTTAACACCGGCCCCTCTTTTTGGTTCTCGAGACCCTCGATCATGTAACCGTCAGTGGACTGACCAATTCCTGTTTAGGATCTTCGGTCTCATTATATACTTCATCTTCGCGGCCTTGTCCTACGTGTTCATTTTTGACAAGAGGACTCTCAACCACCCTAAGTTCCTCAAGAACCAGGTCTGGCTCGAGTTCAAGCAAACCAACAAAGCACTGCCCGTCATGGCCCTCTTCACTGCACCGCTCTTTGTCCTTGAGGTCCGAGGATATGGTCGTCTTTATGACACCCTAGAGGAAGCTCCCGCCATGTGGTATAATATTGTCCAGTTCCCCTTCTTCATTGCTTTCACCGACTTCTGGATCTACTGGATTCACCGTTGGCTCCACCATCCTCTCATCTACAAGTGGCTTCACAAGCCTCACCACAAGTGGATCATGCCTACGCCCTTCTCGAGTCACGCTTTCCACCCTTTTGATGGTTTCATGCAATCGCTTCCGTACCACGTTTTCCCCTTCCTCTTCCCTCTCCAGAAGCTCGGCTACGTCGCCCTATTCGTTTTCGTCAACTTCTGGACGATTCTCATTCATGATGGCGAATACCTTACCGACAATCCCGTTGTCAATGGCGCTGCTTGCCACTCGCTGCACCATTCTAAGTTCGAAGTCAACTACGGCCAATTCACCACTTTCTTTGATCGAATGGGCGGTACTTACAGGAAGCCCGACCCTTACATGTTTGAGAAGGAGCTCAAGATGTCCAAGAAGACCTGGGAGAAGGAAGCTAAGGAAGTCGACAGGCTTGTCGTCGAAGTCGAGGGTCACGATGACCGCACTTACAGCTCCGGAACGAAGAAGAACCAGTGAGCGACACCAAGTGTGACGCTCTATTTACTGGAAAGTGGAATGAATAAATTCCTCACTCTCGAGTCAACTCCTCCAACACGATCTTCCTCGTTAACAACTAATTTAATCATATCCATGGTACAGAAATTTGGGTATATGACCTGGTGGTATTTCACACGTCTCTCTGGGTTGGATCATGTACCAAATTGCATTCATTGTGCACAATAACTTTCTTCGAACAAAAAAAAAGGGGAGAGGGAATGGGGGTTCCTGAACTCATGATGACCATGATACGCTCTAAAACACATCTGTTGGCGATATAGCCGCAATATTCACATAATTTGACTATTTTCTGCGATGTAAATATACAACAAGTTCATTTCTCTCGTTTATGGAAATCCGTTGTTATATATCGGGACAAAACACATTGAAATTGAAGACGGGGTGACGTTGGGTTAACGAAGTGGAGATAAGACAGATTCCGAAGCTCGAATTAAGAATGCCGGACATAGGAAACGATATGACGTTGAGCCAAGTAAAATACAGGATGAGGACCTAACCAAGGATGACATTGACCGCTTAAACATGTAGGAAATGTAAAACAAGTGAGTTATGAATAACTGAGGCGCTCTCGTTTGTTCACGGCCACCAAATGCATCGGCGGGGGGCCTCGTTGCAGGTGCTGAAAATCTTCGAGCCGGCGCCAGACGATGGAGTGGCCTCGTTGAAAAGTGACCAACTTCATGTGCCATAACAGACACGCCTCTACCTCCAAAGTAAATAAGGCTCCCTCCGGAGCGGCGACAACCTCTCTCAAGAAAAGCTAACGAACTTCGGATCCCTCGGCCTGCCATCGGGCCCGATGCCGTTTGCCTTGAACCGGTTCTCCATGTAGACTTTCCTGGCGTCGTCGAACTTGAGACGACGCCTCTTCATAATCTTGAGAATCTCAGCCTTGCTCTGGTCGTCAAGGCCGGCGCGTGCGTCGCCCGACTCGATGTTCCCGCTAAGATCAAAGGTGCTGCTCGACAGGCCAGCCTCGACATCGCCGTGGAAGCTATCGGGTAGCCTGGCATAAATGTAATCGCGGCCGGGGATGTCTAGGTCGGCGACATGTGGTATCCAGAGGGCGCGGGTGAAGTAGAGAGCGGTCGCGACGACAAGGAAGAAGACGGAGATGGAGAAGAGGAGGAGCATGGTTGTTGGCGTTGGGCTGCCTCAAGGGACAGGACTTCGTGGATTTGAATAAAAGAGTGTGTAGTTCGGATATCCGGATGCGCCGCGATCGACTATGACATTGTCTCTGGGCGTAAATATTGTTCCGCGACAATGACGCGGCGAGGCCTTTTATCAAGGGCGATGAGTTATTGATGAGTTGTGTGGTAAGCAGCTGCGCAGGTGAACAGGAGCGAGGTCCTCGAGTCTCCTGCTTGAGACTCTTGAGACCGATTTGAAGCCAAGCCTTCCTTGGGTCCTCGTCATCTGGTCACACCATGCAGCTGTGAATGGCCCAGAGCCGAGACCGTGGTTACGTAATAAAGGAGACAGCAATGCATGGAACATAGTGAATGGAATATTTGCAGCTGGCAAATTGCAACTTTTAAAAATTACCCCTGTTATCAGGTGGCAACGCTTCTTCTCTCGCACACAAATCCAAGCATTCGTGTGCCCCACTATAGCCCGGAAACTACCAAAATAGGCGAGCCCACACTTTGAATTTAGCATCAAAATTTCAACGATATTCACCGTCCTTACCCCAATACACAAACGATTCGAGCAGATATCGAACCCAAAAAACACCGGGAAAATGTCGTCCAACGTATCTGCTGATCTCATCTGGGAGGTTGTCCGTGAGTGAAATCTCTGCCAAATTCCAATCAGACCTCGAAATCATCGATGAAAGAGAGACGAAATTTCGCTGACGACGAAACGAAAATCCTACAGGCAGCCAGAACAAGTACCTCGTCAAGAGGAAGACCAACGGCTCTCCCCAGTTCTCCCGGGATCCCCTTAACCTCACCAACGTCCACTCCCGAAAGGTACGAGAATATCGGTAGAATAAGGCTGGGCTGGGAAAGAGGGCGGGAAAACTAACATCTTTTTGTCTCTGGATAGTATGCCGGTTTCGTGAACGACAAGGTACGATAACTCGAGCCCCGAACAGTCGCCTCGACGAAAGGAAAGTCCCAGAAAGAAGGACCGGATTACTGATGAAGTAAATTTAGGCCATTGGCATCAACGCCAGCGGCAAGCGTGGCATTTCTGTCGTCAGCAAGAACGCCGGCAGCATCAACAAGCCCTCTGCTTCTTACACCTCCACCGTCTTCGGCGACGCCAAGTCCAACCGAAAGTATGCGCGATCCTCTCCAACACCCAACATGCGACGGAATCACCCACTTCGTTGATTTTGATTTGAGCAATGCTGATTGCAGTTTCGTAAATAGGGCTTACAAGGCCGTCGCCGGTCTTGCGGCGAAGAGGGGATACCGTGGCGACCTCCGCGAGGCTGCCGTCCAGCGTGTAAGCGCCATCCGACGATCGCAGCTCCCCGAGAAGCCCGAGCCGGAGAAGAAGTTGAGGGGAAAGAAGGCGCAGCAGGCCCAGTCTGCGTAAAGACAGCAAAGGATATATGATGTTCTGAAATGATTGGCAATTGGGCGACATAAGGGAGGGGGAAAGCGAAAAATTGTTTCGAAGTGTGCCTTCGGAAGGACATGGGAGCACAATTTAGAAACTGGCGTTAACATGAACAATACCAAGTTCACCGACCAATTCTTTTCCGGATATTTGTTTTCTCTCCATCTCCAACTATGCCAGCAGCTGCAGTGGTTGGCAATGTGACTAGTCATTGTGCCCCTCGCCCCCGCCAACACGAGTATACCAAGTCGCTATGTAATTGACTTCACGTGTCTTTGCTGAAGCTCAAGCATGGAATTGTATCATGCGTGAGTTGTATTCCGGTGATCTGGTAACGAAGTGATATTGACCCGAGCGCGGAACGCTGGTATTACAATGAATTCAGTATCCATTCAGTCTTCTGAGACCTTCAGATGAGGGGCCATCGTCGCTGTGGTCTGGGCTCGTCCAAGCTCGTCCTCGTGCAGCCATGGACCGCACCGGCAAAATATACCTGCATCAAGCCCTCGTGGGCGGCTGTAACAGCATGGATAGCGTCCTCGGAGTTGGAAATTTCACTGCCTTGCCAACGGCATCATTCTTCAATTCAATATGGAGCCATTCGCGTTATAGGAATCTCACCAAGCTTCCCGATGAGAATCCGTTAGGTCCGTAGGCGGTTCAGGATAGCAAATGAGTGAGTGCCAGGTCGTCGGTATCGGAGAGAGAAAAAAGCAATGAGAATAAACGAGCTTCGTACAATCAAACTGACGAAATACGGTCAGCTTCTGCAGTGTCCCGGACAGAAAATCCGCTAGCAGCCAACCCTTCACGCACGTTATCTTTCCTTGCTGGGAAAATTCTGGAAGTCAGGTGAGAAGAGATACGCTAGGACCGACAACCCGTCTGCACATTTCACATTCACTTCGCCATTTACAGCCTCGAATCCGTCACCCCCATCCTTTGACAAGGGGGAAACGGGAGGAATGATGGTGGGGGGAGATCGATAAACCACCAGGGCGGTTCAGTCTCAATATGGACGATCTTCCAGCTAGAGGTAAGTCGATGACTCCGGCCTCGCAGACTATGTAATGCTGTTACAATTGAAGGTATTTTTCTTACGTATGAGGTGTTTGAGCTGAACCATGAAGTTTGAACTTCTGGATAAAATGCAGCATTTAGTACTATTACGAGACGAGTGATTGTAATTTGTTTTGTTTCTGGTGTACATACTTCGTAGTTTTGTTTGACCCCACCTCAAGGGTTCAATTGCTTGTCACGACATTGACTTCAATTGTTGGAAAGTTGACTTCCGGGAGAAGTCGAAGATGGACGAAAAAGACGCGGCTGCGAAGAGAAGGCGGCGTCCTCTTCCTTGGTGTTTTCGGGAAGGGGCATCAATTGATGTATCCACATGCTGCTGATTGCTGGTTAGCAATCAATCGAGGCTTTATTATCAAACGCCATGCTCGGAACTAGACTTCTTGTCTTCAGCTGTTTCCGAGGTAATGCGCGGTAACAGCGTGTTTTGGGGGAGCTATGATCCGTGTTGGAGGGGCAGATGGAGCAGATGGAGGGGTAAATCACGACAGCATTTGCCAGCTCCAGATTGACATTGCTTGTCCACCCCACTTTGGAGAAAAGCAGCAAGGAACTATGTAGAACTCAAGCTCCCGCAGCGTCCAGTATCCCCAAAAGCGCAAGGGGTTGTTGATATCATAGAGCGGTAGTAATTGAACTCGATTGATGCTCTGTGGATAGTTAAAATTGGCTTCCGTTTAATGTGGTTGGGATCTCTCTTGTCTTCGCGGACTAAACCCGTTACGCCTTCAATCACCGGTAGTCGGAAGGGACGAGGGACTTCCGCGCACCTTCCTCAACCACTTTGTCCAGTCACCACTATTATCCAATTGAATCGTCCCCTCCCCACTAGAAGCACGATTTGCAGTCTACAATTGTATCAATACTTCGTAATTGTACCCGGGTCTCCGAGTACTCTCGTACCTTCCAACAAGGTCCAAGGTCTGCCCCTCCATCGCTCATGCCCGTCGGATTTGAAACCTTGCAACCCCTCGTCGTGCACCTTGTCTTCTCCCAAACCTCTTTCTCTCTCTCCCCATAAATAACCTGATCTCAGTCAACTTCTGTTTGAACTGATCCTGTCCATCTTCTACATCTAAGAAACTCTTCAATTCTCTCAACAACCCACCATCATCATGTCTGACAAGAAGATCAAGGCCGGTAAGCCCTAACCCGCACTCCTCATCTAAATAGCTCGCCAGCGCGTAGCCCTTTTGATCATCATGGCCTGCTTGCTAACGAGCTCTGCGCAGTCGTTGCTGGTGCCTCTGGTGGCATTGGCCAGGTTTGTTCTCCCCCACCCCGCAAGAGCTAGAAACAGAGCTCTCTGTCTTGTATTGTGGACATGATACTTATTCAAATCCATTTCTAGCCCCTCTCGCTCCTCCTCAAGCTCTCCCCCCTCGTTGATGAGCTCGCTCTCTACGATGTTGTCAACACCCCCGGTGTTGCTGCTGACCTTTCCCACATCTCCTCCAAGGCCAAGATCTCTGGCCTTCTTCCTGCCGATGATGGTGCCAAGGTTGCTTTCAAGGATGCTGACATCATTGTCATCCCCGCCGGCATTCCCCGTAAGTCGAGCCATATTATCGTACTTTAGCGCCTGTGGTGGGGTGGAGACATTGAGTGCCGACGACTGAGCCGTCCTACTAACCCGAGGCTGATTAGGCAAGCCCGGTATGACCCGTGACGACCTTTTCAACATCAACGCCGGTATTGTCAAGGGCCTCATCGAGGTTGCCGCTGAGGTTGCTCCTAACGCCTTCATCCTCGTTATCTCCAACCCCGTCAACTCGACCGTCCCCATCTCTGCCGAGGTCCTCAAGGCCAAGGGTGTCTTCAACCCCCAGCGCCTCTTCGGTGTCACCACCCTCGATATCGTCCGTGCCGAGACTTTCGTCGCCGAGATCACCGGCAAGGCTACTTCTGAGCTGACCGTCCCCGTCATTGGCGGCCACTCTGGCGAGACCATCGTCCCCCTCTTCAGCCAGGTTACCCCCTCCGTCACCATTCCCGACGACAAGTACGAGGCTCTCGTCAAGCGCGTCCAGTTCGGTGGTGACGAGGTCGTCCAGGCCAAGAACGGCCTCGGCTCCGCCACCCTGTCCATGGCCTACGCCGGCTTCCGGTAGGCTCCGCCCCTCAGATAACACACTGCTCTTAATACATTTTCCACTAACTCCTGCCAAGATTCGCCGAGAAGGTCATCAAGGCCGCCAAGGGAGAGAAGGGTCTCGTCGAGCCCAGCTTCGTCTACCTCCCCGGCGTCCCCGGTGGTGCCGCCATCGCCGAGAAGACCGGCACCGAGTTCTTCTCCGTCCCCATCGAGCTCGGCGTAAGTTGTGGCCCTCCCCCTTAGTGGACCGTGATGGTCTTACTAACTATCGGACAGGTCAACGGTGCTGAGAAGGCTGTCGACGTCCTCGGCGACCTCACTGATAAGGAGAAGAAGCTGTTGGAGGCCGCCGTTACCGGACTCAAGGGAAACATCGAGAAGGGAGTCAACTTTGTCAAGAACCCCCCTCAAAAGTGAATAACCCCTACCTAAAAGTGATTTTTTGAAACAAGGCAGAATCGTGCATTACCGGACAGACGTCGAGCGGATAGATATAGCCGCATGGTAGTAGATGAAGCAAAGATCAAGACAAAAAAACAAATGAATGATGATTTTTTTTTTTTTATCTGACTGAGTGGCTGATTTGTTATCCTTCTTGTCATAGGCTGTGATTCAAGACTGATCCCGAATGCTGGAGGGAGGATGGTCATTCAAGCGGACCATTGGGTATGAGCCATGACTTTATGCGACGGAGTTGATGCAGAAAAGATGGTGCTGGGTTCCATAGAACACGAAAAACTATCGAGAATTGAAGATCATGTAATCATCTGCGGGTACATCAATGCAATGCAATGGCCAAGTCTATGCTAGCGACGGCGGTAATTCTACCCACGGCCCCTCGTTCCCCGGCAGAGGGCCCTGGCCGATGCGTTTAGGAGAGTGCGTAAGAGTAAATGAGATGCTATGAGATGGCCCAGGTTCCTCGTGCTACGATTTTTGGGGCAGCGTGATGATGCGGAAGATAGCCGCGGGCAATTCAATGTCTTCTGTATGGACCCTGGCGTTTATCCCCATTGCGGCGAGGGCGCCGCGTATTATCCCGCAATGAATTAGTAGGAACTATAGATGATTAGCCGTGTATTCCCCATATGAAAGAATCGCGGAAGTCTATGGACTTGGGAGGGGATTGCAGGGTGATATAAACGTACTGGTGCGGCTCGGACAACGGCTTGGCCGCCAGCTTCGGTGCTCATGCGTGATAATGGTCTGAAGGAGTTGTCTGTGAGAACGAAGACACCCTATTGTTAGAGAATCGGACAACAGTTAGCAGTCGTGTGCATAGGTCGGGATAGCCAAGGGGACGGAGGAGGGCCGGGAACGAAAACATACACTGTGGTTCGTTTTTAGGTTGTCGATCTGCTTCCTGAAGACGAGGGACCAGAGATCTTTGCATATGAACTTTATGACGTCTAGGGTGTCGTTGAAGCGTGGCCGATCTCGCGCGAACCTAGGCGAAGGAGATGTTAGCATCTTGGAAGGTTTGCAAAGGGGGATTCCCTCCTCGAGAGCTTGTCGCTGCCGTAATAGTTCGCAGCTGTCCCGAAGGAAAGGTCCCCAGAAAGGAGGCATGCAGGGGCGGCTATCCTGCCCCCGAGTAGGGATATGGAAGCATCCAAGAGCCCAGTGCCGCCGTTGGTATAACTAACCTCTCGACAATCCCCTGCCCCACGCGATACCCTAACATATCCAGCCTGTACGCCGCCGCTTCCCTCTTCTCCTCCTCATCTACCCTCCGCTCGGGGGGGGAACTGTTCGAGGTGTCACCATTAGACGAGGGTTCAGGCTCGGGTTCGAGTTCATTGGTAATCCGGTATGCGAGGGGGACTAGTTCTATGAGGAGGAAGTCGAAGCAGGAGACGTTGAGGAAGGTGGCGGTTGGGTCGGTGGAGTTGTAGGGAGGCATGACGGTCGTGCCAAAGGACATTTGTCTGGGAGGCTAGGCGTCGCGGTTGGGGGTTTGGGACTCGTGGCCTAGGGGCAGGCCCGAAGGGTTAGTGGTGTACGGAGATAGATGAAGGGTTCGCGCCTAGTTGGACCCGTCGTCGTTCGTTGTACTAGATAGAGTATGAGGGTCTCGAGGGTGTCGAGTCTGGGGGGGAGCCCGTATTCTCTATGTCGCGCTGGCGATGTCGAGGGGTGTCGATGGAACCTGTCGAATCCGAATGGTTTGCCGGAGGAGGTTTTGGGTTCGTGAGGCGTTTGGATATATACAGAAGGGTCCGTACTTTCGAATTGAGACACGGCGCTGGGATTCTCGGAGGTGTGTTGGGTTGACACTTTCAAATCGGATTGACGTTGTTAGGGAGCTTGGTGTGTAGAGCTCAGAGGAGTGCGCCTCGCCTATGGTGTAGCGCGGGGTCCCTGTCAGCACCGCTGAACGCACCCTTGGGCGCCCTCTTACTGGCTGCGCAAACTACGAAGTACTGATCGAACGTTGTCGGTGAGGATTTACCTGGCAGAATTTCAGAGCTTCGGATCAATATGAGATCCTGAGCTCACGAAAACAGTTCATCGAGTGGTTTGCAGGTCGTGATAATATATATTTCATCGTGAGAAGGAAAATATCAAAATACCCTAGCCTAGTTTTGTGTTGGATCATTCCATTCCATACCCTGCCGCAAAAGTCGACACCACTGGATTTGATAGAGAAAAAAAAAAAAAAAACCATGATACTCAAGAAGGACGCCAAAGAAATGATAGACCACATCACCCCCTTCATTTCCTGCCCTTCACCTTCCTATCGCCGTACTTGGGGAACACAATGCTGGACTTGCGCCGCTTCTTGAGCTTCAGCAACTTCTTGGCTGTCCGCCGTACTTCCGCCTTGTTCGCGGCACCATCGACGTCCATTTCTGGGGAAAAAAGTTAATACCACAATACCACACAATACACAGCATGTTTCAAAGCCTATGAGGCCTCACAGACTGTTTACTTGGGCCACAACTTACCCGTAGCTTCCTCAACTTGCTTTGAGTCGTCACCGTCTGGATGAGATGAGAAGAAGAGTTAGACCGAGACACCATGAACATTCCCCGAGGTTCGCAAAACAAACCATTTGATTCGAGATCATCCGCCTTCATTTCCGTATCCTTCTGAGGCTTCGGTTGGCTGGCGAGTTCCATCAACTTGGCGGATAGGCGTTCCAGCCTCGCCGACTCAGCGGGACCGAAGACATTGGACTTCAGCCGCTGGTTGTTGGTTTTCCTGGAACTGGATCTGAGACTCTTCGCCATTCTTGCTGTTTGGTGACTTAATATTCGATACGCTGATGAAAGGGTGGGCTGAAAAGGCCAACGGAGGTAATCAAAAATATCGATACTCGATCTTCTCAGAATCCGTTGGTTGTCTTGTTCCGAGCAGACTTATTGTCGTTGTCGAGATAGTGAGCCATTCATCAATGTTTGAAGCGGAAAAAAAGTCACGGATCCATGGTGGGGCGAAAATTAATTTCTGGGTACAACAATATTATGGCATTCTGGTATTACTCGGTACATTTTGGTGGTTGTGCTAAAAGTTCGCCTGTCGGGATCTAGCCTCAAGCTGCCGCCGCTTGACTCCTTCGGCTTGAACATCGAAAAGGACGATCGCCTAGACCTGCCACTCTAACTTCATAAAAGCCCGAAACACCTCAAGTACTCCATCAAGCCCATTGTAATTATTGCAATTCCAACAATTACGATTTATGTTGGCGGCAAGAGGAGGGACAGGAGGGAGACTAATAGTAGTTGAGCCAACCAGGAACAGGACACACCTAAGCGCCGACTCCCAAGCAAACACTTCCGATGTCGTGTAACCGCATCATGATGGGATTCAGGGGTTGGTAAGGTGAAGAGAGAGAAGACCAGCCGTTCGGCAGCAAATACATCAATAGTAGAATCCGTGGGGGAAGACTTAGACTTGTCCTTTCACAAATGCTCTCGGTCCTTCTCTCTTCAATCTCTCTCTAGATTACACAAGATCATGGGGGAAAAATCGTATTGATCATACGTGCACTCTCTTCGTTTGCTGTTCCTTACTACACCCTCCTCCCAACTCTCCCTCACTTCGTTCTCCTTGATCATAACATTCCAAAAAGCGAAATGATCGACGAGGAATGGAGATATTTCGCACCCAGCGGCGGCATTTGCCCCGGGGGGCCAAGCACATGGCATATCCTTGACTGGGATCAGCGACGCATCATTGCTGTGACAATGGACGAGGAACAGGAGAGTGAAGATCTTGCCATCGAACACCTCAAGAAACATATCGACGCTCTCGCCCCCGATGTATACGCCATCCATCTTTCGCCGGACGGCGAATTGACCTCGGTCTCCACCGATCCCGAAGACGATGTGACTATCTGCGAGTATCATCCTCCGCTAGAGGCGATTCAAGTCCCTGGCGATATCAAGACTGTGGTCCGTTCTGATCTCCTCGAGCTGGATCGACTTGGCCCAAATGTCGACCTTGTTTCGTATACGCCATGCGCCCACGCAGCCGAGACAAAGGTAGTCTTCAAGTACTACTTCATCTTCCAGTTCATCCACAGGCGGTGGCATGAAATGAACTTGTGGATGCGCCTCCCCTCGCATCCAAACATTGTGCCCATCGATAGGCTTGTGCTAGACGAACTTCGAAGGGGGTTCGTCGGATTTACGAGCCTTTACATCCCTGGCGGCACGGTATGGGAGAACACGGAGCGTGTGTTTAAGCTGAACTGGCTCCGGCAGTTGACTCTCGTCATCGACGACTTGAATCTCAAGTACGGCATTGCCCACCAGGACGTCGCTGCGCGGAATCTCCTTGTCAACCCGGAGACGGACGACCTCATGCTGTTCGACTTTAATTGGAGTGGCCGGATCGGTGTCCCTATCCTCGGTGGCCTCGGGTACATAAAAGACCGAGACGACGTAAAAGGTGTTATCTTTACTCTTTACGAAATCATCACCCGCGACACGCATTTCCAGTCGGTTCGTTGCGATCTACAAAACCCAGACGATGTAATGGGGCTGGAGGAATGGGTGCAGCATCCTGATGTCAAACTTGACCATCCCGTTTCGGAGTACCGCTCGGTATTAAACGAGTGGGTGAAGAAGAGACGGGAAGGGAAACAGATTGCCATTTATACAGAGGCACCCGAGTATATTGACTGGCCACCATTCCCGAATCCGCTCCCGACGGACGAGATATCCGGGGCCCCGCACGGGGAGTTCAACGTTGTACCAGGGGTCCCCCCGTGTAACATGCGCCGCTGCGATCGAGAGAAAGGCATTGAGGTTTTGAATTGGCAACGCCCTGCGCAAAACACACTTGGGAATGGAGGTCGCCTGCTCGCGAATGGTCAGTTTGCGCGTAGGAAGGAGTGTGTGAGTGCGGCTGGTCCAAAATAGTTAGCTAGGCGGCCGCCTAGGCTAATGCGTTTTGTGTGTCTGTTCCCCTTTGGCGTTATAAGTACCTTGAAGCGCTGGTCCCATTGAAAGCGAGGCATGCCGCCACTTTCCTAGTTATGGTTTATTTTATGCTTCAACAGTTCCTGCATGCTGCGTAGCTAGCTGCCTTGTGCCTCACTTGTCAGCCCTTCTTATACAGCAGCACCTACACCTGGAGCAATGCTCAACTTGTCCCAAACCTGCAATCCAGTGGGGGTGCCCGCAATGCCTGGCCTCTTAGTCTACTTCCAATTTCTCTAGTATTTCGTCGTCGCATTGTGCCGCACGAAGGATGGCATCCTCTGCACTCTGCGATCGTGTCCGCAAAGAGAAGGCACAAGGTTATAGCGAATCTCCCGGTCGATACGGACAATACATTGAGCCAACTATGCTCCGCTGAGATTCACGGATTCAAGCACTCGCAACATCCTCACGTTGGAGACTGCTGCCTCCAGCGCCGTGGCATCGGGCGACATCTTGCGTAGATAAGCCGTCTTCGTTTACAGAGAGAATATCCGGACTGATGATGATAATATAGGATTTGTTGAATTCCCGCTGAAGAGAAGATAACGTTTCTTGGGCCGACCATGCCAGTTTGTTGTGCGCGACACAGCTTCGCCGAAGCGATCGACCGACCAACCATAGTAATATTCACAGGCAGCCTGGGCTGGAGGCCACGACTAGCGGGCAGGTGCCTTAGCAGGAAGTTGGCGATCAATCCCCATGTTGCTTGCGAATAATTGGCATAATGTGGGCTCAAGAGGCGGGAGTCCGCCGAA
This sequence comes from Scedosporium apiospermum, assembly GCF_000732125.1. Classification (NCBI taxonomy): domain Eukaryota; kingdom Fungi; phylum Ascomycota; class Sordariomycetes; order Microascales; family Microascaceae; genus Scedosporium; species Scedosporium apiospermum. Next base: position 1,113,731 of record NW_015971788.1, on the reverse strand, counting down.
AACCTTCCGCCGAAAAAAGCAATGAAGAAAATATATATTATTTGAAAATTAATTAATATGGAAATCGAATAAGTACTTATTCAATAGAAAGAGAGTTGATGGAAGAGGGGGAAAGAGGTTGGGGGGTTTTTAGAGTACTTGTGTTACTTGTGCTTGTTCCCACGGATTAGATTTTCTGCCGCCATCCACCGCCCAACTTCTAGTGACATCAAGCGACGACAGGGCTGCTCGACTACCCGCCTTGAGTAGAATCCCACGACCACGATCTCTCTACGTCCAGCATCCATCCGCCCGAATCCATCCTATCTACGGCTGCCTAGTTCTTCTAATTGGAGCACACAGAATTTTTGAGGGTATAGTAAGGAATTTGCCATCACCTCGCCCTTCACATCCGGGACAGACCCGACGAACTGACAGCGGAGAAACAGGTTCACGCAACTATGCCTCGAGAGAATACCTAGCAGAGAACACCAAAAAACCTCAGTCTTGAATCGCCGTCCGGATCTCAAAGACGCAGCCATTCGTGCATATGCCTTTTACCTCCGTTTATCCCGCGCCTTCCTATCGCTACACGAGTCTCCTCGAACCGCAGGTACAAGCGGCGCACCGGATCCACACATCCTCCTTCTCTTACTCTCTCAACTCTTGGGACACGACTTGTGTGGCTGTGGCTTAGCGTTGAAAGGGAGTTGGGGCAGAGGGGCTTTCTAGGACGTGCCTTCGCAGCCTTGACTGCCCTTTCACTTCCATCGACCTATTCCGCCCGATCAGGTCTCAGAATTAGGCATCAGAGTGTCTAGCCTCTGTCCTGTTCTCGTTTCTCGTTGCTCGCAAGCACAAAGGACGGTGCCCCCGTCAGCCTCTCGCGCCTTCCTAGCCCTCTTGATTCCTACAAATATCCACCCCGCGGAACCGAGAAGGACCTCTCTTCAGGGTCCTCGATCAAGACAGCTTTAAACATGTCGCAACCTGGCATATCGAACAGTGACGTTGCCGCATTGATAAAGATCGTCAATTCCAACACTCTACTTAACCGTCAGTTACAAGCGATATGTGGTGCTTTTGGCCAGGCGCGTGGCGGTGTCAAAGCTGAATTACGGGCTCGGGTCATTAATTGTGAGTTCGTTCTATGCCTTGAACTTGACTTAACTTCTCACATCTTCTCTACTTGCTAGTGATCATGGATACGTATAACAAACAGGATACGTCACGTTGGCGTGAGTTGAGAAAGAATATAGAGCAAAACACAGGAAGCCGACTTCCGCCCGCCCCCAACCCCCCTGTTCGCCAGCCAAGCTATCGCGACCCAGGGATGCTACAATATCAAGCACCATTTCAGCCCAGCTACGCCGCGAGGCCAACCCCAGCGTCGAGCTCGTCTGGGTCAATGGAGCTTGCATTCAGCCGAAGCCCCTTTTATGAGATCCGGAGCCTTGTTGGCGGAATCAAAAATTGTCCCGGTACGAACCTTTCCCATCTCACGCCGCACCCTAAACTGCATCTCACTTGACTAACGCATGATTCCTATGCATCCGTAGCTATGAGCAGTCATAGGAACTCTGTCATAGTTCCAATCAAGCTTGCGGATCACCCTGAGCTGCGGCAGTGTCTAGACGACAAGGCGTACCGAGTCATGGTATTCTGTGCCGGTGATGCCAATGGTACTCAAGACATCTCCTTCCCACATCAGTCGGAGTTGAAGGTGAATGGCGGTGAGGTGAAGGCGAATTTGCGGGGTTTGAAGAAGAAGCCTGGCTCTACACGGCCGGTTGACATCACCAGCCATCTACGCCTGCTTCCAAACTACACAAACAACGTGGAGCTAATATACGCGTTGACGACTAAGGTAAGAAGAGCACACAATCCCAAATGGCTCGATGAAACAATGTCGCGCACTGTCAATTCCCCTCCGGTTCCCAGTTTTTATTTCGGATTTTGTGTTCGGCCTCAAGAACTAGCCTCAACTAACCACCTTCTCTGGAAGCCGTATTATTTGGCGATTTACTTGTGTAAGACGGTTAGGACCGATGACCTTGTTGTCCGGATAAGGAACGGGCAGAAGATTTCGAAAGCTACAACACTCCGAGAATGTGAGTCGCAGGACTTTGCAGGACCACATTGCCATTTACACTTTTGAGCTGCCTGTTTATCACTAACACCTGGGGGGAATCGCAGTGGCCGAGAAGTCCAAGGATACGGAAATAGAGACGACTTCTCAAGTCATGTCTTTAAAATGCCCCCTTTCGTATATGCACCTCGAGTTGCCCGTCAGGGGGCTTGGTTGCACTCACATGCAATGCTTCGATGCCACGTCCTACCTTCAGTTGCAAGAGCAGGGGCCACAATGGGTTTGCCCAATCTGCAATCGGCCCGTGCCGTTCGAGCAGCTGGCTGTAGATGAGTAAGTGGATGCCTGTTTGACCTAACATGACCTTTGAGACAAGGACTCTCGCTAAGGGACTCATAGATATGTCCTGGACATTCTATCCAAAACGCCGCGGGATTTGGAGCAGGTAACCATTGAGCCGAATGGGGAATGGAAGATTCCCGGGCCGCAACGGGCGACGCCTAGAAAGAGCACGACGGCGAGCTTCGACATAATCGACGACATTGCCGAAATTTCAACGCCAAATGGGGCGAGGGCCATCAAAGCCTCATCCACTCCAAGCATGTCTGTCGGACCTAGTATTGGAACGCCGTCTATGGTTGATTCTCGAGAGGGCACGGCGCCACGGCCGTCTGGTGGAACAAGCACCAAGCGGCCAGCGCCGACGGTGATTGATCTCACACTTTCTTCCGACGACGAGGACTCAGCACCTCCTCCGCCCAAAAGACACCAGCCTGACTTCGGCGGTCTATCCGGCTATCCCACGAATGGTCATTTCTGAAGGAGGAATGGCTTTCGGGGTGTAGCCCTGGATTGGAAGGTGCGGTCTGAGATTCAGAATGGTACATATCTGAGGAACGGAATACCCTCTCTTCCTCCCCCTCCTCCTCCTCTTCTTCCTCGCCGACGCCGCCATAAAAGGAGGCGAAGAGCCAAGGATAGGCGAGGAGGGGGAGGACACTAGGTCGAATTCGTTGTTTCCTTTTTTTTTCTTTTTAGGAGCTCCTTGTAGGCTTGGTTGGAGCCTGCTTGAAGCGTTTTGCAGATACCCCGAGGACATTTTTCTGGCGCAAAAGGTAACGATGGAAATAGAGGCATTCGAAGATTAGGAATTAAAAAATAAAACTACGGACCAATTTTGAATCCGAATCGGGAATCGAAGTTCGAGTGAGCCTGATGATGTCCTGAGTGTAGCGAGTGTAGCGATGCATCGGCAAGTCGGCGCCGAATTCAGGGGACAGTGCATCACGTGATGCTTGGCAGGAACAGCCTGGACCTCTCGCTAATTAAACTACAACAAGGACAGACAAGTCATTCTCAGCTGCGACAAGTGGGTTCCTTGCTCGTGTTAGCAACGAGCTTCTGTCCAAAGCCAAGTCGTGGCTTGTTGTTCTTGGAAGAAGTGTCCCTCAAGGTTGCTCGACCGTGGTCACCCGTGAGTAAAGAAATTATCATCTTGCGTAGGGACACGATAGAAGTAAGTGTCTAGTTTCCCAAGTGAAGATCAGTGACACCGCGCTCCTCACTAACACCTTCACTACTCTCGCCCAAGGATCAATTAAGATTGGGGGCTCCGACTTATTGGATTGTGATCGTGAGATTGGCGGATTCACCGGAGTGAAGGCAAAATTAAACTCGCACCTCAAGCCTGCCATGGAGAGCGATTAAACCTCGTCCGATCTACTTTGTTTATTCTTTTTTTTTTCTTTTCCTTAGTTGGGCCTTCCGCCAAGCTGTTCCCAGCACATTTCGGAGTCCGAGAGTGAGCCAACACGGCCGTGTCCCGCGACGCTGGGTTTGCTATGGCGCGCCTTCTGTTGAAACCCTTTCTTGTGGGCGCCAACATTTTGATCCCTTTGGCGATACTTATCTTTGCGAGGGGATTCTTTCCTTATAAGCCGTTTATCCCTGGTCTTGCGCAGTATGAGAAACTAGAGTTTGAGAAGGTGCCCGAAGCACCCTTTGATCGGCTCATCTTTATGGTTATTGATGCCTTGAGGAGGTGAGAAATCTGGCCTTTCGCTCACTTAGCTTCTTAAAGGCCTTTTGGTCAACTGACGCTTCTGACTAGCGATTTTGTATATCTCGAGGATTCTGGCTTCGAGTACACCCAAGAGTAAGATGCATGAGCTCTTCTCCCTTGACAATTCTAAAGAGCACGAAACTCATATAGAATCAATTACAGTCTAATCCGAGATGGAGCCGCAATTCCTTTCACGGCATTCGCAAGGTCACCTACCGTGACCATGCCTAGGCTCAAGGCCATCACGACCGGCTCAATCCCGTCCTTCCTCGACGCCATCCTCAACATCGATGAGGGCGACACGACGTCGAGTTTGGCGGCGCAGGATACTTGGCTTGCGCAGATGAAGGCTAAGGGAACTGGAAAACTGCTTCTCTACGGCGACGACACGTGGCTGAAGCTTTTCCCTGAGACCTTCGATCGGCATGATGGGACGTCTAGCTTTTTCGTTGCTGTAAGTCGCGCTTGATACTATGCGGGCTTGACTCGGATTCCGTTTTTCTGACATGGAGTAGGACTACACCGAGGTTGACCATAATGTGACTCGGAATATTGCTGGCGAGCTTCAGAACCAGGATTGGAATACCATGATCCTCCATTATCTTGGTTTAGATCATATTGGCCATAAGTCCGGGCCCCGAAGGTGTGTTCTCCGCTTCTTCAACTCTGTTTCTGGGATCCTCGCGACTAACGCCGTGGTTTCTAGCTCAAATATGTTCCCGAAACAACGCGAGATGGATGGTATTGTTGAGCAACTGTATACTGCTATGAAAAGCCAAGAGCACCTTTCATCCACGCTACTCGTCGTGTGCGGAGATCACGGCATGAACGATGCCGGAAACCATGGTGCATCCTCTCCCGGAGAGACGTCTCCGGCCCTTCTCTTCATTTCTCCGAAGCTGAGGTCCATATCCTCCCGTCCGCAGACACCCGTGCCTTTCAAAGAAGATTTCAAGTACTACTCGACCGTCGAGCAATCTGATCTAGCTCCAACCCTCGCAGGATTGCTCGGCTTTCCAGTACCTCAGAATAACCTTGGTGCCTTTATCCCGGACTTTTTGCCACTTTGGGAACACAGTAGGCCATCTCGAATCTTACTCTCCGCTTGACGGGTTATCGGCTAATGTATTCTCTTAGAATCTGACCAGGTCCAACTTCTGATTCGCAATGCGAGGCAAATCCTCGGTGTTGCCGCCGCCGCCTTTGGGGAAGACTTGTTTGACCTCAACTCGGCATCTAACCCTTGCGCTGACGTGCGGAATGATGCACAGAGGCTAGCCTGTCAATGGCGTTCGATAAACATACAGCTTGCTTCTGCATCATCGCATGAAGAACTAGGCTCCGAATGGATTCGTGAGGTGACGGAGGTAGGAGACTCGGATTTCAAGTATCCCGGACCGCACTGACTTATGAATATAGTGGCTTCGAGACGCGCAAGATCTCATGAGCAACATGGCCAGTAACTACGATATGGGCAACATATTCTTGGCGGAAGCGATCATTGTGGTGGCTTGCGTTCTCTCAACGCTAGCCTTGCTTTGGTCTGGTCGCCCTCAGAAACGGTCTCTATTACCTTTCGCGTCAATCACCCTCGCATATGGCATTATGATGTTCGCCAGCAGTTACGTCGAGGAAGAGCACCACTTCTGGTACTGGGCGACTACAGCGTGGATTGGTATCCTGGTTGCTAAGTATAGGAAGAGGTGAGACTTAAGTCCCTCCCTCCCCCCCCCCAACAACAAAAAAAAAAGAAGATTTCTTCCCGCTGACAATAAGATCGCTTTAGCCATAGCGGTTTCGAAAACTGTATTTGGTTCACCTTGGTCATGACTGCCACGAGACTAGTCAGAGGCTGGAACCAGACAGGCCAGAAATTCGCCGGCAACCCCGATATCGTGAAGACTTTCATAGCCACCAACCCAAAGTTCCTCTGGCTCTTGGTGATGATCACGTACATCTGGCTCCAAGCGCGACTGCTGCGCCGGCTTCCCCAGATTATGCCCACTTGGATTGCCGTGCCGTTTGTGGTTGCCCTTGTGCTGACGGCATTTAGCTTCAAGCTCGCCTTCACCCATGAGGATTCTCCCGAATTGGTGGTTGAGCCCATGTCTGACCTGTATGCTGCCCTGCCGAACCTGTCGCTTATCACTCGGGCTAGACTTGTCTTCTACCAAGTCTGGATTATGGCTGTGTACGCTCTTGTGAACAGTCTTCGAGGTGGCCCCCAGGCGAAGATTGGCTTCGGTACGTCTGAGTTTTCGTTCTCTTTTGTTTCCAACCGTGCTGACCGAACAATTTCTAGAGCTACTTCACCACCTATACACCATCATAGCCCTCACCCAATCCCGCGTAACCAACATCCCCCTCTTCCTCCTCCACGCCCTCCAACTCCGCTTCCTCCAATCCCGCCCCCTCTCCATCCCCGACCTCACAATCTCCTCCCTCCTCCTCCAACATACGTCCTACTTCGCCTTCGGCGGCACAAACGCCATGTCCTCCGTCGACCTCTCAAGCGCCTACAACGGTGTCAGCGGCTTCAACGTCGTGGCCGTCGGCGTTCTCACCTTCATCAGCAACTGGGCGGCGCCCATCTACTGGAGCTCTGCGACGACACAACTCCTCACTTGTTCGAGAGGCGGCGACTCCCCCAAGGAGGAGAAGACTTCTCAGAGAGAGGAAGAGAGTACCGACGCGTTCACGCGGCATGTGACGTATCTCACGGCGTTTGTGGCGTGGAGCGTCCTGTTCGTCATGGTGGCTTGTACGGTGTTAAGGACGCATTTGTTCATTTGGACGGTGTTTTCGCCCAAGTATTTGTATTGCATTGCGTGGAGCTTGGGGCAGCATCTTGTTGTTAATGTGATAATTGGAGGTGTGATGTACTGGCTTGGGACTCGGAGCCAAGGGGGATAGAGGATGATAGGACGGGATCTTTAGAATAATATAGACAATACGCCGGTCTTCAAACCTACGATTTTCTTTTTGCGTAACACCCGTGGCTGAGTTATATATGCAATGGTTATTAGGTGGGAATTGATCTTCGTTATGGTAAGATGCCTCCTTCACTTGCTCTCTGAGCACCGGATAACTGAGCTCCTTTCATTTGGCAGGCGGAAAAATCGTAAACATAAACTGAAAGATTTAAGTATGTAAAACAACAGACCCATTAAAACTCGTTAACGCATCCCGTCTTCACAGCACCCATATCCCACATAAGAAAATCCCACCCAGTACCTCATTTCTACTCTGAACGACCATGAAACGTGAGAACGAAACCATACGCAAACACTGAACCAAAAGGGGGCAAAAAAAAAAAAAAAAAAAAGCTCCATCACTCCCCATCCGTAAGCAAATCATCGACCAAAGAATCCCCGTCCCGCTGAACAACCGTGACCTCCCCACTCACATCCTCCTCCTTAATCACCGGCTCCGCTGCAACGATCGTCTTCTCCTCCGAGAGCACCGTCCTGTCTTCGCTGCCGTAGACGGACGCCGACGCCGACACGGAGCGGCTGAGGCGTCTCGCGGCCGCGGACTCCTGCTGCTCGGTGAGGGTGTTGACGATCTTGCCGAGGCTGACGTGGATCTTGTACAGCGCGTTGCGGCTCGTGGCGTCGGTGAGGAGTTTGCTGTCGACAGCGGAGTCGACCGTTTCGTAGAGGTCGCGGATCTTTTCTTCTGTGGAGGCGGGGGAGATGTAGAGCTTGCCGAGGAGGGGGGCGATGACCTTCTTCTCGTCCTCTGTTGGGTTGGGGGAACAAAAGAAATTTAGTAAATCTGTAATTGATAGAGGTAGGTCAGGACGTGAAAACTTACTGCTCATGTTTCCGCTGAGCTTGTCCAGTATAGCCTGGGCGAAGTCAAGATGGACATCGCCATTGACATGCTTCTTCTCACTATCGAGCGAGAGGGTGGGGGAGTAACACTTGCGGGGATCTGTCCAGTCAACGAGACAGGCTCCAATGGTCGTCAAGCTCGCCATCTCCTCGTCCACATCGGCATCATCATCCTCAAGACCCTCGCGCACATTGAACAGGGAGTGGATGGCATCGAGAGCAATGCTTCCCATGAGCTCCTGGTTCTCTCGCCTGGAGTAACAGAACACGGGGAGGAAATAATTGAGGGCCTGCCTGACGGACTGATTGCTCGCCGTGGAGGGCTCGAAGTAGGCCACGATAAGGGTCTTCAGAAGCTCAGCCGAGGCCTCGGGGTCTGTCACGATGCGACCAAGGAGGAGCTTGGACGTGGCAAGAGTGGCTGCAGCTTGAACCTCGGGAGCTTTGGTTCCCGACTTCAGAGCTCGAATGTAGACTTTTAGTAGCGTCGGGTTAGCTGTGAGAAGTTGCGCGCCGTGCACGTTGAGAATGTCGGTAAGAATATGAAGGGCCGTGATCTGAAGCGCCGCATGACCCTTGGAGAAGAAGTGCATGAACAGCGTCAGATTCTCCTCAGCAAGCGCTTTGTCCAGTAGAGAACAGAGACCGAGGCAGACAAGGCCACGCTCCCTGACAGGCGCCTCGTGGCTCCTGACCGCGGGGACAACCAAGTTATTCAGCATGGATACAAGATGATCGTTCTGTTGAAGGTTGCCGCCGACGTTGGTAAGCATGCACTGGACGATGTGAAGACACTTCATGTTGATGACAATCTCCTTGATGGCCTTCTCTCGGGCTTCCTCTTCACTCAGTTCAACGCTCTTAGCGCGACTTCCGTTGTTGTTCACCGTGCTGGCGCTACTGACTTCCGATTTGGCCGAGTGGAAGCTGTCCTCAACGTCGTCCATGGGCGGGTCATCGACAATGGTGTCATGGACGTCCGCGACGGCTTCGAGGACGACGCTGCAGAATTCCCTCTCGCCCGCAGCGTCGGGGGAGCACATGTCCCTGAGGACGTCAACCGTCAACTTGGTAATTCCATCGGGCAACTCTGGGATCGACAACGTCTGGCGGAGAAGTGCAAACATCTTCCTACGGCCCACCTCATCCGAGTAATCCAGCGTCAGGGCGATATGCAAAAGTTGCTCGACAATGAATTCTTGATCGACTGTGTCTTCTTCCTCTTCCTCCTCGACGTCCTCGGCCTTGGCGATGCGTCGTAATGCTTCGAGCAAAGCGTTGATGTATCGTTCGAGGTAGAATGCGAGCTTCGTAACCTCGGGCAGCTTCTCCTCGACGAGACTCTCGTATTTTCCGTTGCCCTCGCTCCGGCAGAAGTCGTTGAAACTGCGCGCCATAAACACTGACTCTGCTGACAATGTCTCCCAGAAGTTATCGTCAAAGGCTACGGCATCCCGGTAGTCGGGCCGTCCTTCCCAGAACCCTTTCATAGCCTCAAGCGCAACGCCATTCTCGACGGCCGAGTTGACGACATCGATGCGCTCGAGCAGCTCTAGCAGACCGTCGAAGCTGGGTGGCGATGGCTCCTGCACACCATTCTCGGCGGGTGGTACTCCAGCACAATCTTCAATCCACCTTTCCCGGAACAGCCTTGCAGCGGCCTTGCGCACATTCTCGTCGCGGTCGCGCAGGCCCCATCGTAGGAGCTTCTCCCTCATGGAGAGTGAGAGATGGCGGAAATCACCAAGGGCGGGGAGAAGGCGTGAGTAGACGGCCCTTCGAGTAGCCGCATCTTGATCACGAGCACGCTCGAGAAGGTAAGGAAGAGTACTGGGAAGGATTGGAAGGTTCACGAGAAGCGACCTCCTCACGTCCGCACTCGGATCGTTCTGGAGAACTTCTAGGAGCTTTTCTAGGAGGCCGGCGCTTGCGTCATCGTCGCTCTCATCCGAGTTGGCGCATTCGTCGCCCTGGTTACCCGCGAGACGACCAAGACCGAGGACGGCCTGTGCGCGGACCATGGCTTCTTTGTCACGGATTCTCCTAAGCAGACCGTGCCTTAGCCTTTGGAAGAGCTCATCATCAATGGCGTCGAGAGAGTTGACGACGTGTGATATCAGCTGCGTCGACCGATACCGCACAAACTTGTCTTTGCTAGTGAGAAGTGGGAGGATGGTATCAAGAAGGAGGGTGGTTAGTTTCGTGCTGGGCGTCTCAGGCATAACACTCGCGTCTTGGTCAATGTCGCCGAGGAGCTCGTTGTCCTTGTCGCTAGCATGCCGTAAGAAGAGTCCAACGAATCTAACAATTTTCTCTCCTACGCTCTCGGCCTTCTTGACTGGCATAATCCTCAAGACGCACCGCACGAACTCGACGTTGAAATCTTGTTCATCGAAATCGCCGGGCGTTTGCTTCTTGGAACTGGCGGGTTCGTAGCAGCAGGCCTCCTGCAATTTGCGGAGGTTGACTACCAGCTTTCTGTGGGACACTGTGGTCTTCTGCGCGTCGCGGAAGATGGCCGCGACTTTCGGCCGCAATCCATTTTCTGGGGTCTCGGTGGGAATGTCGACAATTGCGGATGAGGCGCGCGATGCAGTGGACGCTCGTGGTTCTGCCCCTGATGTCTTGCGCGAGGCCGCGGTCGAGGTTCTCGTGGACCGAGTGGAGGCTCGGGCTGGCATTGTGGAAACGAGTATTGACAGCGAGATTATTATTCACTATATTCGTCGACAGTATCTTCTGTTCCTTATGAAAACTGTGCTACCTAATGCCCAGAGCTGGTAGGCTGGTAGTTATCGTCGTTGATGGTATCGTTTAGACGTCAAATTTGAGATTGATCTGAGGGGGGGCCATTGTATACATCAACGGTTGATGTTGCCAGTAACGCGAAGCTTGATTGTTTGCGCCGCGCTTTGTCAACAAACTTCCAGATTTGGAATGGAGCCTCGTTTGATGCATATTCTACCCCACTCTGATACAACGGCCTGGAGAGTGCCTGTCTAGAGCCGGAAAATAATCGGCAATATCACGATAAGAAGTCTAAGAATTCCTTATCGGAGATTTCTTCGACCTTTTTTTTTTTTCTGAGAAAATATGTGGGGGGAAATTTCATAGATCCCATTGAAGGGAACTTCAACTCAAGCCGACCGCAAGCTGGCCAGATTTTTTCCCCCCTCTAATCCCATTTCTAGAGGCCGTTGCGGATTACTTCTATTCTTTTCTTAATATTTTTGATCACTAGTCAGGATGGCGCCCTCACCAAGTACCCGAAAGCGCCAGCGGGACCAACCCGAAATCGAAGACCCAGCTCTTCAAGAGCTCATCAAAGCCGACACCATCCCCGAGAATGATGATAGAGTCTCGAAGAGGCAGAGAATCGAGGGCCGGCGATCGCTCTTTGTGAGGTCTCTGCCACAGGGCGCCACCAGCGAAAGCCTCACAGAGTTCTTCTCTCAGCACTACCCTGTGAAGCACTCCATTGTCGTCGTCGACCAGAAAACGAAAGAGTCCAGGGGCTACGGCTTCGTCACATTCGCCGATGCAGATGATGCCAAGGAAGCCAAGGAGAAGCTTGACAAGGTCGAATGGGAAGGAAAGAAACTTAGGATCGAGATTGCTGAGCCTCGGCACCGTGAAAAGGGAAGCGATGGCCCACCTGTGGATAGCGAAAAAGCGAAGAGAATTGCCATGCTGGAGGAGACCCGACGTCCCGCCAAGCTAATTATCCGAAATTTGCCATGGTCTATCAAGAAGCCGCAGCAGTTGGCCCGTATCTTTCAAAGTTTCGGCAAGATCAAGTATGCGGATCTTCCCAATACGAACGGGAAGCTGAAAGGTTTCGGTTTCATTACGTTCCGGAAGAGAGCACATGCAGAGAAAGCCAAGGAGACCGTTAATGGGAAGGAAGTCGATGGCAGAGCTATTGAGGTTGAGTGGGCCGTTGATAAGAATATTTGGGAGGGACAGGCCGAAGAGGACGAACCCGAGAAGAAAGATGGGAAAAAGAAGAAGGACGAGAAGAAATCCGAGGCCAGCAATGAAAAGGCCAAGCCCAACGCTTCGGAAAGGGAGAGGACCCCCACTGCCGATGAGGATCTAGCCAACTTTTTGATGAACCACATCGATGACCTTGAATCGGAGTCTGATCAGGAAGACCTGAATGAAGAGGAGCTAGAGATCGACTCAGACCCGGAAAATGATGATGACTCCGACGACTCCGACGACGAAGCTAACCCTGATGCGGACACGGATGACGACGATGGCGGCGCTCCTGTCTCAACCAATGACAACAAGAAGAAGCAATTGATGACGGACAATTCTTCAACAGTATTCGTCAGGAATCTCCCCTACACGGCAACCGATGAACAACTCAAATCATTTTTCTCTCACTTTGGCCCGGTCCGATATGCTCGCGTCGTGATTGAGAAGTCTACTGGCCGAGCTGCTGGGACAGGCTTTGTATGCTTCGTCAAGCAGGAGGACTGCAAGGCCTGCATACGCAACGCTCCCCGCCATGAACCAAAGACGATCAACATCGGCGGCAGCCTTAAACACTCGATCCTTCACGACGAGTCCATCGACCCCAATGGCAAGTACACGCTCGAAGGCCGGGTGCTTCAGGTCGCCCAAGCCGTGAGCAAGGACGAAGCCGGCCGTTTCGCGGAGCCCGAGGACAAGAAGGCGAAGGACAAGCGTCGCCTTTTCCTACTATCCGAAGGTATGATTGACAAGAGGTCTCCACTATACAACTTGCTGGCGCCCTCTGAGGTCAAGATGCGAGAGGCGAGTTTGGCTCAGCGGAAGAAGCTCGTCCAGGGCAATCCGACCCTCCATCTGAGCCTTACTCGTCTTGCCATTCGAAACATTCCGAGAAATATGACTACCAAGGAGCTGAAGGAGCTGGCCCGCAAGGCCATCGTCGGATTTGCCGTTGATGTCAAGGAGGGTCGCAGACAGCCGCTCTCGAAGGAGGAAATCGCCCGTGGCGGTGAAGAAGAGAGGGAAGCCGAACACCAGAGGAAGCTCAAGAACAAGGGCGTCGTCAAGCAGGTGAAGTTGGTTTACGAGACGAAGGACGGATCAAAGGCCTCTGTGGAAGAGGGCGCCAAGAGTCGTGGCTACGGATTCATCGAATTCTGGTCTCATCGATGTGCTCTCATGGGTCTTCGATACATGAACGGCTACCAGCTACAGGATGACAGGGGAAAGAAGCAGAGGCTCATTGTCGAGTTCTCCATTGAGAATGCGCAAGTCGTTAACCGGAGGAAGGCCTTGGAGGCCAAGAGCCGCGATAAGACACAACCGCCCCACGAGAAAAATACCACTACAAAGTCTCACAAGGCCGGCGGAAAAGGAGCTTTTGGGCCTGATAGCAATAAGAATTCGCAACAGAGGGAAGGGAAAGGACCTCGAGGAGCTGACAGGCGAAAGGGAAAGCATGGTGACGGGGAGGAGAGGACCAAAGGCGGCCAGAGCAAGGAGGAGAGGAACCAGGAACGAAAGGACGACGTAAAGCAGCAGTTGATTGCACGGAAGAGGATGATGAAAAAGAAGAAGGCCAAGTCACGGGGCTAGTCTGTCTGTAGTGGTGGAAAAGTGCGCAAAGGCTGTTTGGTATTTTTGTGTGCGGGAGTCATGAAGCATCTTGTATCTAGCATCGAGCTCAATACGAAGGAAGGAGCCCCCAGAGCCACCCATCCGAACCCGATTTAACTATATAGCTCCAAACAAAGCCCGGCGCTCTCAAGGGATTCGCCAGCTAAGCTGCTGTTTAATACCCGTCCCTCTTGGCAGCTGGTTGAAAGCGCTCGAGGTTACTCCGGTTCGAACCCAGTTCGGACCAGAGTGTAATGGGATTTTTCTAGTAAGCTGGCAACGGCGGGTCCCGAATATTTTTTTTCCTGATTTTCTATTTTTATTTTTATTCTGCTTCCTTGTTTTCTTTTTCCTCTATCGATTGCATTATACGTTTTCCTTCAAGAAGTGGAAGAATATCTTGTCTCCTTTTAGGAGTCGGTGTTCAGAAATGAACTCTCCAGTAAAACTACGTCGATATTTCTTGTAAATTGATGGAATAGAATAGGCTGGACGATCGAGAACAAGTACCCCATGCTTTAGAAAAAAACACATTGCTTCAACTCTTTCAAAAGTCATACACGATTGCAGATGTGATACAGGAGATATATACATTGGTGGTATGCTGAATCTGACGTGGAGGGGAGACTTAGAACCAATTTTGTAATCTGTTAGAGCAGGCAAGGGGGGGTGAAAACTCCAAACCAAAACCAGATCCAAGGACACCAGTAGCAAGACACGATGATCTATTCCGGAGTTCCGAGGCCTTATTTCCAGAACCACCCCGAGTTTCCGTCCGAATCTGAAACGTTCTTGCTGTCCTTAGTGTTATTGTTTCCTCCGGGGCCGTCCGGGTTGTGCTTCGATCCCTCGAGTCGAGGCTGCTCTTTCTCCCGATCCGGAGGCGGACTATGTACCCGAACATGGACCTCCCTGCCAATTTCCCGTCCTTCTTTGTCGAGTGTACGTATCGTGCGCTTAACGTGAATATTTCCGTACTCATCCGTATACTCCTCCTTCTCCTCCACCTTCTCGCCCTTTTGGCTACCGTTGACGGAATCGTAGGAGGATGACCAGGAGGATGACCAGGAGGAGGAGTGGGAGCTGCTCTTGTGGATCTCTGACACGCCGTCACGCGCTAGCTTTATTAGTGTGCTCAGCGACTTTGCGCCCTGCGAGAAGGCAGACGAGAGCGAGGAATACAAGTCGTCAAACGTATCGGGCTCCTCGCCCTTCTCGGCCTTGTCGGCCTTCTCCTTGTTCTTCGAAGCCGAGAATTGGTTCTCGATTGAGTGGAAAAGACGGTCTAGATCCTCGAAGAGGCTGTGGCGTGGCCAGCGCCTCGATTCCCGATCTTTGCCTTCGGAGTTCGAGTCCGAGTCGGAGAACCACCTGTCCTCCGATTTCCTTGCCTCCTCCGCGGCGCGTGAAAACTCCCGATGAATAGAATCCCAGACGTCATGCGACCAGATGGGTCGAGGGGAGAAGGGTATGAAGTTGCTATTGTCGAGGAGTCTTTGTGAATGTAATCTCCGGACCCAGAAGGAGGAGTCCTCGCCATCAGGGTACATCTCCCGGAGCATCTTGCGCATTTGGTAGCGTTGATTTATATCCATGAGCTGTCTTCCGGAGACGACATGGAGAAGGTCTTCGAAAGCGTCCTCGAAGGTGAAGGTGCCATCTTGGAGCTCGAGGGGCGCATCGTTAGGAATGGGTTGGGGTAGATAATGGAGGTTAAGAGGGGAGTAAGGTGAGGTAGTGGCCCAGAAGAGCCAGGCAAACTGGTCCGGAGCATCCATGGTTGATGGAACGAAAGGACGTGTCGTTCGCTGAAGTGTTTGACGTGATGTCGGATAAATCTCGTAAGAAGTGGTTGAAGAGTGCGGGGAGAGGCACTCAGATATTTGATATAATCAATTGACTTAGACGCTGTCTTGGAATTAATACACTCGTTAGCCTCCGAGGCTATCGTTGGTCTGAGATGCCAATACAGGGGAACAGACGCAGAATGATTCCTCCCGTAAGAAAATATAGATATGAAAGAATGGATAGGCTGAATACAATTCTGGGATGGGAGGGATTGATGGGACTCGAGATGTCTCGTCGTCATGAGATATGGCTCGATTATAAGACGTCGGGCGGCAGCACTTCACGTGATACCAATGAATGTGCTGAGCGGGATCTGATCCATGGAAGTTGGCAGAATGTTTCGGCGGAGCGTCCGGCAGAAGAGTGGAATATTAGGTCATGGTCTCATGGAACAGCCCAAGGAACAGCCTGTGGAAGAGCCCGTGGAGCTGAACGGTTGCTGGAGCTGGTGGGTGGCGGACACCTGCAGCCGGGTGCAAAACTAGGCCTGGTCACAGAAGGGTCCCGCCTCAAGCCTAAAGGGAAGCCGCCAGGCGGAAAAACTACTTCGTACTTCGTAATAGTTCGTACTTCGTAGTTCGTACCGCTAAAATACGACCCTGGCTCATTGACATTTGACGTCCGTTGGTGAATTGGAACCACCAAATGGGCTGCTGCATTGATGCAAACCAAGCCGGCTGGCCGATCATGAAATCTCACGAATGCCAAGAAAGCCCACTACTATTACCACCTGCAAGAACCTCATCATCGTCATCGACCTTATCGCATCAGAGAGGCTCTCCCATATCGCCATCGCCTCGTGGCCTTCAACCCGCCGCATGCACCGAACCGATAAATGCTGCTGACATCGATTTAACAATTTTCTTTGTCCGTCTAGACCTCGTCGGCTAATCCAAGCGCGAATTTCCCCCCCTTCTTTGACCGAACTTGCTTTGCGCGGGCCCGATCCTTCTACGCTCCTCGACGCCCCCCTCCCGCACCACGCATCCCTTCCAGATGGGATTTTTAGAGTCGCGAAACGATTCTCCGTTATCGAGTTGTGTGTGAGAGTAGGGACACTCTACCATCAGGCCGTTTCCGGCCACCCGGCGCGAGCCTAGCTCGCCAGCAGCACTTTCCTCTCTGGCCTACGATTGGCAATTCGCCGAGAGCTTGACTTTCGGTGCCCACGATGGCTCTCCTGTTCACGAGCGGCTTCGCCGGCGTATACTCGAATACGACCTTGACGGACCCTCCAGACGACCAACCCCCCGACGAGGAGCTTCGGAATTGGTCCTCACTGATAGGCATCGTGACGGCAATCGTCGGCAATGTGCTCATCGCCTTGGCCCTTAACGTGCAGAGGTATGCACATATCAGGCTCCATCGCGAACGCCACAGGATAAAAGAGCAAGCGAGACAGGCCGAGCGACGGGCGAAGCATTCGTCTTACAACGCTTCGTACTATGGGGCTTTTGACAGCAACGGCTCTCCGGCAGAGTCACCTGCGAGGAACGGTCTAGTCGATTATGACCCTCCCAGCGGCGATAACGGGCCCAGTGCTCGTCGGCCGTCACAAGCTAGGCCTGCGCCTATCTCGCGGACCACCTCCGAGCTATCAGATCCTCCGTCCTCCTCGTATCTAAAGTCTACGTATTGGTGGTTGGGACAGGTCCTGATTACGCTGGGCGAGATGGGCAATTTCCTAGCCTACGGCTTTGCCCCTGCCTCTATCGTGTCGCCGCTCGGCGTGGTGGCCTTGATATCCAACTGCATCATTGCCCCGATGCTGTTCAACGAGAAGTTTAGACAAAGGGATTTCTGGGGCGTCGTTATTGCTGTTGGCGGCGTGGTGACGGTCGTGCTAAGCGCGAGCCAGCAAGAGGCCAAGCTGGATCCTCATGACGTGTGGGATGCAATTACGACGCTCGAGTTCGAAATCTATCTAGCCGTGACAGTTTTTCTCATAATACTCTTGATGTGGATGAGCTCCACAATTGCCAACCGTACTATTCTAGTTGACCTGGGGCTGGTTGGCCTATTTGGTATGTCGCAAGTCCCAAGTCTCAGGCTCTTGATGAATTCGAGATGAAGAAGCCATCCTGCAAGCCGAGTCCCCTCATACTAACATCGAAATCCGACTTAGGTGGCTACACTGCACTAGCTACTAAGGGTGTCTCGTCCATGCTCTCTTCTACGCTATGGAGAGCTTTTACGACACCAGTGACGTATGCTCTTCTTCTTATTCTTCTTGTCACGGCGATCATGCAAATCCGATATCTAAACAAGGCGTTGCAACGATACGACTCAACTGTGGTTATCCCGATTCAATTTGTCATGTTTACGCTATGCGTTATTATTGGTAGCGCTGTGCTCTACCGAGACTTTGAGAGCACAACTGTGACCCGGGCTATCAAGTTTGTTGGCGGTTGTCTCTTGACCTTTTTCGGAGTGTTCTTAATCACGAGTGGACGGCCACCCCGACACGACGATGACGAGGAATTTTACCACGATCTCGACGACGCGGAGGAGGCTATTGGGCTCCTCGAGCAAGACCAGACCGGCTCCAGCAGCTCTGTGCGATCGCGCAGGTCATCCCGGTCGTCTCGATCATCTCGGATTAATTTTACAGACGCCTTTGTCAAGCCATTCAGCATCCAGCGCGACAGCGGCGTCCCGACACTCCGGGCCCCTATTTCGGGAGCACCCAAACTGTCGTCATCGAACGACGTCGGACAGTCGGCGCCTCATCCCTGGCGCGCATTGTACGATGATGACATCAGCGCAACCCACCACACACAATCGCTACGAGATCCAGCCATGCCGCGCCTTTCCAGGGAAAACTCAGCGACGTCGGATAGGCTCTTTACGGAGCCGTCGACGCCACGGAACGGCGGCGCGGGGTCCCTTCAACAATATGTTGACGACCAACAACAGCAACAACAACAACAACCATTACTAACACAACAACCAACAACGCCGACGCCAAGGCCGTCGACGGCTAAACTTCACAACCGACACCTTAACGGCCCGTTGATATCACCGTCTCCCCTATCCTCAACGGTCTCGGCCGTGGTAAAGGATACTTTGAGGCGACATGGGGACAATCCCATGATGCACAATACGTCGCTGAGCCGGATCAGGTCGAGCATCAGGGCGAGCTTATACATTTCCGACGACGACGAGGAAGGGCATGAGGAGAGGCGGGGGAGCGGTGCGAGGGAGCCGCTCTTTGGAGACTTAACAGATGTTGAGGAGGGCAGTTCGCTGGCGGAGGGCCGCGATCGCCCGGATGACCATGAAGCGAAGAAGAGGACTCGGAGTCTTAGTGATACCCTGGGTGAGCTTTTCAAGATTAAGAGGAGGAGGGAAGACGAACATGGAGATGGCGGCGAAGAAGAGGATGGCGACGCTGGATCTGATGATAGATGAGTTTCTATCTTGATCGTATATTGTGGGACTTACTAGGTGGCTTTTTTTTTTTTTTTTTTGCTGTTTTCACTCTCCTTCTCCTTTCATTTTGCCCTCATTTTTCTCTTCTTTCTGTCTTCTAATAGCGGGCAAGGCATCCATTTGCATCCAAACTGAACTGATATTACTAGAATATTTAGACATAATCTTTTGTTTTGATAGTTGAGCGGTTGTAACAAGCAGGCGGAGCAAATGTCATTCCAACAGGGATTTCTGCCGACTCCCATTCTCCATCCCCGTGTTGTTGTCTTTCGGCCCATGTGATTGACGATCTCGCTGAGCTCCTCGGTATCCGCCTCCGATTCTCACATCTGATTGCAGATCGGCGCCAGACCGACGCCTCTTTCTCTGTCTTTCATAACCAAATCGAGCGTCGTGCATTTACAGTTTCGAAGCAGGACAGAAGAAGAAAGCAGGCCCGAGGAGATGGAAATAGGGAAAACTTGGCATCGACTCGGTTCCCTCCATCCGGTGGGTTATGAAGCCACGAAGGTGGCATTTTTCCCCAGACCATCCCCAGACGCCCCCGGATCTAGGCATCTCTTGCATGCGGACTCTGCCGCATGCTTAGTCTCGTTGCCGCGTGCCATTTTACGAAAAGAATCCGGGGAAGGGATAGAAAAATTACGGGGTTTTAGCCTCGCCTCACCTCACCTCACCTTATCCTAGGGCGGCCAGCTGGACCTTTTTTTCTTTTACGATTTCGCTCTTTCCCTACTCCGGTGACTGGAACGAGATGTCTTGCATATTCTGGAACCGGTGGACGGCCTAGAGTAGACGTGGGCCGAAGTGGAAAGAGGTTGCATTGCTTTGCCCTTCGGCCCATTGACTCCATTCTCACGATATTTTCTGGGGATGGTTTGGACGACCTCTGCGCCTCCCCTACTTCGTAAGACCAAACCTACGAAGTATACGGAGTGCGATTCCGAACCTAGGCCAAGCTTAGTACTTCGTACAGATACGCAGTCCCTTTCTAGATAACTTGCATGGAATCGAAGGAAGGATTCGTAGCTCTCCTGCAGCGGGACGCAATATCACGTTTCTTCTCTTGCAGTCTTACTGCAGGACTGCAGAGAGAGGAAAAAAAGAAAAGAAAAAAAGTTTACCGGTGGCTGGCGGAAGCCCAAAGCGAATCAGTGGCTCACCAACCCCCCGTTACATCAAGACCATGATGCCAATTTCGACTCGATGCAGCTCCTACAGCGAAGGGAAAGGGCTCTTACTCTCTCCCTCCGACTTCGTAGTCATAGCTGCCCTCTGCCTTCGCCACGAGCTTTTGGGACGGGACAGGCTGCGACGTTGTAGGACAGTCGACCTTTCCGTCTGCATCCTGAAGGATTCCCAAAGTTCGGGTTGGCGGGAAGAGAATGACGCGCACACCAGACGTCTTCTTTTTCCCTCGCTTCCCCTGTGATTATGAGCTTTTTCGGTAGAAGGAAAAAGATTACAGGCTGAGGCGAGCTGCAACTCCTTCCCACGATGCTACCGTGGGAAATCCTCTCCGCAACCACACGTTTTCGGGCTGGCGGGAGCGAGCAGCGCAGACCATTGTTTGACTTGTGGGAGGGACGGGATGAAGGAGAAGGGAATGTTTGTGGTCGTCGCACGCTTTCTTTTTTGTCTGTGGAACAGTGGGCGTTCGATAGTGCGACTGCACGAACGTGGCATTTTGTGCCTTGCTTATTGAGATGGGACGGGAAAAAGCGTGGGATGAAACGTCGAAGCTGCCATTCTCACACCATGAGGAAAAAGTGTTGGTGTTTTTTTCTTGGAGGGGGCGTGGATGGTTTCAGTGCGAAGTAGGGATCGGCGTGGCAAGCCACACCCAGACATTGACAAGATGGGGCGGCGAATTCGATTTGGTGGTTGATATTGGGGATCTGGGATGTTGCCTGGGGGAGAGAGAGCATGGACATGGACTCGATGCCGCACCGAGGTAATTTCACTCATTTTCATGATAGTTTGCTGAGTTACTTGGAGGACTACGGTTCAGGAGAAGGAAGATCCCAATTCCTCTCCCCGGGCGGCTAGAGAAAAGTTGCCCGGCTCGATGAGCATTGAGAATCCTCTACCCAGCAACCCCAGTCGACCGAGATGTAACCCACCGCCCGATGTTGCTTGCTCCCTTCGAAGGCTCGAGGCATCAAGGATGTATTTATTATGAGCTGGTTGAACTAGTTCCAAGGTTTTTGGCACAACCCGTTGTGCTGGGGAGAAAAGTGCCGCCCAGCTGTAAAATTAGCCCGGTGATAAGTTATCTCGTTTCCAAACATTTGCGCGGGCACGGCTTCGCTTGGTGCCGTCTTTTACCAAAGTTATCATCGACTATTATTATTATTCGCATTCCAGGTTATAGGAATGCCTGCTCGTAAGCGAGACGGTACGACAGCTTGGAGCTCGCCAATGGATAGCAACATTGAGATAACCGAAAGATTGCGTCAATGGCAATGCGCACTGCGTGGTCAGTCCACTTGGCCGCGGTATCTCGTGCGGGAAGGTGCCAACGACGCGCCCTCGCCTGCCACATTGAGAGAAATAGGAGAATGATCAACAGTTCCAAGTTTGAACCTGTATCGCATTGCGTCTGCTATGCTGTATTACTTCGGAGTTCGGACGAAGCACGAAGCGAGGTAATACGACAGAAGAATTGGGAAGAGAAGAAGAAAACGAAAACCGGTCCCCCCCTTGCGTTCAATTGTCGACTTTGGATGGTTGGAGACAGGGGGTCCTCTCATTGCTCTTTGCGCACGGGCGGGTTCACGTTAGTCCTGACTGGTCCATCATCGACATGGGCACACAGTCGGCTTGCCATGGTGGACATTGGACGATGGAACGATGGACAAGGAATAATAGTTAAGTTTGTATTGTTGTACAGGTGGCTGAGGGGCAAACTCCTCGTTCACTTCACTCCTCTGGTACTCTTCGAAGTGTACGAAGTTGTTTACTTCGTACACTAGTGCTACGGGATGCCGGTACCGGGGAGAGATAGTGGGATGGGAATCCGTTCTTGTTGCTCCATGAATCTCAATGACGATCCTGATAGACATGGGTTGTAGATGGCTGGCAGGGCCCAGGGGTTACCTGTGGTTCTCTCGCTGCGGTGAGCACTTACTTGCACTGGGCATTGCAAAGGAATTCAATACACTACACAGGTATGTCAGTCCAAATCCAGAAGCTGGCGAGCTGCTCACTGGCAGCAGAATATGACGAAATCGGCAGGTTCGTGGGGGCTCCTGCATCTGAAAAGGAATCCTGCGGATATTGATCTTGTCCTCGTCAATATTTGATGTCCGACTTACACACTAATGTATGTGCAGGAGTGAATAGTTCACTCAAGGATCAACATCAGCAAGGGCTTCGCTTCGTACTGCGACTGTTTTCATACATAGTCAGCCCTTGTTCTTGACCGATGTGATAATGTGATGATACCCTATCATGGCACCAGAATGCCAGGTTCAGTCCCTGCCGCCACAGACCAGGGGTAAAGCAAGCTCCACGACGAAGCCGAGTCTGGAGAGACAGAGGCACAGGTCGCTCGAAGCTCAGAGCACAAGACTTGTCATGTCGGAGCCTCGGAGGGATGTGGAGGGCAAAGTCGACAGATTCTAGAATAAGATGGACCCAAAAACCGCGCAATCTGGAGTCTCCGACATCCCCCCAAATGACCCCCGTGCGCCAGGCTGGCCAGGCTAGTAGCTGAAACAGCTACACTAGTTTCCTTCAACGCAGGCGTCCCGAGTAAGCAAGCATCTAGGGCTCAAACGAGTTAGCGACAGATATCTGTTCATGTTTGTTTCTATTCTGTATTAAGGATTATATTTTTGGGTTCTGGAGCATCGTTTTTTGCTACCGAGCGATGTCGTTGAACGGAATTAGAACCGAGGGTGGACATGCAGCATCAATGCACGTCGAGCTCATCAAAAGCCATAGCTCTAAGCTGCAAGCTCTTGCATAGCTAATTTGAGACGAGGATACAGATTGTTGGAAAATTCCCTCTTCCTTCTTCTCTTTTCGCTTATTCGTAAACGTGATAGGCTGTTTCCATATTCGGATTCGAGCACTTGCATTTCTCGACTCTTTTGGAAGGCCTTGGAAGGCCGTGCAAGACCTGCGTCAAGCGGGATTGATTGCCTTAGGGAGGACGATTGATCATTGAGAGAGTTCCATCTTGGAGCTTGAGCTATTATGCAGTGTTATTGATGATGACTTTATGCACTAGAGATGTGCACTAGGCAACGGGCACTATTAGCACAACTGTCAATAGTTTGGCCCCCAAATGGTAAGTGAGCACGTTTCTCCTCCACGCTTGACATGGACACTACAGGTCGCAGTCACAGGTACAGTCCTTTCGCAGTGTAGTGTGCTCATACAAGGCCGCATCGCACGATAGTCGTCACTCTCGTCCTCCGTAAACAATCCCGATCCCACGTTGAACTACGAAGTAGTGCAACTTGATATGATTGCAACGATTGAGGACAAACAACCTCCAAAGCTAAACCTCTCCAGGCCTCCCCTGAATAGAACATTGAAGGACTGCGCTCTCAGGTCAGCGTTCCTAGCTCCTCGATTGCCGCCAGCCTTTCCCTGCTAAACCGCCCCCCGCTCCGGAAACCCCGCTGTCGCTCCAAGGATCCTCCCTTTAACAGGATGGATCAGTTTGCTCAGGCACAAGATACACTAAAATGTCGTTGGGCTCAGGCGGTCAGACACTGATGATTCGCGCCCCCAACTGTCAAAAAGTGCAGTGGGACCAGCACGCGGCGCTAAGACACCCGGGCGGCCGACATCGTTCAGAAGCCCCAAACACTCCTTCCATCACAGTGAATTCGTGGCAGTGTTTCAAAACGCGACGAGCTAAGATATTTTAGCTCATCGTCGGGTTACCGGCCTAGTGGCTCGCCCAATGGACAAATGGAGGAGAGACTCGGAGCATGCACGATGAGGGGAAAGAGGGATGTTGCTCATGGCACCACCTCGAGCAGTTGGCCAGACTTGATTTGACGATACCAGGAGACGAATCATTCCAGTCTCCGGGCGGTCGACTCTATTTTGAGGTGCGCCGCTGTCTCAGGAAACTCAACCATCTCCCGCTGTCGTCTCCTAACCCAAGTGATCGGCACCGAAAAAGAGGCCACGCGAAGCTTCATCTTTCGAGTTTGGCGACGCACTAGTGTAAGAGGACAGACGGCTGGCCAGATCTTTACCATGTGTCCCCCCTCTCGATACGAGCAGGATTCTGCGTATGAAGTAGTAGCGTACTTCGGTGCTTCAATAGCCTGAGGCATATTGAGGCAAATTATAGGTCTATAGTTGAAAACCATTATCATCATGATCAATCACACAAAAAGATGGTCACATAGAGCACATCAATGATCTGTCCCACAGACGTCGTGGTAGCACTCAAGCCCGTCGGCCCGCCCGTGGAAGGCTGGCTGGGAGGATGCGTACAAACCGGCTCTGGGCACTTCCAGACCCTCCAGCCGCCCACAGTTGCCTGTCTCAGCCTCTGCTTTGTGCCTTTTTTCCACGGCATCAGTACCGGAACTTGGGCAGATCCGTCATCCTCTGAAAGAAGCGCCCGAAACTGAATCAAGTACCGACTTTATCCTCCGTGGACCTTGATAGATGTGATAGACGTGATAGATGTCAGGCATCCCACGCACGACCCTCCTTCTGCCAGCCTGGCCAACGTTGGCGCCCTAGCGCTGAATTGCCTGAGAAGAATAGTGGATTGCCCCTTGCCCTTAATACACGGGTGGGGAGCAAAGCACCCCTAAGATAATATCAAATCCTCCTAGTAGTACTACCCTCCACGAACCATCCACACTCGGATCTGAGAGCTGAGCTCAATCTCACAAAGTATCGAGCAAAGAATGCTTGCGGAATTCCATAAATACAAATGAGAAGGCAAAAATTGTCCGGTGCTAATTGCCAGGATGGTTGTGAGAAGCTCAGACCTTCCCCGGAAAGCCCGAACGATATCTCCTTACTTTCAACTACCTAACGCTAGGGGTTAATGTGTTGTTCGATAAAGCCTGGCTTGACCTGCCATATTATAGGGATCTTTAGGTGGAGCGAGCAATGGCCGGCCACGCCTGGCGCTGTGTTGCTGGCTTCCAAGAGGAGAGGACAAACCAACCACCACCAACCATGCTGTGCTCGCTGGCCGAACCTTGGAGATCAAGTTCTTTTGTCCCTCACTCTTGTCGAAAGCAAAAGCACTGTGCTAGCTATGTTCCTTGCCCCTGTCGACGTCACATCGTGAGATTCCCGGGGACTTCAAGGTTGTATCGTCGGCCCATTTTTGTGCGTACTGTGGACTAACTCGCGCCCGGAGACGGAGACGGAGAGGTCTGGTACCTTTTTGGCATCCCGTGTCAAGTACATAGTGCCCATCCTGTGGATTACACCGTGAGGCTAAAGGCCAGCCACGAATCCACAATCTTTCCAGGTACTTCGTACTTCATACTCGTGCCCTGCGCACTTCCATCCACACAGACGTGCCAATTCTGGGTCGCTGGGGTCCTGGGTACAGCAGCAGCCCGTCCTGCAATGCCGTGCAAGATGCAGGAGAAAAAAGCATCGCTGCAAAAAGAAAAAAAAAAAAATCCACATTATTGGAAGCGCCACACGACCGGTCTTGTCGTCTTCTGCCGGATTTGTCAGTCCCGGATGCACTCTGCGCCCCAGTTCCTTGGTTGGTTTCGAGACATGGACTGGGAACAAAATCCGGCTTCCATCACACCGACTCTTCCCAACTTGAAAATCCTTTGAGCAAGGAAAGAAGGGCCAAAAAAGAAAAGAGAAACCCATCCCACGTCTTTCGCGTATTTTTGAGCAACTTCCCGCCGTTTTTTCCGTTAGCTTGTTTTTTTTAGTCCTTTGGTCCAAGCCAAAGCCACGAGAGACTAGCGTGTGCGTTGCGTCTAGTGTCCTTCGTCGTGTCGTGTTGCGAGAGCAAGTCTCGTGCTGTCGATTCTCGGTTGAAGACACACACGTCACGTTCCAAGGTAGTATTCTAGATAATTTCTTGCGTCTTTACGCCTTGTTGCATATAATCCTCTCCAGAAGAAGAAGCACCACTTGCGCTTTATGTCTCTTCAATTATTAGATCCGTCCAGGACAACCGCCTTTGCCAGCACCAGGGAAGAGATCTACATCGTAGTTGCAACGTTCTCTTTTCGTTTGGTGGAAGTTGACGTTTCGCACCAATGATCTCGAACTAGTGCCTCGGTACCAACAGGCATCGCGGATTTCATGCACCCCTTCCGCTAGTCCACCCTACTGCTCGAGCTAGGCAGGAAATGGGAATTTGAAGAGAGAGTTGCGTGTTGTACCTCGTAGCTCTTTGCGCTAGTATCGCTTCTTGCCAGGACGGGTTTCCCCTGGCTTTCCACATCCTTGGTAATGCCACTAATAGGCTCAAACGGGGCTTCGAGGACACTTTGAGCAGGTGGAGCACCAGTGTCGTCAAGAGCCAGGTTCTCAACCACAAACCCTTGCCTCTGAAGGCCCTCAGCCACCACCCAAGAGGAGTGATACACACTAACTATGTAGGAGGGGAGATTTGTGCAGGGTGGAGGAGACGTTGATCGCTGGCTGCCAAAAGCACGCTATTAACAGCCCTTGCCCAGAATACTATGAAATAATCTGTAACAGCAACTATGTACGATGTACGAGCCAAAATGCTTTCTGGTCGCTTGTTGTGCAAGCCATTCCATACTCGGGGACGTAATGCTCTTCTTTTATAGTGACAACGAAGTGCCGTACTGGCGACTGAATCAAACCATGCTAGATCTAGGGAGAAAAATCAAGAGTCGTTGTACTGGATGTCCCAGGAGTTTAGTTCCACCTCAAAAAAGAAAAAGTCACGACTAGCAGGATAATCATGGATGGATCTCCTGCACACCACAGAGTAGCATCCAAGATCACGCACTTCCACGAGAATGGAAAAGCACACATCCATGGATCTCACCAGTTTACAACACACACGAAGTACGTAATCCACTCATCACTGGCAGGCTTTCTCATGGGTCCTCAGGATCAATCCTTCAAAGTACATTGTTATGCTCAACATGGAACCAGGCCCCGCAGCGAGGTTGCAATGGCATCCGCCGTAACATTCGCCCGGGTTCCCGGCCTTCTGTGCCCAGGTGGTTTATAGGGCCGGCGGCGTTGCGGGTCCAAGGAAGGAGGAGGAAGGGGGAAAAGGTCTTCCCCTCTTTGGCTACGTTGCTTCGGGTCGGAGCTACGGCTTAAGGATTCCTCCTTCTTGCTCTCTGTGAAGTGTCAGAGCCGTGTTCCTCAATCCCTCGTCCGAGTCTCTTCCGATAGAGTCCCTGTTCAAGAGAATCGAAGCCTGTTATCATTGTTCTCGACTGGGACAAGCCCCCACCTATGCCTCCTTATCTTTGACTAATCCTATACCGAGAATTGTCGACGATAGCAAACGAGGAAGGTCGCTCGACGAAGTACACTACATAGTGTTGTTAGTGTATTTGCAGGGGAAATATGTCGGGATCTGCACACAGAAAGCCCCGGCTCAGTGGGTTTCACTGCTACAGGTACCTCGTCGCGATGGTGGATCATGGAAGTGAACACAATTGTTACTCCACTGTCTTGCCTAACGGACGTAAGTAAGCGTAACATCAAGAATCGATTGGGTTTACCGAGTACAGGAACGGGATATCCGCCTCGATGTCTTTTTATAAATAATAAAAAAAGCAGCAGATTCACCGTGAAGGTGGCAGGGAGTCTCGATCGGCTTCGCAAAACGTGGTTTGGGGATAGGCTGCAGATGAGGACTGGGAGGTTTTCTATTGTTTGGCAGGTGGGAAAACCCACTTTCCGATCTGGAAGAGTCAAAAAGAACGTTTGTATGGGCAGGGATAACAAAGTACTTCGTATGAAGCATGCTACGAAGTAGAGAGGACGGTCCCCTCATCGTATTAGATACTTTTCACGGCACCAGAATTTCAGGCATTCCCAGGTACTCGGCACTTACACCATTTTTTCAAAGCTCTCTCCAAAAGACTGGGAAAATCAAATTGATTCGAAATGTCTGTGCGCGAGAACAGAAGCCCTGTGGGTACCGGGGAAGCTCCTCCACAAGGGCTAGAAAGCGACCAGAAGTGCAGACAAGTCTCGCCAGATTTGGATATGCCAGGC
Source organism: Scedosporium apiospermum (assembly GCF_000732125.1). Lineage (NCBI taxonomy): Eukaryota > Fungi > Ascomycota > Sordariomycetes > Microascales > Microascaceae > Scedosporium > Scedosporium apiospermum. Next base: position 1,085,704 of record NW_015971788.1, on the reverse strand, counting down.
CGGATATCTGGTTGCCCTCCACCCAGCTTGTGCATTTCATGCACGGTGCAGGGAGGCTCTGGGTTGTCTGTCCTTGCCGTGCCGGGATACGCACAGAGGATGGATGAGCCATGTCAAAAAGAAGATCGGGTTCAAACGCATCCAATTTACCACTCACTATTTTTTACAGAGACTCAAACACGTGCGCCCTCTTACTTTGTACGGGGCAATTGAACAAGGCCTATTTCTACATCAAATTGTCTATTTCTATTTGTAAAGCGCCGAATTCTAAGCTCTCTGCTCCGAGAGCGCCGAGACTTGACCGTGTATGCCTCCGATGGGTCTACCCCGCTCGACAGGAGGAAGCACAACAGTAATGCTCGCATCATGAACACTCCATGCGAGTATGCAGAATAGATGACTTACACTCCTAAGAGTCCATTCTTGAATTAAATCGCTCAGCACGGAAATTCAAAGTTCAAAGCGTCCTGCAGACACGAGAAACTGGAACGATTAGCACGTTGACCGTCTAACTGACAGGCATTATACCACGTAAGCAAAGTACTTGTCCGGTCTTGGTGTCCGAGACCTCGTCTGACGAAGAAGCAAGAGCTTAAAAGAAGCATGGCCCGATGCTCTTGCATTTCGGTCTTGCTCTTCCGGACTCGGTAACACAATCCTCCTGTACATGTGTGTACAAGTATACGCTCGGTTTTGGGGGTGGGGGGGGAGTCTTAAAAAAAAAAAAAAAAAAAATTAAATGGGACAAAGACACTTGGACAATGGAACATGCTTCTTCTCCCACTTGAGGTCGAGTTCGGCTTTTGAGGACTGAGCTCTATATACTTCGTAGAGGCAAAGGGCGGGATCCATGCTCTTACCTGCCACTGTTCCTGGATTTTTCTTGTTTCGTCCTGGTGCTACTCAGGGAGCGTCGTCAATTGGCTAAAATGGACTGCATCTTGGTAAGATGGCGCCGCCCTTCGTCAGGCCAGGGCATGATGCACCGTCGCCGACCAAGGTCCACTACGAAATACAAAGTACACGTTGAATGAACATCGAGGTCCTTCCAAGTTAGCTAAAGTGATATTGCCCCATACAATTGGAGAAGACCAAGGACATTGTCAAAAGTGCTAGTGTAAGTCAGAGGGGACCTACTCGATTAAGAAAAGAATTTACTTGGTAGGATCCCAGATCAAAAAAAGAAGTCGTGGTGGGCGGAAGGGAGGAAGGTGGGATTGGGGATATCCCGCTCCTCCATTCCTCCTGCCTCCTGCCTCCTGCCTCCTTCCTCGATCCCTGTGATTTCCAATCGCCACTCGCAGTCGCGGTTGTACTTGGGAAGTTCGAGTCGGAGTCCGCTACGTGTTGCCCCTACGGATACGTTCCGAGCCCTCGGTACATGGAGATAGGGAGACCCGTTCACATGAAAGAGAAAGAGGAATCCAGGCAGGTTGGATATTTTGAAGTCGAGGGCTTGGGCAGTTGCGGGCCGGGATTGTGGGCTTTGGTGGGACGTTTAGGGAAGATCACCGCGTCCTTTGGAAGTTGACACTAAACTCGAACAGTAATGGTAAGGATGCAGAGGTCTCAACGAGTACGAAAGTTTAGGGATGGCGCGTCGGGTGTGGTGCTCACTTCCAAGCCACCCTTGTGGACTTCGGTAGTGTGGTCCACTCCAGAGTACGAAGTGACATCAAACCCTGTTGCTGGAATTTCGAATGGCAGGTGCGATTCGCAACAAACCGCTTCGGGGACAGGTAAGGAATGAACATCCCAATATCTGGGATTAACTTGATGGATGATGCACCGACTCGACACTTCCTCATCGTAATGTTATGTTGCGTGTAGTTTGGGCCCTTCCTGCCAAATCCGGAGCGTATAAGTCTTGCTTGGCAGGGTACTTCCTAGATGGTCTTCTTCATAGGTCATAGTGTACAAGCAATCAAATGCTATTGATGCCAATAGCTAGCCACTATTGTGTTCTCCGTACCCGTGTACACTTGCACGAAGTACGAAGTAATGGTGTCCCACATTGGCAGCACCATTAAAGTACAGGGCTGGGTACAGTCACACTTGAGGGCTTGGTACATCTCGAACCAACCTCAAGCTCATCCATTCTCAACAAACTGCTATTCTTGCAGCACGCCTCGTTTGACATCAACCTGCGCCCTGGGGAAAAAAAATTACGGAGTAGGTGAAACTGGAAAAGACGAGCAGCTCCCTTGCTAGAGCTCAACAACCCCAAGGGACCCGAGGTTCGGAAACTCTCCGAGGGGAAAGAAGAACGAGCATATGATATTTCCTCGAGGTTGTGGCTTTCTTCCGTGTCTCCGCGCATCCTTTAGCGACCACTGACTTGGGCTTCCCACCCTCCCTGATGCTTCTTTGGGGTTAGTTGAGCCGCTGTCTGTTCCAGACTTGTTTTCACTACCCCGACGTCGCGGGGACGTCATCTCTCTGCGCCGGTGACCCTAACCTATTGTTGTCTAGACACCAGCAAAAAGTCACAGCCACGATCTGGGGAAAGGGTGTAGAGGGAGGGAGAGGACTACGATAAACCTAAAAGATCTGGTCGATTTACCCCTCCGAGGCCACATCTGACGTCGATGGGTTGCTTCATCCCCGGATTCACGAGCATCGACCACACTTAAACACACTGCCGACATATACACACACACATATATATATATATCCTCAGCCCGTGAGAAAAGGAAGATGAAAAAGCTGCATCATCTGCTGGAGCACCGTATATGCTTGCAGAAGAGCGGCGACCGACAGTTATTTCTCTGGTCGTCCAAGAGTTTCGGAGGTCGTTCCGAGAGTCTCAATAACACCCATTCGCATATACCCTTTCTTCTCTATTGATTTCCCCAGAAGAGCCCAATTTTCGACTCCTTTCCCACCATCCATTCGTCCATCCCAGACTATTTGTTTACGAGGCGGGGTGCATCTACGTTGCCATTGCCGTGGTCTTCTACTGGTACGGTCGTTCCATATTGCTGGCCCATTTCCGCTCCGTCCACCCATTTTTCCTTACTGCATGCATCCACCTCGCGTTCTCGACGAACAAAAATTCGCCGTACGAAGGATTAATATCGATTCCCAATTAATCCGGGCACGCGACTGGGTTAGGGCCAAATTAAGCGGCCACCAATCCACTCTCGCGTGGTCAGACGCTGAACCATCTACCAATTGATCTTTCCTTTCTCCCTGCCCCAGAGTCGCAGTGTCCCAGAGTACCCAGCGTGTGAGGGACGGCGTTGGTTTCTGGGGCCGAATACCACCGGGACGCGATATTTACCTGTCCTTGTTATATTCTTAGCATAGCACCCCATATTTCGCCTATTATCACTTGCAGCTTCATTTCCATTCTCTTGGTCCACTAATCTGGTTAGGCTGTGCTGTTGTTATTGCCTTTCGCTCTCACTAACCGGCCCGATCAGAGACGGACGGTCGAACGAGGGCGGATCAGATTTCGAGCCCTTCCAGACATTCATTCCACCAGCAGCAAGCACGGAGTATATTGCCGAGTATAGCTCTTCTCATCTCACAGAGGCGCCGAGAGTGCATGAAGTACGTGCTTCGTAATCCTGCGCTGTTGCACGACGTCAAAATATCGCCAACCCCCGATCCTTTCCCACTTTGAGGGTGCGAACGGTCTCTCTCCCACGGCACGACCCGAGCCCGCTCTCCTCTTCTTTCTTCTTACCTCGACTGATTCCGACTCCCGTCGACCAAGCAGAAGGCGGGTCGTCATTCCGGGAACTTTCAAACGACTGCACTCCATCCATCACGAAGCCTGCTTGATCATCGACCTATTGATAAGAACGTCGAGGACCAGGCCTCATCGCGCACAATTGCTTGCGGCGGATGTACGAAATCATATCCTATGCTCACTCTTCCTCTGTAACCAACAGTTCCAACCTCACAGCCCCGATGCGAAGGCCAGCCATAGTGGGTCTCTCATTTTCTGGCTAATTACGGTCATCGAGTCCTGGGTAACTGGATGGGAGAAGCAACGAGCCAGGGATACTCCTGCCACCCACCAAGTTCGCTGCACTCCCAGGAGTGAGTGGCGTGTGACAGTGTATCCTTTCTCTGTGTCACTGTGGCCTGTCTCCTCCCTCCTCCCCGGATCCTGGTCACAACATTGAACTCACCCTCCCCCCCCCTGCTAGTACCAGCATACTGCGCCAAGTACACTACGAAGTACACTACGAGCCCAAACACCAGCGGATCCCCCTCCCTTGTGGGAACTGAGCCCATCCTTCAAGGGGCCCCCTTGGCAGCTGGAGAAAACCACCCGACGAGGGGGAAAACAGAACAAAAGAAGAATAGACTAAACGGACAGATCTCTTCCATCAAGCTGCGCTGCTTGCTAGGCCCGGAGTATTATTACATCGGACCCAGCTCCTGCACCGGCAAAGATAACTGGAGGTCCGCCTCTCTCTTTTTTCCCCTCCGAAACTCATTTCAAATTCTTGCCACATGCAGTGTGCAGTCTTATTATCTACCAGACCAAACACTTGAATTCTTCGGATCCCCTCCCGTCCCCAACCATATAACGCAACGAGGATAGACAAGGGAACCCAGAAACTCTACTACTGAACCACACTTTCGAATATATTGTCCCCAGCTGGACCTCCTTCCCCTCTCACCCTTCGCCTCGCCTGGTTTCACTCTTCCCTTTTGCAGGTTCCTCTCCCTTTGATCTGCGAGGCGGGACAGAACAGCGCGAAGCAACACTTATAAGAAAAAGACCGTTCGACAAAAAAACGGTAAACGCAACAACACAGACACCACCTTCCGTGCATGCCTCTCACACAACCTCCCCACTAGGTACTTAAGCTAGGTGAACTATTAGGGAACATTCTGCAACGCCAAAGCGAAGAAAAAAAAATTATCGACCCAAGGATTCGAAGCCTGTATCCGAGCTCCGCGGCTCGATCAGTGCCCAGTGCATTAAGTCGAGATGTGGGCCGCAGCGGCACCACTGCCGTATTATTCGGCGTACCGTCCTACGAGACGGAAAGGGAGTACCAACGAGGCAGGAAAAGATGGTTCATCCCTATCTCACGCGTCAAAGACCCAGCCATCCGGCGCTGTGGCCTCCAAAACGGCGGATGCGCCAGCAACTAGTCCACCGCCTTCTACACCTTCAAATATAGCTATTGAACTACTAGGGCCAGCTGTCGAAGGACCCCCGTCGCCACGAAGACTCCGCGCCCTAAGTAATAAAGTGAAACAGGCGTCCACTGCCGAGAAGCATCGCAGTCACCACCCTTCGCTGTCTGCATCTTCCGCCCTCTACCACTCACCAAACGCTGAGCGACCTGCATGGGATCAAGTTCTCGACAACATAACACTATCTCGCCGCTCCTCTGGACGCTCTACATCCAGCAGTATGCCGTCACGCGAGCGACCTGACAGCGTCCAGATCCTAGGGAAGGCGATTTTTGGCAGGAAGGGTCGGTTAAAGCGAGAGAGCAGCGCCCACAGCTCGTCTGGTAGCTCCCTATACTCGGGCGAGTTGGTGATGGACGGCCCCTCGCAGAACAATAAGGACCACTTTATTCCAGCGCTCTTTGGACGCCGAAAAGCCGCCAAATCCGACCCTTATAGGGATTTGAGTATGTCGGCCGCCGCGACACCAACACCCGGAAAACCGCTCATCTCTGGGCCTTACAACTTTCAACATGTTACTCACACCCGTCGCGACCACCTTCCGAATTTGCAACGAGCGAGCCGCATGGAGCTTGTCGCCGAGTTTTCCACGCTGAAATCGGCGCCTCAACCCGCTGACATACCATATGATTATAGCTATATGGGTGGAAATAATGCGGAAGCTGAACCCCACACAAGGATCTTCGTGGATCGACCAACACTTCGGACGAGGCACACGGCTCCTCAGACGGGCCCTCGTCGGTTGGTCAAGGCATCAAAGTCTCAAGAAAATCTCCGTGCCATTCCACCACGACCACCGCGGCCTCCGAGGTCTCCGATCATCGAGTCGGTGGAATCCCAGTATCACGCCCCGCCGATTCCGCCGCCGCGATTGTCGAGCCGGCAGTCTATCCGATATGGTGGTTACGATCCTTTAGAGACGACCACTCTCGAACGACCCATGACCAGCTATGGAGCCTTCCGCCAGCCAGAGCCCTTCCGGTTCGCGCATGAATCCCACGAGCCACCCATGACATCACACGGCTACATACCATCGCCCGTGATGTACGAGGAGACTTCGCCCCAGTCCGATTACCTCCACGCGATGACAACTCCCGACGACGAAGCTTGGCCGCTAACACCGCCCGCGCCTCTTCCTCCTACCCCGAAGATGCTAGCCGGCGTGCCGGAAGAGGAGGAATCTCGGGTCTCGCGAAAGGAGCGCTCAAGCGTTCTCAGCACGAGCTCATCCATAAGACGCAGCCAGTCCGTTCCTCAGTTGCGCCATCTGTCTCAGGATGAGCAGCCCAAGACGTCCCAGCGCCGGCCTCCTAGTTCTGGATCAGATACCCTTGGCAGATTTGATTTGTTTGCGGCTCAGCGTGCGTTGAGAGCGGCTGCTCGCGAGGAGGACGAGGCGGAGGCCCCATGCAGGTCGAGCTGGGAAGATGACATTGACTACTGCTATGAACACGAAGTTGAAGCGGATTGCCATTACGAGTGGACTCGACCTTCTCTCGACAATAGCTGCCGAGATGAACACGATGAGACTACGGCAATCAGGTTGGACACTGCTCGATCAGAGCAGAGTTACGCCTCCGGAAGCACCCCCGACGCTACGTCGGGTTTTTACCTAGCCCCCGACCAGTACGACCTGCCGGCGCTCAGCCCGGGCAGCCGCACTTCTATTAACGACCCCGAGGCGCTCACGCCGACGGCGCCGACCGTACTGGTGACATCGAACTTTTCGCTACCCCGCAACGAGATCGGCCTGCCGATCCAGAGGCCTCGCGCTGACTCACGCGCATCGAGCTTTAAAGAATCGCACGGATTCACCCTGTCGCCTTCGCTCCTCATCCCAACTGACTACCGACAGCAGATGATGATGTGCGAGGCTGACATGGCGGGTTACGATAACGAAAGTGCCTTTTACGTCGGGGGTTATCCTGCTTTCAACGACAAGGTGACGGCTGGTCACCATCACTCTTCCAGCACCGTGGACCGCGTCAGCACCTCGACGATTGGGACCGAGTCAACCGGCAGATCGGGAAGCAGCACCTCGGAGCCTCACCAGTCGATCGCGTCGGCATCAACGTCCTTCACGAGATTCACGTCCGAAAACTCGGACACTTGGAGTTCCAAGAGTCCAAAGAGTCCCAGGCTTGAAATGGCCAAGTACGGCAATGACTGTTCGTTTGTCGAACAAATGATTCCCGGACAGTCGCTTCCTCTGCAGTCGCCTCCTCTGCAGTCGACGGTCGATTTCGAAACTGCAGTTTTAGCTCGGGAGCCGAAGCTCAAGTCTCGTCTCGACATTGGCCGCCCCCGCGCCAAGACGACGAGTCTCACGACGCCGCCTCCCCAGCTGGGCAGGTTCTCACTGTTCCCCCGCCCAGACCCGATGAATCGGATCTAGCTTGATGCTATCATCCATCTGGATACCCGGGCCTAATCCGGGCAACACTCGTTTTTATTCGTTCCAAAATGGCGTTCGATTTCTTTCTTGCCCCTGAATAGACAGGCGACATATAAGCTAGCGAAGGTCTTTGCAAAAAAACCTTGCACTCGGCGTTTTCTTTTTTCCATCCTCGTTGGAGAACTGTTCCGAATGGTACCGACCCTATTCACCGCCGGGACCTTTTAACTATTTTTGGGTCCATGTTTCTCCTATGTGCCTATATTCTGCATCCCTGTTTTTTTCATACCACCTTGGGTATGTGTCAAAAATCTTCTGTTTGACTATTTCGAATTTTCCATCTTGTTTCTACTAGCGGGACGCATTTCTCCTCCTTTCTTTTCTTTTTTTCGGTTCATTTTCTGGGAACAAACATTCATAGAGCGCGGTTACACGGAGGCCAATCTTGTCGTCCTTCGCAAACGGGAAACCTCATTTCTTTCCTTCTTTCTTTTTCCACCTCTTTTCTTGTCTTTCTTTCGTGTATATGGAAAATTTTACTGGGGAAAGGAAGTGGCGGATCTATTGTCCAAGGGGTGTGTGTGTGTGTGTTTATATTTGAAGGGGGGAAACAAGAAGGGCAGAGTTTTCTGTGTGGCTGGCCATGATGGGATGAAAACACAACTGAGGAACTTGAAATCGAAAACAAGGGTGGCAGAATGTTATAAGCTCCGACCGAGTGCAAGGATGAAGCATCGGTATCTACTGTTCTTTTCTTCCCTTTATCGATGAATAAAAGAAAGTGGCTTGAAGATATACCACTAACAGCGAGCGCTCTGGTCAAAACTCGTTTGGCCTTCGGCCTCTTTTCGATGTGACATGTTGCTGCAAGTTCCCCAGATTTTTGATAAAAAGCGAGAGAAAAAAAATATGCTGAGAAAATGTCTATTCTATTTCTTTTTTGTCGTGATCATGATTATTCGTGTACGTCTTGATCCGTTTCATTCCCCCCCTTGGCCGCAACTCCCAAAATCTCCCTTCCGTTTGCCGATGTAGATGTGTATAGCTCGTGTTCATCGTACCCGTTTCTCTCATCATTTCCAGCTCTTAGCCGATCCGATGGCATTCAGGGGTATCCTCATCACCCAAAGGCCAACCAACATAAAAAGAAAAATAGGAAGGTAAGAAAAAAAAAAAAGGTAGAAATAGAAAACGAGGAGGTCCAGACCCTCGAGCGTAACAACAGAGAAAGTTTAAGTGAAAAACAACAAATAAAACGGGAAAAAAGAAACAAAAAAGAAAGAAAAAGAGAAGAAGAAAATCAGGCAGAACAAACAAAAACAAACAGACCTCCATCCAGAATTGCTCGTCTCGGATCACCCCTTGGCTCCCCCGGGGGATTGAGACTGCTTCGCATTCCGCATCATCTCGACCTGCTCTGCCAACTCATCACGCTCGCGCGCGAGCGCAGAATTGCTCCGTTCCAGCGATTTGATGTGTCTCCGCGCCATCTCCAGAACCTCCGCCTTGCTCACTCTCCGGTCGGTAGTGTCGGGCATGGGACCTTCGGAGTCGTCCTCTTCGCCGGGGCCTCCGCTGCGCACGTGGTCCGGCAAGACGTTCAAGAGATTCTCGAATTGAGCGTTGAGCCTGTTTCGGTACTGCTTCTCGACGAGGTTGTGAGAGGCGCGGCTGCGACGTTCCTCTGGGGTTTCGGCGGGCTTATGATGGGTATTCTTTGATGTTCGTGATGCGCTGCGGAGTTTGCTAGGCCGTGCCGTGGTCGACGATGACGGACCCACGACAGGGCTTGGCGGCGCGTTCCTCGATGGGCCAGCCTGGATAGAGGTCTGATCGCCTAATCCGGTATATTCGCGTATTGGCTTTTTCACGCGCCGGGACTGGGATGCGCTGGATCGGGAAGAATCATCCAGGCCAAGGCCAGTCTGGCTACCCTCGTCACCAACCAGGGACGGATCGTCATCGTCATCGTCGGCCTCGAACCATTGTTTGCCGGCTCCTGCGGTCGCTGGCACGGGAGATATCGGTGCGCCGAAACTGACGCTGGAATCGGAAGGTGGGCCGGTCCAAGGGATGTCGAAATTGTAAGTCGGCTGTTGCTGTGGCGGCTGCTGTTGCTGCCGAGCGCCGGCGTCGTGGATTCCTGCAGGGTCGACGAAGTTAAAGTTCGCATCGCTGGCTGCGAGGTGCGCCTGTTGCGGGTTGAAGTCGTAAGCCGCAGACGGGTTGGTGGGCAGGTGATTGTAAGCGGCTAATGGCGGGTTGGCCTGGCTAGCGCCTTGGTGCCAGGGAACGAAAGGCCCGTGGTCGTAGGCCGGCGCCGGAAACTGCCGATGGTCCAAGGCCGGCACCGGGCCGGGATGGTGAGACAGTGGAGTTATTTGCCGGGGCGGTGCAGTGATGGGTCGATTGTCCAGCCCCGTGGCGTGGTGCGCGGTACCGTGACCTGAACCGGGGCCAGCTGAACCACCTTGGCCGCTTGAGCCGGCGCCCTGGAGCGTGCGCAGATCAAATTGTGGGGACATCGGCGTAGCGATTGGCATCTGCTGATATCATTGCGTGAGCTTCTTTTCCTTTGGAATCTGACCGAAGCCTCTGTTTTCTAGCGAAACTTTCGTCCACAATCGTTTATCTTGGATCATGCCCTCTGCGCGCATCTTCCAGAAAGTTCGTAAACTCCCCAATTTGAAAGAATTTGCCTCTTTTCTTTTTGCCCCCCTATTTTTCCCCCCCCTCTCTCTGCTTGACGCCCTTCACGCACACCACAATCGGCATATCGCGCTGCTGCTCTCTTGCTGCAACTGTCGATCCAAACCACCCCACCGCGACGATGCAGAGCTGCATTGAGAGCTGCAAGCGGGAAAAGGGGGGGAGGGAGGTTAAATACGCCCAGCTGAGAGACGCAATTAACTGTTAGAGAAAAAGAAACACAAAACTGAAAGTTACTTACATCTACATCATCCACCAAGAAGTCGAGATATGTCTGATCTCTCAGGGCGTCCTGAGACATTTGAGAAGGACTTTGCCGGCTCATCGCTAACACTGCACTTTCTCGCGTCTCTCTGGGCCTCAGGATGAAGGGCTTTGAACCGAAGTTTCCTCCTTCCAGTTGGAAATCGGTCGAGGCACGCTAGCTCTGAGCTTATATTCTTGGCCAATTGTGAAACTCCGGCAACTTGTCCTCTTTCTCCCCCCTTCCGTTGCTCGTCCTCGTGCGCGTCCTCGTGCTCGCCTTCGCCTCTCCGAGGGGAGGAGCCCTTCGCTTCGGTGTTCGCCACATAAAAGAAAAATGGTGAAAAAAATAGCCGCAGCGTACCAAGTAGCAGTGAACAGGGATGGCACAGCGAACGACGGGATTCAACGGCTCTTATCCATCACTCTGAGGATTAGACCCAGGGCGCAGTGGGTGGCAACAAGGATATCGGAGAAATTCTCTTTCGGTTTCGCGGAAAGACGACGAGCTACGCAAGGGTCCCCTCGTGTTCCGCACCAGTCTTGAAGAGATTGGGTGGCCTAGACAGGGCGAGGAGGGGGGAAAAGAACGGGGTGGGGTTGGGAAGGCGAGATTAGAGAAGCTGAAGGTAGGCAGGGTAAGTAGAATGAAATTTAGCGGGGGAGACGAGAACAAAATAGGTTCCGCTCCACCGATCTCTGGAAGCCAGTTGGGTGGGCGGCATCTGCGGCGCTCTGGCACTTGACGCCGCTGGCGGGTGGCGGACTCCTTCCACGGGTGCCATGGCAATAGCAATGGCATCGCCGGGAATAGAGTGGGCAGTACCAGGCACTTCTCAACTTATGACGACCGCCTGAGTCCCTTTCGATCACATTCTTCTGAGCCGCAGCAGCCCGCTTTTTTGGTCACTGGCAAGTTTTGTGGTCCCGAGCCAGTTGAATGGTTAAAGACCGTGATTTTGATGGTACCATATTGCTTTCCCGGCCGGAATCCCCATTGCTTGGGTTTCTGGTAACAGTGTATGGCGATGTGGCTGACTCGGGCAGTTTCAATAGGGCAGAAAGGGCCTTTGTGCGAGCGGCAGGCGGCGAGCGGCGAGTAACTGCGCATGTTCTGGGCACATTAGGAACAGGTGGGACCGTGGTGGGAAGAGTCTTCTTCTGTTGATGGAGAGAGACAAGTGACTCGTCAGACCACCTCTTGGATGTCTCGAAACCTCTTCAGCCCCTGTCCTGCCCTATGCCGGATGGGGGGGATCCTTGAGCCGGCCCTCTATTCTCGTGGGTCCCGTTCCCGCAAGACCTCATTTTGCATTCTGACCCTCGGCCTGTGCCTGTCATTGTCAGCACCATCGTCACTCCACAAACACGAACGGTTGGACCAAGTCGATCATTGCCACCTCTTATTACCCATTGTCGCTGGGCCCACATTCCATTGGGATCGTGCGCATGTTTCGTTGCTGTTTGCTTGGTATCCCCAGTACATTGGTGATATGCAACTATATTATACCATGACCTTCCTCTTGCTCTGCTCTCGAGTCTTGGTCGTTGTTCGTGTCGTGTCGCGTCGCAGTCGTCACAGTCGCCGTCCCAGCATCGGCCCAGGTTGGGTTGGTGGTTGGTTGCCCCTGAGTGCCTGAGCTTCGTGTTAAGCTATGTACTTCGCCTTCGCCTTCGTGTGGCGTCTGCCCCTTCTTCTCCCAGGAAACTGGCTCCATCGAACCGGTAGCCGCACCTTCTATTATTACCTTCCCTGGAATCCAACTGCCGGCTAGGAAACTATATTGTCCGTGGTCCCTTCCTTCATTGGTGGCCGGCCCATGTGCTAAACTTGTGTGTATTAAGCTCTTCGTTAATTTTTTTTTCGGGGCGGAGACTAATAAGCCTCATCGCGCTTTACCTTTCGGTGACTCGGGATTCTCTGTCGCCGTTTCCCTACAATCTTATTCATGCTAGGGGGACCCGGTTTAGATTTACGGAGTACTTCTTCATGGTTCATGCTTCACGGTCATGCTTCACTTTCCCTCTTCGTGGTTCTCATACCTCTCGTTCCTTCCTCATACTTCGTCTTCAATCTTCATGTTTCTCGTTCTTTCTTTATATTTCTCGTTCCTTCCCTATACTTCTTATCTTTTCCCTCGTCCTTCCTTCTTAAACTTCCCGTCGCCCCGGCTAGGTGACATTGACTTTGTACCCCTTTCATGTGGCTGGCCCCGTTGGATACTCTTCTCCCTTCTCCTTCCCTCGAATCTAGTCGCCACCTCGCCGCTTCCACGGTTGTTGACCCACAGGATTTCCTGAAGATGGTTCGTTTCACCCGAAGTGTTCTAGACCCCCCGGAAACTGCTCAACGGCCGGTTCCTCTTTTGGTATTCAGCCCAACCGTCCTGTCACGGAAGCGACAAAGGGCCACGAAGGATCCCTGTGCGCCGTTGCCTCGCCGAAGCCAACTCACTTTCAAAAGGGCTGCTGCTACTGGTCCGCTGGTGGCTGCAATTCCTTGCACAATATCCGGGGATGTGCCCTGGGGACCCCCGTTTTCCGTAAGGACGCTTGCCGAGACTTGGACCCTCTCCCAGGATGAAATAACTTTATACTTTGTGACAACTGGCCTCATCTTCTTCACCCTTTGGCACTGATCCTCCACTGATCCTCCACTGAACTTCGTTTATACGATGCGAGCTGCATGACCGTTGCAACCTTCCAACAGCATTTGTCCCACCCTTCTAGTAGATATCGACACATGTGGACCCCCGTTAGCGTTTTCCCTTCCGACATATCGGTTCATATTTTGCCCTCTACCGTTGCCACTCCCCGTTCGTGCATGTCTTCCTGCCGCTGCTCTGGTTACATGGCCACCAATACCCGGATTCCGAGCCAGGACACTCTGCATTCGTGCCAAGAATGGCTCTCCTCGCCGCTCAACGACCCGCGTCCTCTCCTCTCCTCCTCGACGATCTCGTTGAGTATTCGCCCGTGCTTCACTTCTCCTCTTAATGTTATTGGATGGTCTTCTATCTTCCCCGCGACTACCATTTGTTCTTTGCATGAAAAAAACACGTCTTTCTGCATAACAGGGACCTTTTAGCAGCATGCGCTCTCTCCCCCAGCCAGATAGATTTCCTGATGCCGTCCCACTCCGATTCCGACTTGCGACCCCCCTATTTGTCCTTTTACATCCGAGGCTCGAGAGACGCCCACAAAGAACCAAGCACTACCATCCCGACCTTGACCCGCAACAGTGGCGCTAGACCCTCCAACATCCGGAGAACGTTGAGATACCCACTTGGGAATGGACACTTGGAAGCTTTTAAAACTGCTGCCATGCAAAGCTTGTCATACCGAGGTTCCTTCCGAAGAATACGCCACTCCGCCCCGAACGCCAAGTAGATCTGGACACTACCATACTTCGTACATACGCATTCCTTCGACCTTTTCCCGAGACAAACCTTTATCCTGCAAGTGATCCGAACTACCGACCGCGACCTCCCATCCTTATCACTCCTGTACTTGCGTACTACCCCCAGACACTCGAGAGCCCCAACCCCCCGCGCTGCCCTGTCTCCACCTGCGTAACCTTGTCTCATGGCTATCTATCCCTTTGATCGCATCGATACACGTGTTCCCAGTTCCCTCGGTGTACCCGGTAGTCTCCATTTAACCAGGCGTCGGCCCAGTAGATCTTGAAAAGGACCCAGGGTATTTCCAACCGCCGGACCATAACAATCTTGACTAGGATTTCGATCGCAACCGTTTCCATTCTATAACCGAAGTACGCTTTACTTGGTGCCCTCCGACAACTCTACCAGAGTCTCCCGCGGCTATAGATTCCAAACCACGTAAGTATACCAGACTATTTCGAGTTAACTAACCCTTTAGTTCGAGACGACGTTTCCCCCTTCGCCCTGGACGATATTCCGCGATCTTCGGGAAGGCCAGCTCGATATTCTCGAATCTAAAAGCGATAACCACACGTCTAGATCGCATCGATCCCACGGCAGAGCCCACGTAATGCCCGAAGGGGAAGGAAAAAGGCTGGAAGAACAATGGAATTGGTTAAGAATATTTGGGATAGTTGGGCTTGGGCCGCAAAAATCTACATCTGGATGGTGGATGGAAAGAAGAGAATAAAATACATTGAAAAATACATTGGCTTCGATGGATTGAACTTGCCTCTACCTCCGACTAAAGGAGACATTGTGTAGCGTGCCATGTAATCCGCGGTGTGATCTATTAACGCGCTTCTCCCCTTCTATTTCCTGCTCCTGAGCGAGTTATTCGACAAACCTGGAACGGTGTATCAGTCTCGCGGATACTCCGTTAGGTCCGTCCTGGTTGGAACAGTTGGAATAGGCCGAGAGGTTCGTTGCCTCTCTTGGTACCTACCTACTTTCAGGTTTACTGGACAGAAGAAGTAAAGCACAACATACGTTTCTGCGGTTAGATTATCATGAAAGGCTAAACGAAGGTAAACGGATTCCATTTTTCCATGTGTCACAACTTGCCACGCTGAAGGATCGAACCTATCCTCTCCTCCTCTAGCATTAGCGGTGAGGAAAGATCCTGGAACTCCTCCTACCCTGGTCGAGCGCCCATGGACCGACCGAGACTAGCACATTGGAGCAGCAATGTAGTGGATATACGACTGAAGGTCTCCCGAGGGTTGGGACGCTCATTCAAGTGTTCGGAGAGTCCTCGCCGAGAGGTATGAAGTTATACCAGCAGTTGAACTGAGACTTCGGCTTGAAGAAGCAAACGGACACTTTTTCTCCTCTCAAGGCCCTACCCTAGTTTTGTTCCTCCTACCTGACTGCCTAACTTTGGGATAGGGGGTTTCCCTTTAGAGCCCCCTCCGACTGCTCTCCGAGTTTTAACTCGGATCCCTTGGTCCTCTGGCCCGACGGGACTGCTCTGGATTGCCAGCGAGATTCCCGTTCGCGGCCCGCAGGTTCTTCTCACGTCCTAATTGCCGGCGCCGAGAACTCTCCTAATTCCCCTCCCCAGTATTCTCGTTTAAGAAAAAAAGAAACCCAAAAATTCCCGAGGTATTATCCCCCCCCCCCCCTTTTCTTTACCTTTTGGCCATTAAGGATATCGCTTGTTAAGTCTTTATACAGGGCACTCCGGCTTTTAGATACTTGGATACCGATATATTTCCTTCCGCCAAGGAAGGGGGAGCTAACGACTAAAAAGACAAATTCCCTCCTGTTAAAACGCCTCCATTACGCCAATGATTTTCGGCTCGTTCCGTATAGTTACACCAAAACTTCAAAAGTAAAAAGAGAGAGAAAAAAAAAGGAGGGGGAAAAGGGGGGAGAGGATATAGCTCGAGACCAACAGAATAGAGAGGGGAACGAAGGAGAAGGGCATGTCTGGCAAAATCCCCCCCGCCTCACACAAGACAATTCACCTCCTTCCTCAATCTCCTCTTCACGCCTTCGACTTCTTCTTCTTCTTAGGCCTCTCCTCCTCTTCCTCTTCTTCCTCCTCCTCCTCATCGACCTCCATCTCATCATCAACATCACTCTCACCACCGCCCGCACTCCCACTCTCATCCCCAGAACTCTCATGATTACTGTCATACTCCTCGGCGACATCACTCTCGCTCTCCGCCTGGAAGTCCTCATCGACACTCTCCTCATCCTCGTCCGCAGATCCGCGATCGGCCTTGGCGCCGACGACCTCGTCATCGGACGAGAGGAGCTCCTCGCCGCGGAGGGTGGCGGCGAGCAGCTTGGCGTCCTCGTCGATCTCGTTCTTGACGCGGATGCCCTTGATGCGGAAGAACTCTTCCAGGCCCTTGAGATCCTCCCTGTTAATGTTGGAGAACTGCGAGGACCCGGCGCCGTTCTTGAGCTGCACGGTGATGTCGAAGGTCGAGAGGGCGGAGATGGCGCCCGTGACGCGGGAGAAGGTGACGGATTGGGTCTGCTCGTAGGCGATGTAGGTGGCGGGCTTTGGGACGAAGATGAATGCCTTTTCGAGGCAGTAGAGGAAACCTTCGCTCGCTTTGATGGAGCACTTGATGCCGAATTGCTGGCGGTGACTATAAAGAGCAGTTAGTTATTCTATCATTGTAGAAAAAAAAGAGGGAATCTGTGAGAGTTAGGAACGTACGTCTGGAAGTCCTTGGCAGGAGTTGAAATCTTCTTGTTGGCGAGACCCCTGAAGATGTAGGTCACAACTTCGTGGAGGGGCTGCTCGTAGTGGGACTGCAGCTTGTCCTTGTACCTTCCGGTGAGCTCCTCCTCGGGTAAGTTGAGATCGATAGTGACTTCGTCATCCTTCTTAAACTGCATGACAATGAAGGGGTATCGAGTTTGACCTTGTCTCAGGGGCGGGTCTAGGCCGACACAGAGCATGTAGTGCATGTCGTCGGGCTTGGGAAGTACCATAAACTTCTTGATAGCCTCGTACTGGATCTTGTAATCGTACGTCTTGCCCCGCATCCTGAACGAGCTCTCGTACATGTCGATATCGAAGCGACCTCTGTAGAAAACGAGATTAGACGAGCCCCATCTTGAGATTTCGTGGGTGGAGAGGGGCTTGGGGGGAAAACTAACCTGGGAGTAAGGTGGAGCACGTCCAAGAAAGTGGCAATAGTATCGCCAGCAGTCTCACCGATTTCAGCCTTCTCAATCAATGTCTCATAAAACAAAGTTGCGGCATTCTGCTCCTCCTCGTGACCACTTCCGCCCTCCTCGCCCTCGGCTTCCTTTCGCGTCGTCGTACCAGGAACGTAGAACCTCATCTCGACAAGCTGATCATCACCCGCGGCCGCCTTCTTCCCCTTTCCACCAGCAGTCCCGTTCGCATCTCCGTCAGCAGGCAGCGAGAATTCAATAGACACCTCATTGCGGCCGGCCAAGTTGGTGTTGGATATTTCCGAGTAAGGAACCTCAAAGGCGGGGCGGTTCTGCACGTTGAAGGTGAGCTCAGCTTTTGTGAACTCGGCTTTGCCCCAATTCCATCCCCTCAGCGCGTGCTCCTTGTTCTCGAGGTTGGAGCTGTACCAGTTCTTGAAGATCTTGGCGAGGCGGTCGTGGTCGTCGTGCTGGAAGCCGTCCAGCTGGATGACGCGCGAGGTGCGGTCGAGGATCTTCAGCTCGTAGCCCCGCGCCGCGCGGCTCCACTGGGCGCCTCCGATCTGGCTGCCGTCAAGGGTGAAGGTGTCGCCGCCACGGGAGGGCTTCCAGCCGAAGCCGTCCTTTGCGAATCTGCATTTGCCGCCCTCTTTGGAGAGGTCGAGGTAGATGTTGTCGAAGCTCTCGCTGGAAGTAAAACGAACTTGTGGTTAGCTTGGAACTTGCTGAAGAGATGGAAACACTTTGAGGGGATGGAAATTGGGGGAAGGCGGGGGAGGCGGGGGAGGGCTGGTGCTGGAAGAGTCGAACGGTCGAGATGTGCTGGCATGCCGGAGCTCACATGTAGCGGGGAACAAACTCACATCGACATGGTTGGAAGCTGGAAAGAGCTCAACTCCTAGGATAAAATACTGAAGGAAAAATCCAGCTAAATAATTTGTTGACTGGTAGCTGGTGATTGTGAAGAAGAGGCGATGGATTGAGGATGTAGTGCGGAGAGGTGAGGTTGGGGATGCGATGAAGCAGAGGTAAGGTTAAGGTCAAGGCAGAAAGTTACTAGGCTATTAAAATTTCGCGATTGGGACGTTGGAACCGCGTCTGTTCGTTCGAGAGGCAAAGAAATGTTCAAGGTCAGGTACCAAGGTACAATTTGTGGTACACGAGTATAAAGGTACCTGTGACGAGCTAAAATCTTGCACACAAAAATAGCAGTGGGGTTAATATGCTTATTAAATTAGCGAGTATGCAGCTAAGAGAGGTGCTGCAATGAGGTTGGTGATTGCATCCTCTGTGGCAGGTAGAGAAGTTGAACTTATATATACTTCCGTCAACCTTGAAAACTCCTGTTCAATGGTGGAATAATGGTAATATTATATCGATAGTATAGTATAATACACTCACTTCTTGCTTGAGAAGGAAGGGTAACTCCCAGTTACATCTCATCTCAATCCACCTCATGCTCCAACCCAGCTTCCTCCGCCTTCCTATCCGCCACTCCACACAAATACTCCCACTCCTCCTTACCAACTTTACTCACGCTAAGCCTCGACTGCTTGATCATCTGCATCGCCTCCAGCGGCTTCCCGGCCTGACCCATCTCCTTTAGCTCCTTGAGCGTGATAGGTACGGCGAACTTCTTGACGAATTTGACGTGGACGAGGCCCCATTTGTTCTTGTCCTTGGTGGCGGATGGGTCGTAGTATGGTGTTCCCGGACGTCGGGCGCTCTCTAAACCGGGACGTAAGAAAACCGCCATAGAGGAAAAGCAGGGAAGAGAGCCACGCCGGTAAAGACTTACTGTCTTCAGAGTATTCCTTGACTATCTCCATGATGCCAACGATACCGGGCTCCTTGCAGTTCGAGTGGTAGAAGAAGGACTTGTCGCCGGCATTCATGGCTCGCATGTTATTCCTAGCTGTAGAGATGGTAGGATGTCAGTCAGCGCGTCGATCTCCCAAAGATACGGGTAAGCCGTGATCAGAGGAACGACATCATACCACCGTAGTTGCGAATTCCTATTTTCCAACGTCAGTAAATCCGGAACAATAAGAACGGAGGCCAAGTAAAGACGAAGAAACCCACCATCCCAAGGCTCCGGCTTCTCCCTCGCCCTCAAATCATCAATCGAAAACCTCACATCAATCCCATTCTCAAACCTCGACTCCGGCTCCGCCTTCATCAGCCAATACCACTCTCCCTCGTGGCGCTCCACCTCCGAGTTCCGCGTCGGCAACGAATCCGGATCCGGATCCTCTGACACTGCTCTGCCCGACGCTTCACCACGGCCGGCGCCGCTCTCCCCACTCGGTTTCGCACCCTTTGCCTTCGCAGGCTTCGCCTTCTTGGAGTCTTCTTCGTCAGCGTCCTTGGCTTTGCCCGCCTGCTTCACCGCCGACGCGTTGGCCTTCCCCATCTTCCTTTTCTCCTTGACGCGTCGCGCCTGTGGCTCCTCCCGCTCTACTTCGGCGTCGCTATCATCCACTTTTCCCTCCTTCTGCTGCTTCTTCCCCTTGCGCGCGCTTGCTACTTTCGCCGCGCCAGATTCCTTGGGCACAGGCTCCGAGGGCTGTTGTTGCTGCGCAGCAGCCTGACGCGCCGACCGGCGCTTGGCGACGGGCGCGGTGGAGGGAGGCTCGGCTTGCCTTTTCCGAGGAGGCATATTCAAAATCAGATATATTTCAGGTCAATTGGGTCGAGTGGTGGGGGAAAAAATGAGATATTCTCCCGGTGATGAAGTGGAAGTTGAGGTTTTGAGGTCTTTGGGGAGGGGTGTGGGATGTCAATGGTGGGGGTGCGGATAACGATGAGGGTGGAAAATGCGAAGGGCTGAAGGGTCTACGACTTTGAATTGCTGGGATCGTCAATTCAACCACCCTCTTCACCACTGATCACTCGCTATGCGGGACGGATCAACTTACCGATGCTCCCAACAACACCTCTAAAGAGCGGTCGCATAATAACAGTTTCTTTTCGTTAGGACTGGACATCACCATTAGAAACAGTGGCTTTCGAGGTTGCAGACGAGGAACACAGCACCACAGAGTCCGAAGACAGTAAATCGCTTCATCACGGCATCTCATATTTTTTTTATGTTACCTGTCCATGGCTCACGTCTAAATCCCTCCCGACAACACATGCCTACTGCTTCAAAATAGCAACCAATTCCTTCACAATCGCATCACCCATCTCCTTCGTCCCCGCCGCACCACCAAGATCCTTCGTCCTAACACCCCCATCAATGGCCGTCTTCACCGCCTCCTCAACAGCATCCGCCTCCTTGGAAAGGTTAAGCGAATACCTCAACAACATGGCGACCGAAAGGATGGTGCCGACGGGGTTCACGACGCCCTTACCCGAGATGTCAGGCGCCGAACCGTGGATGGGCTCGTAGATGCCGTTGCACTTGGACTTTCCGTCGGGAATGCCGCTCAAGCTCGCGCTGGGGAGCAAGCCAATGCTACCGGGGATAACGCTCGCCTCGTCGCTAATAATGTCTCCGAACAGGTTACTCGTCACGACGACACCGTTCAAGCCGCGGGGGTTCTTGACGAGAATCATAGCCGCGCTGTCAATAAGCTGATGCTGCAACTTCAACTGCGGGAACTCCTTCTCAAAAACCTCCGTAATCACTTTCCTCCACAACCTACTCGTCGCCAAAACATTCGCCTTGTCAAGACTCCAAACGGTGTCATCTCCCCTCTTGAGGGCAAGGAACCCCGCAAGGCGCGCCACGCGCTCAACCTCCTCGCGCGAGTAGGGCTCCGTATCCCACGCCTTGCCGTCGCCGTCGTCCTCCTTGCGCTCGCCGAAGTAGATGCCACCCGTGAGCTCGCGCACGATGACGAAGTCGGTGCCGCGGCACACGTCGGCCTTGAGCGGGGAGAAGTCGACGAGGGTCTCGGAGGCAAAGGAGCACGGGCGTAGGTTGCCGTAGGTCCCCATCTCCTTGCGGATGCGCAGGATGCCCTGCTCGGGGCGGATCGTGCCCGTGCCCCATTCGGGACCGCCGATGGCGCCTAGGAGGACGGCGTCGGCGGCTTTGGCGGCGGAGAGGGCTTCTTCGGTGAGGGGGGTGCCGTGGGCATTGATGGAGCACTTGTCGAGGGAGATGGATGGTTAGCTGGAAAACAAGGACTTTAAGAGCTGTGTGGGATAGATCCGAGTTAACTCACGCCACCCATCAAATGCTCTTGGATGTTAAAGGTGCCGGAGGAGGGGCTATTCGCCTCGATGGCCTTGAGGATCTATGCCGGTCATATCTGTTAGTTCGCTTGTTGGTTTGGCCATTGTTTTCCGTCGCGGTCGACATTGGGTAGTTTCGGGTTGCGGAGGCGAGGGAGAATTGGATGATGAGGTGGGGGAATATCACACCTTGACACCCTCGGCAACGACCTAGAACCGCAAGGACACCCGATGTTAGCAATCACCTCCTCCTTTCTCTCAGGGAAACTTCTTGACCTCGATTGGCGAGATGGCGAGGAGATCGAGGCCTTGAGTAGCAGCAGTAGAAGCATACCTCAGGACCGCAATGGTCTCCTCCGAAAACAACTATGTTGTGCTGCACCATGGTCGATGTCCCGATAAATACTAGAGCTTCAAGAATGTCGAATTGGAGGGATTGGTGATACACGGAGATCCTAGTTCCCCACGAAAATTAAAAAATAAAAAGGGTTAATTCGATCGAGAAGAAGAATACAGAAGAGAGTTTGGGTAGAGAAAGTGCAGCTATCAGCAAGAACCCTTGAAAAAAGCATCCTTTTAGGTCTTCCTCCATCCAACCGTCATTTCCAATTGCTTGCCCCTCATTCACCCATTGCTGCTTCCGTCTACCCCGCCAGGTCCGATCTCGGATCGGTGGCGGAGGGAAGGAGCGACAGGTCTAGCTACTTGTGACTTAGAACCTGTAGTGGATAGTGGATACCTATCAAATTGCTTCAAATTGCTTCGAATTGCTTGCCTTGACGGGGTCTGGAATCTGAACGTCCAAGTTTGGGTGAGAATCAGGTGTAAAACATGCGACAGATGCTGGACGTTTCCGAGAGCAACGGAACGAGTAGGCTTCGGATTGTTGGTCCGAATAGGAAATGCCCACTCGAGTTTAAAGGGGTTTCCTCTCGGTGAGCTTGTCAAACATGCCATCCGACTAAATCGAGCCGTGTAACCCGACTCGAATATTGAAGCCAGCCAAGAGCCGCAGCAATTTACTTTCCCGAAGCCAGGCTGATTCCGAGGTCTCAAGCACCTACCGACGGCCCGGGATGAGAAACGACATTAAAACCACACCACCTCCGCATCTTTCCCTGCCGTGCAGCAAGGGAACTGCTTCGAGAAATGCTACCTTCCACTGCACTCCTATTCGCTTTAATTATACATAGTGCTGCAGTTGCCTTATCAGATTGGGATCATTCGCGACAAAATATGTGATATCATCCTCCTTATGGCTAACTCACCCGCTTCGTGTCTGTGAGCATAAGATTAAGTAGGATGAGTGGGGAATTCATTCCATCCCTCATCCTAGCCTCGCGCCCTACTTCCTAAGAGTATCGTAGAGAAGATGAAGACCCATCATAGACATTCCCCTAAAACACATCGATGACGTTGTAGACATGACCATCCTCACCTCAAAATCCCCATCACATCATATCAATTGGGGAGAAGGGGAAAAAGTTTGGACTATCAGCCTGAAACACCACTGTCTCCTTGAACATGACATCACCACTCAAAAGAAAGTATGAAAAATGAAAAAAAAGAACAATAAATGCACAAAACCCACTTCAATATTCCTTCCTATGCTATACATGCTCGCGCAATGCCACCACCATCCAGCAGTACCAAGAACAGGAAAAGGCCAAAAAAAAAACACAAATCCACGTTTCTTACCCGCACGCCTTTCTTTTTGCCTTTAGTTCGCCATGATTATTTCCCCCAGTGGTCCACATATTCATGAGAGGGAAAGCCATCAGCCGTCATGAGAGAGAGAGAGCCAAAGAGACGGAATGGAAAGCAGGAACTAGAAAAATAAACACCAAATATTTCATAAACCTCATAAGCCATTAATCAAAAACAAAGGGGGACAAGGCAAAGCCCGTTTCACCGAAACGACTTAAACGACTTATGCGCCAAAGGCGAGGTCCCGTGTCCGTGATGACCAAGTCCGCCCCCGGGCGGCAATCCGCTTCCCAAGCTCACGCCCCGAGTGCTGCCACCCGTGTCGCGCATCCTCCCACCTCTCATGTTGGGCGTGTTGGCGCAAAAGGCGCAGATATATACAGGGGGCATCTCGCGCCTTGTAATGTTGATGCACCTGCCGTGGAGCCACATCTCGCAAGCCTCGCTGTTATTTGTCAGTAACCACGAGTGACAGGAGTTGAGGGAGAGTAGAAGGGGGGAAAACAAGAAGAGATGTGAAGAAAGAGAGTATAAACCCACCACTGGACCATAAAAGTATCCGCTACCCCGCCATGATCGTTCCGATGGCAAATACACCGAATCCCAAACCTCCTACCCCCCGTCGACGGCGTCGGCATCGCCCTCCCCTCCATCACTCCCAACGGCGAAACCACGTTAGCCCGTCCCCACTCGAATCCGCCAACCCCGGAGCCCGTTGAAGCGAACCTCTGCTGCGCCCTCTTGCTCGCCCTGTCCTCTACCACTTTCCTCAGCTCACTCGCGGCATCACCACCACCACCCCTAGGTCCGCTCTCGCGGTCCGAGCGGTCGTCCACGACGGTCTCGGCCTCGCTCTCGTCGTCGCCGGGCGATATAGCGCGGCCGTCAAAGGAGAAACTCGCACGCACGTGGGGGCTCTTCCTATTCTTCTTCCTACTACTACTGGAGGAAGAGGAGGAACTGAATATGGAACCAACGGGTTTGCATGGATCTGGGAGGGCGAAGGAGGAGTTACGGCTGGGGATGATGATGGGTTCATCGTCGGTGGCGGAGTCCTCCGAGTCGGACGGGAGGAGACTGCGGTCTCTCCTGCCCGTCATTGTCGTCCTCCGGAGGGGGGCGGGTTCGTCGACGACGAGGGTCGTCTCGGCGTGAGCTCGGCCACGGGCGTCAATGGTGAACTTGACCGAGGTGCGGGTGCGCGGGGGTGGTCCACGGGATTCAGGAATAGAGGATAGGCTAGTGAGGCGATGATGAAGTTTCATCGGGGAGATGCGGCCGGATTGCCGAGAGCTCGACGAAGGGCGGCTGGAGGAAGAAATGCCCGATCCGTTCGCTTGCATCGTCTGCGAGGAGGAAGAAGAACGCATGGCGGCAGGCGCTAGGGTGGGTAACTGTCTCTTGCCCCTGTTCTCACTGAAGCTCCGTTGCAGGCCGGCTCGGGGATTCGAAGGCTTGATTGGGGAGCTAGCGGGCTCGCGCCGTCCACGCCTAGCCGGCTCTTTGTAGCTGAAGGACCGTTGCAGCCCATCGGGTCCCGCAGAGGCTGGCGCCACAGGGGCCGCATCGGCAAGCGTAGGCGCCGACGACTCGGGTTGGCTGACGGGATTAAAAGGGTTCGCAGTAGTGTCCATGCTCGATGACGGCGGCCTACTGTAAAGAAGGCCCGGGTTGACGGCGCCACTAGGGCTCAAGGCGAAGGGATTCTCGACAGCAGCGGCAGTAGTGGTGGTAGTGTAAGCGCCGACCATCTCGCTCGTGACCGGCTCCTGGACACCGGACGTGCTTGGCTTAGGCGCCAACGGCCGGTCCTTCTTAGCCGGGGGTTGGACGTTCTCCTGGTTGGACGATTGGGGTACCCCGTTCGCATTTGCGTTCATGGAAGCATGCGCCGTCGGATCTTGGAAGAGCGCAGAGTTGGAATTCCAATCATAGGTCTCTAACCCACGATGCGCCGGCGCAGGTGTCTGAAAAAGAATACCCGACGCCGCAGCCTGCGCGGCAAAGTCTAAATCCATCGCTGACATGGACACCGAAGGATCCCAAAAGGCAGCGGGAGCGCCGGCGGGCGCCGACATGGGATAGCCGAATATATCATGCTGCGAGGCGGTAAAAGCCGTCATGTCGCCATGGGGAGCCGTCGCCGCCACCCCGAGGAAATCTTGCTGGCCGTAGCCCTGGTCATCCTGCATACTGGTCGCCGCGTTGTCTGCGGCAAGCTTCCGGTCCGCCTTGCGGGCAGAAGGCGGAGGCGTTGCGGTCTGAGTGGGCTGCTGCTGCTGCTGTTGCAGTTGGGAGGCGGAGTTGGGCCCTGGTATTGATATGGTTCCCCTCCGGGCCTTCTTGCGGGCTCGTTCCTGGTTACTTTGTTGCTGGGAGTTTTCGTCGGGTTCGGCAGACCAATCACGAGATATACTGTTCAGAGGTAAGGGCGACGAGGGTAAGCGGAGCGAGGGGTCGACGGTTGGTAGGATTGGGCTCGGAGAGAAGTGCGTGACATGGGACGCAATGTGGGCAGCGATCTCACCGGCGGAAAGCGGGCGGTTCAATAGAATGGACGGGATTCGAGGACGAGTGATGCCTTTGGCGTTGCTGGTGGCGGCTGCGATTGCGGCGGTTGCGGACAGAGTGGCTGTCGGTGTGGTTGCGGTGTTGGTGAGGTTGGTGATGTTGGTATTATTGATACTACTGCCGACGTTGCTACTAGTACTAGAACTGCCGGTGCTAATTGGC
This sequence comes from Scedosporium apiospermum, assembly GCF_000732125.1. Lineage (NCBI taxonomy): Eukaryota > Fungi > Ascomycota > Sordariomycetes > Microascales > Microascaceae > Scedosporium > Scedosporium apiospermum. The sequence goes on along the minus strand of NW_015971788.1, from coordinate 1,059,985 downwards.
GTGTTGGCGGTGTAGCGACGGTGAGCGGCGTCGAGATTTCCCGGTGTGGAATTGAAGACGGAAATATCTTCGGCGAAACGAGGTGTTTGAGCCCAGGAAGCCGAGGGGTCGTCAAATCGAGGTTTCTGGAGATGGTTGGGAGTTTCAAAACTCGGACTAGGAAAAGCGATGGAAGTTGGAGTTTGTCGAGGAGTGGACGACTGAGCGTTTGGATCTCCAAAGCTGAATGAAAGGAAGGGGAGGGGACCAAGCGTTAGCAGGATGTTAGCCGAGACAGGACGGGATTTCCCAGGCAGAAGACCGGGAACTACCAAGTATGACTGAGCAGGACTGAATGGCGAATGGATAGGTAGGAAAAGGCGGGTGAGCAAGGACACACCAACCGGGGCAAAAAAAAGTGAGTGGAGGAGAGGGCGAGAGAATAGACAATTGGAAGGTGTGGTGAGTGCGTGAGTGCAGGTGTGGTGCAGAAGCAGGAGCAGGCAGGCAAGAGGGATGAGAAAGGTACTTTGTACATTCGACGGTCAGATAAGCCGGGGTAATTTTGGTGGGTGACTTGGAGGGGGTTCTGGTACAGGTACAAGTACAAACGACCAAGAGAGAGGCCAGAAGAGGACTGGACCAGACCACACCGGGATTGGGATTGGAACTGCAACCTTGGGATTGTGACAGGGACTGGGACTGGAGTGGTAGGGATTGGCGGGTCCGGACGGACTGTTGCATTCACAGCCAACCTTGAGCCTCGAGTGTAGTGCTTACTTCAATGGTACCAATGTCCTGTGCTGTTGCGAGACGAAAGGGATCGATCTCGAGGCAAGCTGAAGTGGAATCGACTGGAGGACGGTGTTCGGGCAGAAAATGATGCCTTGATGGATTTGGAAGAGCACAAAAAAAAAAAAAGGAAGAGGGACCGGAGATGACTGGGGAAAGGGAACGGATATTCCAAGAAAAGAAAAGAAGGGACATTTGAAAGAAAAAAAATAAAATATCAAAATCAACTAACCTGGTCGCCGGTTGATCCCCACTCATAGCAACTCCAGTTGTGAACTCTCATAACCTGGCGAGAATATGACTGCACCCTAGCTCTGCACAACTACTAGACCCAAGCTTGAGCACTGCAACTGAGCTCTTCTTATCTCCTTCGAGCGGTCCACAAGGCAGAACAGGTCCTGTAGCAACGGGAAGAAATAAGAGAAACAAAAACCAAACAGGCTTTCGATAATGCTGCTTGGCGCTGTTTATGTTTTCCTCTTTTCCTCTTCTGGTATTTTTCGTTGGATTTATTCCCGCCTGGCTTCGTCGTTCGTCCCGTCTCCCGTCTCTTGCTCGAATTGGGATGGCTTTTTTGCACGGTTCGATATTCTCCAATCGGTCTAACCTCTCTAATGTATGTAAAACGGAATCCCCAAGATCGTTCGTTTGACCCGCGGAAATCGAACGAAAGAAAGTGTCGCTTCGCCGACGGGCTTCGGAAACAAGTAGGGACAGAAAGAAAAAGAATAATAATAAAAATTATTATGGCGAGGGCGTGGTGATTATGGAAATGCTGGGGAGCGAATATTCTTTCCTAAGGAAACCGTTCGTTCGGCTCGTTGCGTGAAAGCTCTTCTTCTCTGAAGTTGATCGTATATCCTTTGCAGGTTTCGGTCTGTATCGTATTATAAGATGATGTCGTCGACGTTGATCATTAAGAGTTAAGTAGGTCGTAGCAAGTTTGGAGACGTCGCAACGTAACAAGTAATATGGACGAGATAGATATTAAAGAGGGGGAAAAATATAAAGGAGAAAGAGAACAAGAAATGAGAAAGACAAATATTATTAAAACGAGGAAATACGTTCAGTAAACCAAGGAGAGAGAACGAAACAATAAACTTCAAATCGTTAATACGTCTTATGATAGTGCAATCGTAACTAGGAGAGAAGAAGCGAGGTTGGAAAAGAGACCATCAGAGACATCAGATGGAGGGCATTGCCTGAGTTTTGTCTCTCCCCTTTCCTTCAAAACGGAAGAGTGACGAGAGTGACAAGTCAGGGTCTCTTGCTGGCAGCTCATCGAGAGACCAGCTCGGCGAAAGAATGTCGGGCCAGGGGGGAGACGACCCATATCGGAGACTAAGACAATGGAGCCGACTGAGTGAGATGCCTCAATAGGTCAGTCAAGAAGCATATAGTACAAGGGGAGTATAAAGTCACAGACGCAGATGTACGGGGAACGGGGAAAAAACCTGGCCGTGAAGCATAAACGTTCCCAAGATGTGAAATACGGCGCTACCAAGTAAACCACTAAGTGGGCCAGGAATGTACAACACAGAGCAACATTGCAAAGGAAGGGGGAAAAGCATCTTAACATGAACATGGGCTAACATGGCCCGGCTTCTCGATCTCTAACGGAAAACCGGTGCCATCGAACCTGCATAAATCGTAGTGGTACCTGACAGCAGCGCCCACGCCTTTCCTGCATCTCCAGGGGCCAAGCTTACCACTCCAAGTATGGAACGCTGCAGTGGCTGGCTAGGATAGGCCTCAGTCCGCCAACCCAATGTCGTAAACGTCAAGAGAACTAAATGAGCAAAAACGTCCTTCCGGTCTTTAGTGTTACGCCGGTGGGAAACACGAGGGGAGGGGAGATGCACTTGACCTCTTCGGAAGCCGGGGGCGGCAGAGGCACGCAGCTCAGCCAATGGGCAACCAAAGATGCAGCTTAACGGAAACATCAATCAAGTGTTCTCAGACGGCGGTGTTAGTCGGTGTGGAAGGAGGGGGGGCATTAAGTGGGCAGAAGCGACATTTCTGGACCCAAGGTTTCTTGGTCTTGTCCTGGTTGTAGATCATGGGAGAGCGGAGAGACTAATCCTCAGAATAGCTGGAGGCTAGAGAGAGCTATAAAAGGGGGCGGGACAATCAGGAAGAGCAGTGGTTAGAGCAGAGGCTATTATTAACGGCAACTCCTTGGGATCTGAGAAGAAGCAATAAATCAGTATCGTTTGGAGATAACGTTACGAGGAACAGCTCGTTGAGCAGGATTAAACGGATTGGGTGAATTGAATTGATGGACTCGGCTCTGTGTTGAGGACCAGTCAAGCTCAGAGCCGACCACAGCTGGCACCTTGTGGCTATGCTACGCTGCGGAAACCCTGTAAATCGTGACATTTTCATTAAGAATAGGGGGATTTTTTCAGCGAAACCCACTAACTGGCGGTGCTGGTTGGCCGAAGGACCTGCTAATTAATGGACGGCTTCTGCAGGCTGCACCCGCGGTGGGGAAGCTGACACGATAGTTACGCTGACCTTGAAAGGGCCTGAGCCATTGATTCAGGATGATGGTCAAAATGTACCCGATACGTCAACAGTCGACCAATGTCAAATGCCCTCAGCTTGTCCCCATGGCAAGAAGCAGAACCAACCAGTAACAAGAGTCAAAAGACCTCCATCGATCGATCGAGTTCACTTCGATCGGGAGAGCCGCAAAGGAACAACCAATGGCAAAAAGGAGGAGCAAACATAAGGGTATTGCTTCCATCGAGCGTACTTCAATAATTCTCGGCTTTTGGCCAGCACAGGCCTCAACATCGCTCCTCGGTTGGCGACTGCAAATGAGCAGAGCACTAGGACTGGGCATCAATCATCAATTAGTAAATGAGTGGAGCCCGGTTCTCTCTGATTTGGGTCCTTCTGCTGGCATTTCCAACTTCAGGTCAGCGCCCAGACATTGTCTCCGCCTGGTTCCAACGACGACGTCAATACGACCTCTGGACTTTTGTTGTGCCCCGTTTACTGCCCGCCTACTTCGTAACTGGAGAAAAGGATCTTGATCTTAATACTCCAAAGAGACTTGCGGCAAGATACTTTAGCAGCCAAGGGTCAGGCCGAGCGCTTGACGGTTGCGTCAGGTCAGTAACCGGTAATAATGGCCCTGTCTTCTCCGGGTCCCGGTCGAAATTCGTCACAGCGCACTGAAAAGGCGGAGATTATAGTCTGGGTGCATGTGGGCTTTTGCCTGCAGTGGTATGGCACCGACGGTCCAACTGCCTGACTGGCAATAAGGCAATGCAGGTACAGTACCTGGGGGCAGAGATCACCAGAACCCAATCTCGGCCTTCAAAATTCACCATCAACCATTACCTGGCACGATCCCGTCTGATAGCTTAGTCGGTTAATTCGAATGAGATTTACAACTTGGGAATGTCGTAGCTGTGGTCTCGTGAGTTGCAGTAATCCGATCTCGAGGCAAAGGGCATTTAAATTGATGTAATTATCCGATCAGTGCTCATCAATTGATGGATCAAATGTTCCCAGGATATGTTGATTCATTCAATTAGTGGTTAATTAGGTATCAATTGATTGATTGATTGTTTGTCTTACGAGGGGTGATCACGAGTCAAAGATTGTCTAAGCTCTTAATAGTAGGCAATAGTGAGTCCCAGGTACAAAAGTAGTGTACAAGAATCTCAGACATCGAGGAACAAGATCTCGGGTTCCTTTCAACTCGGTAGTCGACCGTTCAGCACCACTGCAATATCCAGACAAGTCTCAATCTGACCAAAGTGGCATCTTCTCAGTTACTCATGCACGAACCCGACCTCTCGGCTCACTTCTCCCTCTCCCTCTCATCCAAAAAAAAAACTGAGACAGACAGACCACAACCTCGCCTTGCAGAACTTGGCTGCATGGAGCCCTGTAGGGATCGGGGCGCCGTCCCACAATTCGATTGGCGGCGAGCCGCTCTCGGTGCGACGATTCCGTTAGTGTCTAGCGCAAGCCCAAGTACGAAACAGCCATGCTGTGCGAGCATGCGAGGGGCCAAGCATTATTCTGAGATAGCTTACTCTTCAAACATGAATCCTTTGTACACCACATTAACCGGAGAATTATGAACAGAGAATAATGTCATAGCACCGTCGAAGAGTCGGAGAACGTGGGACAGTAGTGTGGTTTTAGCATGGCCCTCAGCTGCTTCGTCTGTGGAGAGACCTAACCCAAAGGCCTTTAGCATCAAGCCGGGCGAGTTGAACGCCACTTGCTAGGCCGGCCAGCCATGACATAAGTGAGGGATTCAATGTTCGACTTTAAATGGTAATGTCTCTTGTGTCTCTTTGTCTTTTTGTCTTTTGGTCTTTTTGTCTCTTCTATCCAGGAACAAGAAACAGTCGCTCCACTCTAGGGCCGAAGCTAACAGTCTTAGAAACAGCTTTAGATCTCGTTCCTGTGGGACAGTATCCGACCTCTCCGTCTGCTGCCCTGCCACTTCGTATGATGAAAGAATGAATGTTGCTCCTTTGTCGATGCAGGTACGTTCATATGTTCAACCCAAGGACGAACAAACAGCAAAGACGCCGAGGTGCCAAGACAGAGAGTGTCATCACACCAGTCCATGGCAAGGGTGGTCCCCCCACACTCTCGAATCTTTACGAATGGTGGAGCGTCCTTGGCACTCTACGCTAAATCCTCCAAGCCAAGTCCGAGAATAGGTCGAATTACGCTCGGTGGGGATCTCTGATTCAACCTCAACATAATCCGCTAGATCGAAAAAGGGGAAGATGGCTTCAACCGCTGCAAGACGTAACGAGCCCACAAGCAACTCCGCCGTTTCTGATATCCATGAATCCACTTCTGAGAAGAGAGAGGGAAAAAAAAAAAAAAAAAAAATTGGAACGACTGTAGTGTAGCAACATATTAAATTAGACATATGCCCAAGGTGGGTTCGCAGGAGAAAAATATCCAAAGAGCTTGGGAGAGGAGAAGCTCCTTCGATCTCTCCAGACTCGGCTTCCCGACATCAGACGTCAGCTGTCAAGCTTCCAAATCTCCTCTATCAACCCACCAAGGGTTTCATATAATTGTGTATCTCCCCTATCTCCCCCAATCCTATGCCACAACGCACAATCTACCTGTCTTAGACACATTATGATATCGATAACCCACATCTGTCAAGGATCACTCGCAAAGCCGCGATGCAGGTCCGCCCCTCATCCCCCCTCTCTTCTTGTGCCACGTCAGTCACGTAATTTTGTTCAGGTACGATCGACCCCGGAGCAAAAGCCCAGAAGTATCCAACGGTAGGGCTACTCATCGGTGGTCCCTTTTTTCCATAAAAAGCTCTTCCCCAAAACGGGGGCGGTATTACGTCGGTTATCCTGCGTCGATCCCCTTTTTGGTTCCTGCAGCCAGAACAATTTGGGTGCTGCGACTGTCCCCGTGCAGGTGCAGCTTTGCAGCTCGGGGATCTCTCTCCTCTCCTCCCGAGCAGCGCATTGGCTGTCCCCCCTGGTAGTGGTGAGATGAAGTTGGGCAGCCACGCAGCAAAAACAAAGCTATTTCCAGCGATCTTACATGGTGGAGAGAACATGTTCCTCAACTCGACTAATCTTGCAGCCGAGTGTTTTTTTTCTTCCCTCTCTTTTATCTGCCTGCCGTCATCTGTACTTCGTATGTTGGAGCTGCGGATATGCAGCTGGAAAGGATCGGTCTCAGGTGGCACGATGCCGGGCCCGGCGAAGATTGAAGATGCTTGGGAACTCTGCTCTTGTCGAAGGGGAGCTGTAGGGAGCCAATCCCTCTTTTTCTTTTCTCTTTTTACTTTTCCCTCTCCGCGCACTTTCTTTCGCCAAGTCCAAGTGAGAATACGAAGTAGCATAGTAAGATTCTTGGACCGTATTGTACCAAGTATTCCTCCGAACAAAGAGGAACGTCCATCGCTGCGAAGTTCGAAGCGCCCGAAAAAAAGACGGAAGACCTTCGTCTGCCAATATCGCTTGGAGTTATAATAGGGTGAAACGTATTGAAGGGATAACCTTGATTCCGCCAGCCCGGACAACTCCCACATTCGAGGTTAGAGATGGAGAAGGCCCCTTTGGGGAAATCATTCCGCCCTCCGGCTCACACTCTCTTCCCTTTTCCGTCCACACTCAGACCCCAAAAAATACTAGAGAGAACGAATAAGTCGAGCGAGCGAGAAGAATCGAGGAGGGAAAAAAAAAATAAAATAAAATAAAAAAAAAAAAATAAAAAAAAGAAAAGAAAAATAAAAAAAAGTACAAGGCAGCAAGAAACCAAAGGTCCAAAGCGGCAGCTCTGGCCTCCGAACCAAGGGAACAATGACAAACCCAGGGAAATGCTACGGTACCTTGCATTCGAGATATTTAATCAACGTCAGCCTGCAAGGAGGGTGGCAATCTAAACAATAGCGTATGCACATATGATGCTCTCACTGCAGTTTGGTGGCGGGCTGTACGCTGCAAGGTAGAGCTTGAAGCTTGGGGTTGTTGGACATGCGAAAGGGCTATTTTAAGGAGGTTTTCCTGCCATGGCCGGCCGTTCCTTCGCGGACGAAATCGCATGGAACCTCTTTGGGGTTATAACATGCGAGGTTCGGCGTTTGAAATTCGACGTTCTCGTCCAGAGCCTACGAAGTACAAGGGAGAGAAGAACTCAGGTTGTCCTTATCTCGACGTTCTGTACTCCGTAATACCATCTGCGGATGTCAGGAGATGGACCCTTCAAGCGTATCAGACAATCATCGCAGCCATCGCCTCGACCGACTTGATTGGGTCTTCGAGAGAACGGAGTGAGTGAGGCAGTGAGGCAGTGAAATAAGAACAAAGGGCCATCGACCGATCAACTTCCAATTGGCCCTCAATCCAGCAAAGAGTCCAACTCCATCGATTGGTTCCCCCATCATGATGGCGTTAAAGTGCTTGCATGTATGCCGAGCCCCCGACCCAACAGGTCGCTGATTCGGCCGCCCCCAAAACGAGCAAACATTCCATGATGCTATTATCCTTGTTCGGGAAAGACCAATTGGGAGAGGATGGGATATCCGTGATGTATATCCGTGATGTCGGTGCACTTCTCGGGATGGCGTGCTGTGTATCTGGCGATGCGAGGAGCTGGAGGCCGAACGAGCCCCTTTGATTCGGCAATGAACATCCCTTCAATTTCGAGATCAATTGATTAATCAATGCAATGCCCGGTTCTCGGGGCTTACAAGATCTCGTGGATGTTAAAAGGAAGACTTCAGACGTCTAATATACGGAGTTACAGAGTCCATAAACCTCCACTGAATCTTCATCCTTGGGCAGACCTCGTGCTTAGAGGCTCCATCGAGCGAACACAGACCGGCGGAAATCATCCATCGATCTCTGCATCTTCACAATCGCCATTGCCGAGCATCTGAGCTCAAAAGCTCCAAGTAATGGCAGCAAATATAACAATAAATAAATAAATAAATAAATAAATAAATAAATAATAATAATAAAGAAAATAAATCCAACCGCCAAATCGATCCCAAGCACAGAAGACCCTCTGCGCATGATCCCACGAAATTACCACCCCCCAAAAAAGCAACCCATCTTCCACAACGACGTCGTCGTCAGTCCGTCACCAAGACGCACAGATTATCATAATCAATAATATTATAGAAATATTATTGTTCTCCTGCCGGCCTGCCTAAGCGGGGGTGCGAAAAGCAACACTTTCTGCACCTCCGTCCACATTCAAACATTCAAACTAACCCTCGCCAAGAGAAACCGGGATCTCGACCAGGGCAAGCAGGTAAAATAGATGTGAGAGACTAGAAGCGGAAAGCAGCCACACGCCACAAGGAATCTCGCGACATCAAAAACGGCATTGTCATCGCTCTTTCGGCAACGCAGGGGGGACATATCTCGCTTCCGCTCTCCGAGGCACGGATTGTAATTTACGTACCAAGTAGATACCCTGCGCACACAAGTGTTAGTCTTGATGATGAAGAGCAACACCTCTCTCTGTCCATGCCCACTCCTTTCCCCCCACCCCTGCCCTGCCCTTCCCGTCCCCCTCTTGAGGCATGCACGTTCCAAGAAGCGGAATTGTTCCCTCCCACTTGGCGAGATGATGCTTCTTGGCCAGCTGGGACCTCAATGTTAAAAGACATCTGCCGCGGAGGAGAAAGCCCCTCAATGCCTCTCACTCAGCTCGTATCCCGATCTATTTGAATCCCTTCATGCCATGAACTCAAGCGAAAGAAGCCAAGATTTCGCCCTCTAGCGACTTCCCCTTCCTTCCATCTCGCCTCCCTCTTACCTGCATCGCATCGCTTCGAGCTCTCCGCTCCCCGGAGGCAGACACCTCCCAACCCACGCCTCTCTCAGCCGCATCAACCTCACCTCCCACCCCCCAAAACTCTAGAAAAACGAAGGAAACGGCCTCAAAACCACTCTCGTGAAACGCCCTCCCATCTACCCATTCCCCCCCACGATGCACAAACCAGGTTCATCCCAGCTCCATCATCTTCGTTCAGTTCCGAGTGTATACCCTGTAGCAATGGGCCAAAATGTATCTTTGAAAACTGCATAGACGACAGGGCTCAGAGCAGCGGTCCTCAAGAGCCCAAGAAAAGGCACCCAAATGTGCCTTATTTGACCACCAAGTCGTCCGAGTTCCACACCTTCGCCTACGCATCATACTTCGTAGAACTCCGGATATCTGCTCATCTCCCCAAAGCACCCCCCTTGGCCATCCCTTCGAGCTTCTCACGATTCATTCCGTCCATGAAGCTCCATGCATGATGGCCAGAAACCCCTTCCCGATCCTGACCTCCCGCCGCCCTTACCTCACCATGAAGCACAGTGTTTTCAAAAATCCACTTAATCACAAGGAACAGATCCAGAGAATCTCCATGTTTTTGTAAGTAGAGTCTTAATTAAGAAGAAAAGAAAAAAGTTGGATCGGAAGTGTCTGCAACTCCACCCCATAGTGTATCCTATCAAAGTACCTACTAAAAGCGAAGGGGAACTGAAAGATAAAAAGGTAAAAAAAAAAAAAAAAAAAGAGTCCAATAATGGAGCGGAGGAAGAAGAAGAAGAATATAAACTAGGGAATGAGGGCATGAATAAATAAATCCAAGAATAATAAGGTCCTCCTTTTGAATAGGACTCGTCTAGTCCTCCCAGTGTCCTGTATTAGAATCATTTCGTATGTTTCCGATCCTCATATACCAAGCCGTAGATAGAAAGACGACGACAACCTGCTGGAAACGCTCCTCCTCCTTTCCAGTAACACAAAACAAACACAGATCGTAAGCAAAACCAGTGCGGGTAGTCATCAATATCATGCCTCTGTCTTTCTCCTCCTCTTTCTTTTCTTTCCAAAATATCCCAATAACCTTGGTTTTTCCTCCTTTTCCTCTTTTCATATCAGTGGTATTGGTTCCGGAGCCTCTTCTCTGTGGGCATCGTTATCATCATCATAATCCTCCTCTTGTTCTAACCAACTGAAAGTTACTTTTGCCACCAATTTCCCAACAAGTCCCGTCGTAAATTCCAAAAAGAAGAGAACGAGATAATCCCTTCAAGTGGCCTTGGTTGTAGAGCGTGTAGAAGGAGGTAGCTGAGGGGGTGTATATATATGAAGGGCCGCATGGAGGGACTCGGATGGGTGGGTGGTATATATCATTCGGCAGAACTTGTTTAGACAAAGGAAATAGACATAGAAGGAAATAAGTGTAAATGAAAGATTTCCGATTGTAGTGCTTGAATATCAGAATACTTTGTATTGCTCAAATCATGCCCGGCATTCCACCATCGACGGGGATCATCAAGTGGCTGGTCTGCGGGATCGGCCGCGGGGGAGGAACTAGCTGTAAGTGATGGTGAGGTGGGTGGTGGTGCTGTTGTTGTTGCTGCTGCTGCTGCTGCTGCTGCTGCTGCATATGCTGAAGCGCTAACTGCGGAGTTTGTTGGACCGGGATCTGCATCATCTGGCCTTGAGCTTGCATTGGCATCAAGCCGGCAGACAACGGGTGGACCGGGCCAACGGGAGTTAGTGGTTGAGGAACCTGATGCTGCGGTGTCAATGGAGGCTGTTGCTGTTGCTGTTGCTGCTGTGGTTGCAGTTGTAATTGAAGCTGAGGGGGTGCTTGAGCCTGTTGGGGGGTCAAAGGTGGTTGCTGCGGCTGGCCATCCGCCATCGGCTTGGTGAGGGGAGGCGGAGCGAGAGCCCGGCTGGTGCTCTCCCTACGACGCTTAGGAGCGTCCTTGATCTTGGGATGGGTATGACACTGTGCGTGAGAGGCAAGTTTGGTTAGCAAGGGGAACTACAAACAAATCTCCATAATCATCTGCCGTGATCGACGCCCCTTGCAGGTTGCATTGACCAGGACTTACCTTATATGCATGCCTGAACCAGGTGGTTCCCTTCTTCTTGCTGCTCACCAGCGCAATCCACTCATTGCAGCTGCCACAGAGGCCCTCCCAGACGTCCGGGTTGCCGTCCATCCGTCTCGTTTCTTGGGGCTCCTGGAATGGGCTTCCCGTCGCTGCGCTGATGCCGTGCGTAAAGGACTTGTCATACCAGAATGCCGAATTCTTGAGGACAAGCCACCGCCCGGGCTTGCAGATTCCGCACCAGCCCTCTCGCTTGTTTCCGTGGCCACGGACCCATCGGGGAGTATAGAGATCCCCCTCAAACCGTAATTCTTGCTCATGGGGGACGAGATCGGGATCTGATGGATTCATGTCCTCCGGAGGAGGCGGGATTTGCTCCTCGTGGAGCGATGCGTAGAGGTCCGGAGGGTCAGAGAGATCAGTGTAATGGGCATGGAGCGCATGAGGGTCCGCGTTACTTTGGAGCATGCGGAAGAGACCGTGGGAGAGAAGCGGTGGTGGCGCCTCGAAATGATGGTGGGGCACGTCGGGGTGGAACCCATGTGATGGCAGCTGTGATGGAAGCTGTGAAGGCAGAAGCATACTGTTACGGTGGAATGCCGGCGCCCCGGGCACTCCGGGCATCAAGTAAGGATGCTGTTGCACAGCCTGTAGATTGCCAAAGTTAAGCGGTAGATGATTGCTCGGTATAGTAGGCGATGAGTGCCTTGACGATGCCATCCTTTGATGGCCGGCAAAGATATCGCTTCCGGGGTGGTACACAAACGGAGACGGCCGCCGGTTGGGGCCAGGACCATAGGATCCCGTAGACCAGCGCTTATTCCTCGCAACATCCACGCTGTAAGGTGCTGTCCTAATTCCTGGACGCGGCGACGGAGATGCTCGACCACGGCTGTGCGTCCTTACAAGCTCTGACCTGCCCTGGGGTGTCATGCGAGGAGAGGCGACGGGAGAAAGTTGCGTCGAGGACATGAGCGAGTTTCGGTTGGAGGGTGGCGGGTATTCGGATCCAAAAGAAGGTGCTTCTGAAAGCGCTGCCGAAAAGTCCTCGTATGATGCCATCTCAGAAAGCCCACCAGATGTCGACATAGTGAAAGACGATCCAGACATGCGACGGTTGCTCATGGTATTGTCGAGGCAGAGCGACTCGCCGTCCGGAGGCGGTCCCTGGTACCTCAAGTCGAGAATCGGGATGGCTTCGTCCGTAGTGTATGCCTGCCCTATGTTAATATCGCCGTCGAGATTCTGAAGCTCAAAGTTGTCTTCACAAGGCTTCTGATTCCACGGATCTGCCAATTTTTTTTTTTCAACATTAGCACGGCTAACTGGACAAGTGATGAGGAGTAAAACTCACTTGACCCTATGGTGGTCGGGGTGTAGAACTCTTGGTGCATAGAGACTGGCCGCGAAGACATGGTATCGCTGGGTGTTTGCTGGAGCGATAGAGACGAAGGGGCCCAAGGATTTATACCGCCGTACTCCTCACCCATAGTGTAAGAGAAACCCTCGTGAATCGTGGCTGGCCGGGGCCTCATAGTCTGAGTGGGAGTGGTCCAGATTCCTGCAGGAGCCATCACTTCAGCCTTGACGGGCATATCGCTGTCGTTCATGGTGACGATGGGTGTGGGCTGAGGACCAGGTTCTCTCTTAAATGTATCGTCGGGACTGGAGTTGAACTGCAAGGAAGGCGTCTGTATTTGTTGTTGACTGTGACCCGCCAAGGCGATGTGTAAGTCTTGTCTGCCTGCCGAGAGTATACGATATGCAAGCGCATGGAGTTGTTAACTTACATTGGCGTCTGGCTGGAGTCCATGGTTGATCCTCCCAATGGACTCAAGGAGTGCATGTAAGTGAGATGCGACTTAATCTATCTTGCACCAGATGCTTTACCGACTGCGAGACTTGCAGTTAGCATTGATGGTCGGACGAAGATGATCATGAATAGGGGAAAGGAGAAAGTGCCGGCGACGGCAGTTGCACCATCCCTCTAGAGGGAAGATGCTTGAAGTCGGATGAGCCGGCGGTTAACTACAGGCACGGCATGGTACAGCATCTTGCAGTTCACGGGAGGGAGTTGATCGGGATGAGTGGGGGAGGCTGTGTCTAGGAACCTGAGAAGAAAAAAAAAAAAAAAAAAAAAAAAAAAAAAGAAAAAGAAAGGAAAACGAGAAAAGGTGAAAAAGATAGAAATGAATCACGTAGTACTTGAGGCGAGAAAGGAGTTCGTGATGTAGGAATAGTTCTTGTCGACCAGAGCGGATCGGCTGGGCTGCTGGGCTTTTCGACTTACAAGCAATATCTGGCGCAATGGCCAGGTGCTTGACTGACCGGGTCAAGATATGATTCTTAGAAAAGAAAAAGAGAGCGCGCAATGCGCACGGGTTAATCTCCGAGCAAAAAAAATGAGAGGCGTCCGGTGAAGTCCAGGTCTAAAGAGATGAGCGGAAAGCGAAGCGATATGAGTGAGGTATTCTTCCAGCCAGTATCGATCGAGGGTTTTCAATTGCGGTGACCAGTCTTCCCCGGTTTGTCTTCCGACTTAATTTTGTTCAACGAAGGATTGCGGGCCTCTTGTAGTCGTCCTTCTCCTCAGGGTCTGTCGAAGAGAATAAATTCAAGAAGGCAGAGTGTCCGGTTCGTCGAAGCGGACGAGGTATCGAGGTCGGGAAAGGAGAGTGTGTAATACCAACTCGTTTGGATGTTGATGCGTAGGCAACTTGGCTGGGTCTTATCCGGGAGGGGGAGAAAAGAGAGGGCCAGCTCTTTAGTTATAGGCGTATAGGTCGAGTGGGTATTAACAAGCGGAAGGAAGGCTCGGGATTGGGGTGTTAACAGAAGAATTATAGATCAAAGCTAAGAGGCAGGAGAAAGGAGTGACTAGCAAAGGCAAGACTAGAAGTGGGAAAATGGGCGAAAAGAGGATCGAAAAGAAGGCAAATATGAGGGGTGGTGCAGGACCCTGGGGAGTATAAAAGAACGAAGAGCGGGAAGAGATCTCACGCGCATCCTCTTCGTACCTACAACTCAAGCACGGTCAGGTTCGGAACATCGGTAGGAGCCCCAGCCGGGTCCTTGATACACGTCTGGGTGGTGTCTGTGGACTTGGACTGGGCAGAGAAAGAGGTGAGGGAGCCACGGCGAGGAGAGCGAGGACGAATACCAAGACGCAAGCCAAGGACGGCGGTACCTACAGCAAGACGCAGCAGGTACTCCGTACCTTACGTATGGTGTGGGTATCTTGGGAGTGGAGGGTGAGGAGTGGAGGAGTGGAGGAGTGGAGGAGAGAAAGAGAGAGAAGAGAGGGAGGGAAGGGGGGGGGGGGGGGGGGGGGGGGGGAGGGGTGTGTGTGGGTGTGTGTAGTACAGCAACTAGCTCCGGTCCTCGCCAGTCGAGCCCAGTCGGATCGAGTACCAGACGCCAGACTAGCTAGGGTGGGCCGTTTCCCACATCGCTTCTGGTTCTTCAAAGAGGCCGGGCGAGGCGAGGAGGACGAGGGTGGACTCGGAGACAAAGTTAGAAAGGGAAGACGGGGTCGATCTAGGATGTGGTGTCCCGAGGGACCCAGGGCGACAGGGATCCATCGCGATCATCATGAACACTCTGAGGGACGGGGATAATGGATGGGTAGTAAGTGGGTACCAAAGATGGGCAGGGGTTGGTTGTCGCAAAGGAACAAAAACGGATCGCACTTGTAGATGATGTGAGAGTGTGGCAGAAAAAGGTACCGATGGAACCAGGGTTAGGCTCAGGATGGAAGAAATGTAGACGATGTTGAACCTCTTTGGGGGACATTTTACAAGTACACTTTTTACCATTACATTGGGGGTGAGAATCGAGGGGATAAAACACCTCCACAGGGCTGTAGCAGACAGGGTAAAAATGTACGTGCGGGTACTCATCACGGAGGATCCGCCGTCTCGGAGGAACATTGGATTCTCAGAAGCTCTTGCTCGTACCACAGCGCAGACAGACATGGTGGGCTGGGGATTGGCTGTGCTGTGCTCATTTTCTCATACACGGGCGAAGCTTTGAGTTTGGGGAGAAGCAATGGCGATTGGGCGGTTAGGCATTTTGCAGCGTTGACGATAATGGAAATGTTCGAGATAATTGGCAGAGGACGGAAAAAAAGGGGAAAACGCATACGCGCGGGTGCAACAGGGTCGCGTGCGTGAGGGTGTGGAAGTGTGTGGTGGACGAGCTTATCTGTAAGAGAAAAAATGCGAGCAAGCCCGTTTCGATCACTCTTGCATCCTCTCTAAAACGAGGGAGATCATAAACTGGCCAGCATCCTCACCCGAGGCTGTGTTGCAACCCACAATCCACAATCCACCTGCCCGGACAGTCAAGAAGTCTCGTCGGTTGAGAGCGGCGGAGATAGATAGATCTCGGCGTGGTCTCGAGCAGCGCAGCAACGGGCAGAACGGTATTACTTCGTACAGTGGTGTAAACGGCGCCAAGGTCAGGATGCAGGCCAGACATGGGAGGTGGGAAGATCCGGCAAGGGGCGTGTAACAGAAAGCGACACGGGGTGTGAGAGAAACTGGGGAACGTCTGGTCTTCGAGAAGAGAGTGGGTATCAATTGAATTTTGCGATCGGAATTGAATTCTCTGAATTATCAATGATTGCTGAGAAATTGTGATGATTTCCTGAGGATGAAGTAATGGTGCAAGTGGAAAGCGGACACGGAATCGGAATATTCAGTTAACTTAAATCGACGTTTGGTTTGCTTGATTGCTGAGATTTCTCTTTCCTCTCTTTTTCTTCTTTCTGCGCCGTCGTTCTTTCCTCCATTCGGGTGATCCCTCTCTGGGAATTGTCGTCGCAGCTTCCCTCGCTCGCTGCAATGTGACGATGGCAGGCAACGACAAAGTACACACGATCCACATCAGGGAACACCAGCCCACAATTGTACCCAAGTAGACCCTGCAGCTAATTACGGCAGCCCCGAGTCGTTCGCTCTTGCCAGACCTCAACCATCTACTCCTGCCACTTAGACCTCTTTCACCGGCTTAAAATGTACATCGATTTATCTCAAGGCAAGAGGCAGAGGTAGAGAGCTCAACGCTCTTGCCCTCTTGTGTGTCTCGTCTAGCTCGACAATTGTCGCAGGGCAGTACTGTAGATCTCGTGAAGGATGACATGAGGGAGGCGGTTTCCATCCCTCCCCTCCATTGTTTCCTGCCCCATGGTTAGGCACAGAGGGGATCTCGAATCGAGAAACGCATCATGAACATCATGAATTATATCATCGATCATTCAAACATTGCCCTTCGATCCTTGAAGATGACGCAGAACAGACCGCCCAACTACGGAGGGGCAACCAGGACATGACCGTAGTCCGTCATCGCTGGTCCGACGAACAGTTGAGAAAAATTACAGGATTGAGAGTTAAGGTATACCATTCGATCACTGCGTCAAATCCCACTCTCAGGGCAGGGCCACTGAGGCTACCCGCTTTTCACTTTGGTTGCCTTCGGGGTTTAGCGCCAGGTACTCTGCCAGGACCCGTTCTTGACCCTTGGTTTACCGAGTTAATACCGTTTGGCTGGACAGGGTAAAGTTAGCGAGGCGGGTCCCTCCGTGTCAGCGGTCAGCCCTTAATACTCTTCCCGGCAAATGAGCGTATTCTTCGTGTAAGTGTTCCTTCGGCTTCCGAGAAGTAAAATACCACATTCTCCACAGCTCACACAACTCACAACTCACACAACGACGCGACAATGGGCAGGGAAAAGCTCCGCCTTTCCTCTCCTACGTGCGTGACCGGAGAATGAGCGGGATAGATCCTCGAGAAACACGGCGCGCCATAGCCTCTCGGGGACGATCCTTTGTCTGGTGTCCGAAATATTCCTACCTTGCTGAGCTCCAACGGCGATCAAATCGGGGGCGCAGCAAGTGAGATCTACCTTTGAACATGGTTTTGAAAAATAAACTCGAAGGAACGTTGTGCGCTCTTCTACTCAGACGGGGGCGAGGTATCAAAATCTCCAGAAGACGGAAATCTTGGTCGCAGCCACCCGTCAGTGTGCCGCAGTTGGAGGGACACACGGACGTCACAAGTCGAGGCTATGACACAACATGCCACCCGACGGACTGACATCCTGCAAGGTTAATCTTCAAAGAGGTTATATTTCACGAGCAAGATCAAGGAAGAGAGACAAAAAAACAAAAGAGAAGAGCGGCACGGTCCAAGATATATCGCGGTAACGAGGGGAAAACCATCGAGCAGGCGTCAAAAGACGTGCGGATCACGAGCGATCATGTTTAGCAATGGGATACTGGAATCAAGTGCATTTTTCTTCCTCTTTGCCTTCCTATCTTGTTCCCCGTTTTGCTTGTTATGGAGAGTCGAGAGAGGCGAACCGTACATCGGTACCGCCCACTGAGTACAGTGCAGCCCTCATCGCCCAGCTTGTGCTTTCTCCCAAAGAGCTATAAGTCTTGCACATATTACCTGTGTATCTGGGTTAAAGTATGGCGGGTGGCGTTGTACACGACACCACGCGCAGACTGAATTCTGCGCTGACCAGTCACGATGTCGAAGCCTAGGCTGGTACGGGTGAATTGAAGCAGTATGCAATGCTACCTCTCTTACCACTGATTCAGAATATCTCACAGTCGACGTGGGCCAATACCTACGCCTCGCATTCCCTTCGTGCGACAAAGGGTCAATTAATGTTCCACTCCAGTCCTTCTAATTCTAGAAACAGCTGGTTCAAGTCGAGCAGTCTGGCGCCTTTCATTTTTTTCTTCTTTCTGTCTCTGTTCTATTTTCACGAATGAAAGAAGACATGTCCTGTGGCTGGGCTCGGCGTTATTTGTACCAGTGGTCGATAACTAGCCAAATCCGGAGGTTTTTACTGGGTAGCGCGACGTGGGCAGGGTGCAAGAGTTGTTTCATAGCAGGGGGATGGAACCGAACAGATGGTCACCAGGCAGGGCTTCGCGACAACACAGTTCCCCCTCTATCAACGAGGGACGATATCAGCAGAGATTTAGAGAGGGAGGCGCAACTTTGCGACGTGGACTGGACCGTTGACCAGGCGATTTTGTCTAGAATTGGCTGAGGTGGTGTATTAAATTTTGATGGCGTCCTATCTTTTCTTTTCTTTTTTTTCCCTTCTTGTCTCTCACGCGCGAAAGGGTTCACCCCCCGGTTATCGTGGAGGAACGGAATGGAGAGACGTGGACTGCTCTCGTCTGACCCGATCCTACCGAGAAGGGGAGAGCCGAACGATTCCGTGGGTTTAGTGCCTACGGAAACCAGTCTCGTTAATCAACCCAAGACCGGCTTCCGACCATGGACTACAAAGGAATAGGTAAAAAAACAAGTTGCCGGGGAGTCAGTCCTCCGCTGGATGAAGAAATACCGTGACGGACTGAGTATAAGTGGTGGTTTTACAAGGTCCTCTGTATCAATCGTGCTGCTAGTATTTTAGCGTCCCACATCGAGTTTGAGTTTGAAGCTAACAACTTGACATGTACAATTGTACCTCAAGAGGCGCCCTATCAATACGCTCGGCCTGTTGGGATTGCCGGTACAAAGAACCAGCTGGAGGGTTAGAGTGAGTGTTGATAATCCAATCCGCCTGTCAGCGCACAAATTTAGGCGTCTTCCTTCAACCATCGAAACTCTTTTCCTCTTCGGAATCCGCGTGCTCCTAGCGTTTAGAAAAGCCAACGCTAAAAAACAGCCACTGAGGGGAAAAAAAGGAAATTTCGCACCACACGGCGCACTGCATTAGCGTCTTGCTGTCCGACGTGCAGGATTGGGGGAAAGAGGGCGCAAAAAAGAAGATGGTGGGCTGGTTTTGGATTGAGGCTCATCCATCCCTCTCGTGCGGCGGCGCTGTGGGATAAGACGGACGCAAGGGGGAGGGGAGGGGAAAGGGAAGGAGGGGTACTTCCCTCGGTACCTGGGAGGATTTTTGGAGTCGTTCGGGAAAGGTCTGGGAGGGGTAATTGCAGGGGTGTTGACGTCTCAGATCTGTAACACACGTAACGTTGGCAGGGGACTGATGGTTGGGGTTTTGATTGATTGATTGGAGTTGGATGTGGGGCATGTCGAGCATGGAGTGCGTCCGTTTTTTGTGCCGTCTGGCCAATCGTATAACACGTAGGGCTTAACAAATGGTACGTACCTGGCTGTACCCCACGTTGTGAGACGTCGAGCCAAGACAACTTGGGACGTCCCCGTTAATTGATTTGAATGACAGTCACGAGGGGATCTGATATCTCAAGGCCTTGAGTTCAACATCGTTCATAAAAATCTCGTGGTATCCGGTGGATAAGTGGATGGAGACTACGGAATT
The DNA here is from genome assembly GCF_000732125.1 of Scedosporium apiospermum. Classification (NCBI taxonomy): domain Eukaryota; kingdom Fungi; phylum Ascomycota; class Sordariomycetes; order Microascales; family Microascaceae; genus Scedosporium; species Scedosporium apiospermum. Next base: position 1,040,534 of record NW_015971788.1, on the reverse strand, counting down.
CAGGTTCGGAATCCACCTGTGCGTACATACGCTCATAATTTTCGATCTTGAGCCCTCCATTTCCCGAAAGTCCCCCGACGAAGCGAGCGGCCCGCGCAGGGGTCCCGTCTTCCTCCTCCCACAAATTCTACAATTTCCCTCTTCTCTTTGGATTAGGGACGGAAGGAGGGGGTGCGTAGAGAGGTGATACCACGGATCGATGATCCAAGTAACAGGTCGAACCACTTGACGCCTCGAGGCCTGTAGATCGGCTGCTTATTCACGATTTGCTCATGTTGTCTTTTTACGTATGTTCGGTACCTTTTTCCGAGGCAGGTCACACGTCTTTTCTTTCCAGCGGTGTGGAGGCTCGCGTGGACTTGGCCTTCTCTGTACTGCCCGTCGAGGAGGAGGATACAAAGATAGCGATTTAGATCCTTGCAACGGCGGCTGTGTTACCCCTTGCTGTCTTTTTTTTTTTTTGCTTTTGCTATTCATGGACACACAGGTAAGGAGGGGAGGGAAACCATTCGCCACAAGCTTCGTGGCAGAATCTGCATGTACTGCGCGGCCTAGGGTTCTTTCGGCCTCGGGCTACTCTTGGAAAAAGGGACCTCGAGAGATCAGCTCCAAGGTCCTCCCGCACATGCCATCTTCGAGATGGGGGGGACCCGCCGTGGCGATGCTTGTTTCGTCCCGATGGGGATCTACTTGGCTTTTTTTTCTTTCCCTTTCGTCACTCCGGTTTTTCTTTCCCAGCATAGAGAGGCGGTAAAGCTTGCTGCGCCTTCCCGTGTTAGAATCGTTGGTGATTGCGTAAAAGATGTTAGTGATAGGATGATTTTCCCTCCGTCCTTCGGGACAAATCATGATGGATGGGATCATCAGAGGTCCTTGCCAATATGAAAGACCCTATCTTTCCGGGCGCAGCCTCGTTGGGATGGCACGGGTGTCAGTGCACTCGTCATCTTTTTGATGGGCTGCAGCTAACAGTTAAAGCATGCAAAGCGTTGGTCGCCTTTCTCTGAGCATAGCCTTACGGTATTCCGCCTCAGCTCCCTCAATGTGAGAGGGGTCATCACACAGCCGAGGGATCTTTGAGATATCCATGGCGAGATATCACCAGGTTCTGCGCCTTGACATCGAAAGAGAGCGGCTGATGGAACCATGTAAGTCAGAGAGGCCTCTCTCCAACGGAGCGAGGCCGACGTATCCGCATGGAACACTGAGAGGCCACCGAGTCAGTCGAGCGGCATTGCGTTGACTAGCGCCTGGCTGACCAACCGTCGGATATATGCCGTTGGACCATGTGAAGAGAAAATAGCAACATTGCAGCTTTGAAGCTTCAGCTCCGAAAGAAGAAGGAGAGGGTCCGTTCCTTACGTGCTGGTGACGAATGTATCATGCAGAAAACAACTTTGCGCCGCTGTATCAGATGTGTCGTAGTCTCGTCGCCCGACGAGGGACTCGTATTCGGGGTTGCGTCATGTTAACGGGCTGCTCTATCCTTTTGTTACCGCCTTCGCCCATCGCGGACATTCTTAGCTGGTCTGGTCCTGGGGTACGCGGACGTAAGTGTCGGCGCGTATGAGGCACTGATATATATATATCAAACTTGACTTATAACAACTAGTTCTTAGCATTGTAAGTGTTGCGCGTTCATGTTTTTAGAGGACGCTTACAGTGGATGTAAGGGAGGTATAAGACTTGACCTTTAAGCTCGGAGAAACCCTGCATTAGCTTGGAGATGGGCCAGCTAACGCACCAACTTCGCGAGCGAAGAGACGGTCTCCGCGGTCAATCACATGGAGGATTGATGTCAGGCTAATGGTCGGGCGGTTGGGTCATCCTCACTATCACAGGCAGAATGCAGAGCGGAGTCGGGGCGTGTGTGTGGTTATGTGGTGGGTGGTGGACCGGAATCAGGGGAGAACAATCTCGCCCCGCGTCAAGCTGTAAAGGTCGTTGTGTTCTTCTTTCATGAGAAGATGCAGTGGACCTTTTTCTCATCACGGCACAGTTTTGTCTCGGTAAGCGCTGGTTTCGCTGACCAATTTATTTGTATTTTATTGACTTTCCGGGGCCTTCTTCTCTTTTTTTTTTTTTTTTTTTTTTTTTTTTTTTCCCTTAGACATGTTTCTTTTTACATTTTACGTCACTTGCAAGGATGAAAGTCTCCGTTGCTGTTGGAGGGTCTGTGTAAGTGGCTGGCAGACTGCGAAAAGTCGACTCAGCCTTTTTTTTTTTTTCTTCCTTTTTTTTTTTATCTCGAAGTCTCCTCTTGTACCTCGGTACTTCAGACTATCAGGGACATGGATGGACGAAGCACTGGATACAGGCAGCGAACTGATCCAGGAACAAGGAGGTAAAGGAATAACAAGGAAACCGGCATGAGGCCATCCTTCGGTACCTGCATAAACTCCATCTCGGCAATCCCAGTAAGAGTCCCTTTCTTCGCTGCGAATGGCCAACAACAAGAGAAGGGCCAATTAATCCAAGTCCAATCTCGGTTCATCCCACCACTCTGGGTCAGGAAGCGAGATGGGTAATTCAAAAAGAAAAACAAAATAAATAGGGAAAAAAGTCCAATCCAAGACCGAGCTTAGAGTGGACATCCAACACGCGAGGTGCGGGACGAAGCATCACGCGAATCTTGTTGAATCTATCTATCTCTTACTTCGCCTTTGCAAGTCCCGTCTGATCTTAGATCTCGAATCCTTTCCCCCATGACTTTCAACCCAAGGGAAGTTCCACTTCGTCTAATAGTTGTTATTGCGCAGTACGCAAAATCAAAGCTCGGGACCTGGGCCATTTTCTCCCATATTTGACTGTCTCCCTGTGCCATCCATGCGACTGCGACATCACTTATCCCTTTAGAGTTTTCCTTGGTCTTTCCCATGAACGGTTACCATCTTCGAGGGGAATTTCATTCCCGATTGCTACGCTGGAACCCTGTAAGTGTAGAGGTTTCCCGGCCTCGCCGATGCGCGTGTAAGTAGTGTAGTTCGCGTTTGCGGTTTGCATCGCCGTTCATAAAAGCCATGGAGAAAATGAGGGGAAAGGGCCGAGATGGGAGATGCACCCTGTTTTCCTTGGCATCTGCACTCCTACTAATACCGAGAGCTCTTCACTTCTTCAGGAGCCCTGGTCTGTGGCGGTGGGGAGAGAGGCAACAACGCGCAGTCTACGCAGGTTGAGGTATGCCAGTGTAAAAAAACAGGTAAAAATGGAGAAAATGAGGAAAGTAAGAAAGGAAAGCATCACGCAGCCGGTAGAATCGTCAGAGTGTACTCAAGTCAACTCTCGTCATCTATTTACGGCAAACGAAGTACGACCCTTTGCGATAGAAGCAATATCACCAGGCCACCGAAGCGAGGCCAATTAATTTACACTCGATACCGAGCATCACAGTCGCTTTCCGTAGAATTGTTCGATGGACCCTTCTGTGGGTCTCCCTCTTTATCAAGGACATTGTCCGTGTCCAATTTTAATGGGAAAAAAAAAAAATTGAAAAATTGAATGCTCGCAATTAATATCCCTACCTCGCCGTGCCCTGCTGGCAACGAAGGACGAAGGGGGGCGTGTATAAATACGCATAATAAACTCGACCCTTTTGGGAAATTAGGGCGTCTTCCTTCTCCTTCCCAACTTCCCAGCTCCTCTCTCTGCCCTAAGCTATTCTAAACCTCAACCCACCCCCCCCCCGGCCTGCTTCAACCAGAATATCCCTATGAACTGATTGAACGATTCAGCGAGTACCTCGCTACTTTACGCTCTTCCGATCAAAGAAAAGATACCTCCCGAACCTAGTGAGATCTGTGGGATTGGAGCTAGCCCTGCGCCCGGCTTTATACCCCCGTCTCGTGCTACTTTGCAAGTCTCCATCGAGGGCTATATCTCGGCTCTTATGATCACCAGTCTCCAGAACGATGACTCGCCCCTGTTCCTTCGTTTCCCCCCTCCCCCTCCCCCACTTGGTGGCGCGTCGTCGAGGACGAGACGAGAGTCAGAGAGGGACGAAAGGGCTACGCGCACACGCAAGAGAGACAGTCTGTTCCCTGGCGTGACCTTTTGGCCCACACCTGTTAGAAGACGCCCCCCCCTCCTCGCTGAACTCAGTTCCCACGGCACGATATATTAAGACCAGCTCAGCTATTTGCTGGCAGGCATGACTTTTTTTGCTGGGTCCCTCTCCACTAAAGGAAGAGAGCCAGAAAAGGTACAAGCCGAGGTGTGCTGTTGGATCAGGCTTGGCCCGCAAACCCTTGCGTCCGGGTCTGTGTCCCAGTGTAAGTGCCTTGAACTAGCCAGGCACAGTAGTTTTCCCGACGGCGTCTTCGAGAAGAGACAGGGGAGGGACAAAAAATAGCAGCAAAAACTTACATGGGTAAGAGGGCGGGAGGGGGGGTTCAAGGAAGTCCTTAACAAAGTGTGCTGTTCTGTTTAAACAGTGTCGAAGAAACAAGAGAATGGTCTGGCCAAGCCATCCCGGGGAAGAGGCCGGGATCAAGCGGGTAACTCGAGGCAAAGGACAAAGGGAGAAGGAAAGTCCAGCCAGTACACTACCCATCCTCTTGCCCCCCCTCTTCTCCCCTCGTGTTGGCTGGGCCTTCGGGATCCGTGCCGCTATCGGGAAGTCCTTTCTGGGAAAAGCACACGTTGGTTTGGGTGGGAGGGGCACGCAACTGACTCGACAGACCAACCTCTCTTCGTGACGCGTTAAGTGGTTTTTTTATCACTGGACCATTATAGCGTCAGTTACCAAGGAAGTCCTACGCCCGTGAATGGTTGAGCAATTCCAATCCCTGCTTGGCCTCGGCTCATGGAGTTGAGGAACGGTAGTATAGTGGAGATACCCTGGCGCGTTAACAGAGGGTGTCCTCTTTTGTTTGGAACGTCCGGTATACTCTTCTTGTTAAGTGGCGAGATGGTTTTTTTTTCCCTCTATTATTATCATTATTTTTTTCCGGCTTTCTTTCACCGGGCCCGGTGATCTTCGGCGATCTCGGTCAGTTTCGTTCACCTTGGAGACTAATAGACATGGAACTTTTTCTTGGGTCAGGCTCCAACGCGTCACGCGGTGGGGAGAAACAATGGCACCAAGGGTGGGGAGAGATAGAGAGCGCGACGATAGACCTCTTCTTAGCAAATCATGAGCTATGCTATCCGGATGAACAGGATGGAAAAAGCGCTACTGGACCTAGCAAAAAAGTTTCTTTCCCGGAAAGAATTCACGGATGAATCCAGCCCTGTGGACCTCTCCGGTTCTAATTGGGGGAGAGATCGAGAGAGTGTGGTGGAGCACAGTTTGACAGGTCTTTAGAAGGGCGGTGATGGAGCCGGAGTTTCCACATAGTTCTAAGGGAGGGGAAAAACCAAACGCTAGCCGCTTTCCCAGTGATGTCGTGATGGTTCTCCCTTTCTCTTTCCCCTCCTACAGACACCCCACACCGAGACCGTCTCTCGTCCATACCCTCATTCTCCAAGCTGCCGCCGTGAGCTCAGAAACGGCACTGCGTTTTGGGGGTTGGGGTTGGGGGGGCCAATGACGTTCCCCATCTACACCTAGCCCTTATTGAGTCGCTTCCAGACCTCATCCTCTGCCTCCGCTAGCCGGCCCCCAGCCGCCTGCGCCCATTTCTTCGCCGCGTCCCACATGCCCTGATCCTCCTCGCTGTCCCCGGTTCTCGCCATTCCCTGGCCACCCGCGCTATAGGCACCGGTGTTGTAAGGGGTGGTCTGGGCGGATGGGCCGGGGCCGTTGAGCCCTAATGGTTGGTAATACCCTTGGTTCTGATACTGATTGGCCCGGTTGCTTGCCGGACTGCCATCCAGGCTAGTTGGTCCTGGACCCTGTGGAAAGGTAGCCGCCGTCGTTGACGATCCGCCTTGCGCTGCGTAAGACTGTGTTGGTGGAGGGATGGCCATCTGTGCCGGCATAGAAGTCACGGGCGGCGCTCCTCCTGGACTCAAGTTTCTTGATTCCCCTGCCCTGGGGGGCGGTGGAAGCGTAGATGTCCTCCCGGGGGGAACTGGGGCAGCACCAGGTTGCGGCGGTGGAGGGCTGTTGTTAGACCCCGGCGCTGCAGCTGTTGTGATGGCTGGTGTGTATTCTGTGGTCTTCTGAGTAGGTGTTGGGGTGACTGCTGCAGTTGGCGGGGGTGGTCTCGCTCCTGGTTGCGGTGCTGGGTATGATGATGTGCTGGTAGGAGGTGGAGCTTGGGTTGTGGTGGCGGGTATGTAAGGTGCGGCAGCCTGCTGTGCGGCGTCTGTTTTGGGAGTTGCCCCCTCGGCCTTGTAGGCGTTGACGGGGCTTGATGTGTAGATGGGAATAGGAGGCATCCTGATGTGTTGGTGAATGTCTTCTCTCCTCGGCTGGACCGGCCTGTTTGTGGGATGCCTTGTGCAGGAAGGACGATGTTCTCTTTTGAAAACAAGATTTTATGTAGGAAGTCGATGTGCGGTTTGGCTCTTAGCCTTTCCAGTTTTGCGTTTGAAATACTTGTGACAGTTGGCGAGGTAAGAAGACTGGAGCTTAGAATGTGGCGGCTGGTCGAAGAGGACCTTATATACTGGGCTGAATCGTACTCGGGGAACAAGGCGAGGAATGATTTCCGAGTGAGTAATCTTTTGGAAGGAATGATGTGGCGTGTAACCGGAATGAATCTTTGTTTCCCAAAAGACGTGTTTTTGTGAAGTTGCGGGTTGACTGTTTTCCCGTCTTATACAATGATGTCAGGCGATGTTGCATCAATTGATCTGTTTGTTGAGGCTGTGAATGTCAAAGGCCAAGCGAATAATACAGCATGAGCTGGAGATGAGCGTGGCTGACACTTGCCCACGGAATGACAGCTGTAATCGCCTGCCATTTTGAACATAGCGAGTCTGTCTATTCTGAATGCGGTTTAGCGCTTCCGTTTCAATGGGTCGTCTGCGAGCAACGCTCGGGGTGGTTCAATCTTGTCGGAGTTTACTGTGGTTGCACTGATGGAAACATCTGCGAGCCTCGAGGTTTGTGGCCAAACAAGGCCAGGGAGCTAACCACGGAATTTTTCTTCCCATCACAGGATCTCCCCTTTCTTCCTCCAACTCCAGAACCTTCAAATCACACTCTAATTCAATGACCGCATAATCTATCAAAATTCATCACACCAACCCAACGCAAGGATGGTGGGCAAGGTTAGCGAGCGAGTTCTCCTTCGGGAAGGTATGTGTCTATCCCCAAGTCGAGAGCAGCGGCGAGGCTTTTTCGCAGCCGTGTGCTGGCGAGAGCAGGAGCACAAGCAAGAACCAGAGATGGCGGCTTTCCCCACTCTTCGGATGAATATATACTGACACGTACATTCTTTTTTGCTTTAGGTCTCGAGAGGACGGACAATGGAATGAAGCAGACGAGCTGGCCTGATGTCACGCCCATCAACCAGAAGAACTACTACACGTATGCGCGACGATTAGTCCTTGATACTATCTCCGACATATTACATCCCATTCCCATTCCCATTCCTATTCGGCGCCGTTCCTAACGTGTTTTTCGTTACAGTGATTATATGAAGCGCGATGACCAGATCCTGGCCCTCAGACTCCAATCCGATGCGACCCGCGACCGGATGATACAAAACGCAAAGGAAAGAGATCGTGCCCTCGCCGCCAAGGCCGCCAACAGCGAAGTCCCCCTCCCCATGGCCGACCTTCAAGGCGAAGACGCCGCAGCGCCGACCGCAGATACGACGACGGATCCATCCAAAGTCATCGTGATCCACCCGGGCAGCCAGAACCTGCGCATCGGGTTCGCGAGCGACGCGCTTCCCAAGACGATCCCGATGACGCTTGCGACAAAGTTCCCCCAGACCGAGTCGGAAATGTACGAGGCGTTGCCCAGGCGGCAGTTCGAGGCCAAGACGCCCGACCAGCAGTACGGCGAAGAGTGGGCCAAGAAGTTCCAGAAGCAGAGTAACGATCTGAAGGTGGAGATGCGCGCGAACAAGCGCAAGGTGCTGCCCAACTCGAAGGAAATGGTGCTGAACTACAACCGCCGCACCGAGCCGGAGGAGATACCTCAGCACAACGACCCGCTGCAGATCGAGTGGACGGACATCGGCGCGCTGGAGGACCCCGAGTCACCGGCGTCGTGTTTCATCGGACACCAGGCCGAGAGGATCCCCGATGATTCGGACCCGAAGTTCAAGCTTTGGTGGCCGATCCAGCACGGGTGGCTGAACGAGGACGACTACGGTACGGCGGAGCATCTCTACGATGATTTCGAGACGTTGTTGGACAAGGCGATTCGGCAGGAGCTTGGCCTGACCAAGAACAGCACGTGGAAGCAGTATAGCTGCGTCTTTGTCATTCCCGACTTGTACGACAAGAAGTACGTCGAGAGCGTCCTCCGGTCCTGCATGACCTGGTTCGAGTTCAGCAGGGTCTGCTTCATCCAGGAAAGTATGGCTGCCACGTTTGGCGCGGGCTACACGCAGGCTTGCGTGGTCGACGTCGGGGCGCAAAAGACGTCGATCACCTGCGTGGAGGACGGGCTCGTGCTCGAGGACTCTCGGGTGAACCTCAAGTACGGCGGCTACGACATCACGGAGACGTTCGTCAAGATGATGCTCTACGACAATTTCCCTTACGACGAGATCAACCTGCGGCGGAGGTACGACTTTTTGCTGGCCGAGGAGCTCAAGATTAAGCACTGCACCATGTCTCAGGCGGACGTGTCCGTGCAGCTCTACCAGTTCCACGTGAGAGCGCCTAACCAGCCTACGCGGAAGTATCAGTTCAAGACGTACGACGAGGTTATACTCGCGCCCATGGGCGTTTACGATCCTACGATTTTCGATAATAGCACGAAGCTAAGGGGCCGGAGGAAGCTGATCGATCGGTCATATAACGCATACGATGTCGACATCCCCGACGACCCTACTTCTCAGGCTCAGCTCGCCATCCTAGCGCTCGTCAAGCCGTCTCTCATCTCTAACGGCATCTCTCAGCTATCGAACGACGTCTCGACGCCCGTCAAGGAGAAGCCGCACCCCTTCAACTTTTTGTCGCGAGTCGACGCCGCCTTAACTGGCACGCCGATCACATCCAGCGCGCCGTCGCCCGCACCTGACGGCACGAGCACCCCCGTGCCCCCGCCCTTCGTCTTCGGCAAGGACGGCACCGCAGACAGCCCCGCGCCCAGCACGCAGGCGCGAGGCGGCGGCACACCCAACCCGAGCGGAGGTCAGACACAGTCGGCGCATGGTGCATCCTCCTCGTTCGTCGAGCACGCGACGCGCAGCGCCAGCGACGTAGCCGACGAGCGCGACTCCGTGCTCCCCGTAGCGCCGCTCGACGTCGCCGTCCTCACTTCCATCCAGAACGCGGCCCGCGGCGACGAGAAGAAGCTGCGAGACCTGTTGGGCAGCATCATGGTGATCGGCGGCGGGGCCAAGATCCCGCAGTTCACCAACGTGCTGGAGGAGAAGCTCAAAGCGAGGCGGCCGGACCTGTATGATCGGATCTTGGTGAGCAGGAGCGCGAGGGATATGGATGAGCAGGTTGTCGTGTGGAAGGGGGCGAGCGTTTTTGCGAAGCTGTCGACGAATGATTCGTGGATTGTGCCGTTGGAGTATGAGAGGTTGGGGGCTAGGGCGATTCATCATAAGGTGTTGTGGTCTTGGTAGAACGATGAGAATGGGCTACTGTTTCATCTAGAGAAAGGGGGAATGTGGCTGGTCTTTCTTTGCTTGGGACGGAATGGGCTAGGCAGATATGAGGAGTTGATTCCTTTTGTTTCTTTACTTTAGGTTGTTTGGAGGTTGGAGTTAGACGGGTACTGTAAAAAACTTGATTTGATTGTCTCTCTCTCTCGGCTATGGACTAATCGGACGTAGGTGCTACAAGTGACAAGTCTTGAAGGGCTGACCCTCCAAAACTAAGGAAGCCCAAGGATATTGTAGATGTTGGTGTTCTACAGCAGCGTAGCCCTTCTACTCAGGCTATAGGCCCTTCTCATGAATACTTCACTTAGAGATCTAGTCATAATTGCTTTATGATTATATGAAACATTTATATATATATGTAAAAAGATTTCTCATGAGACGGAAACATGGAATCGCTCCTTGTTCTCGTTCCTCTATCACTCATCTTATATGCAAATACCGGAGATTATATAATCAGAGAGATTCCAGCTCCGGTCTAACTCCGGCTCGGGTCTCAGCATTGACGTTTTCCACCGTCAAGGTGCCATTGTCCTATTGTCCAGATAAGCTGATTGATAAGCCCCGACATTCTCCGTCTAACCTCAACCTCGAAGTGACGATCAATTGCTCCGATACTCGAAACCCAAAACCATCCGCCAAAAACAACCTCCGACCCTCGACCGGCACATGTCTTCGGTCCTGCGCGCTCCGACATACACCGTCATGCCGACTCAACGGGTGTGACATGATGCGATTGATAACGATAGAAAAGAAATCTCAACTGTGCTTTAACAACTAGACCGCCGCGTGCCCTCACTCTGTGACGATCTTCATTTCGAAAGCGAACATTCCTTCCTCAGCTCCTAGATTTTTTCCGATGTCACGATAGAAAAGAAAAACAGGGAAGAAGAAAACTTTACAACTTAAACGAAGCCATGTCCTTGATAACGAGATACCTCCCCTTCGCGGCGTCGACATCAACGTTGCAGGCCCTTACGTATTTGCTGGGGATATCGCTCTTTTCCATATCGTTTCTGGTGTTTCTCAATAGTAGCGTTTCGTTTGTGATTACGGATTTGATCGGCCAGAAGGATGGCGTTGGGGATGTGTAGGTTTTGTCCTCTTTCCTGGTTATGCACCGCCGGATCTATTTGCTTCGGGGACTAACGAGGGTGTTTGATCTGTAGGGTCGGAACGCTTGGTTTCGCCGATGAGGTCGTCGCACTAGTGGCCTGTCCCATCTGGGGCCTCATCTCCGACCGTCTGGGCGTGCGCTGGGTCGCCGTCCTAGGATACCTGATTATCAGCGCCGCGTTGGCGCTGTTTGTCCAGGCGAAGAATGTATACCCGCAGCTTTTACTGGCGAGGATCTTCTTTGCCATCGGGGCTACTGCTGCGTGAGTGAAACTATGACCCGGAACCACTTCCTTTACGTCAAGCATACGAGCTAATTGCTGTATATATATACAGTGCCACAATGGTCACGGCTATCCTCCCGAACCTCACCGACGACAGCAACACCCAAGCCGTCAACCTCTGCCAACGCGGCCGCAAACCCATCACTACCGACGGCCGTGCATCTCGCGACAGCGTCGCCCTCTCCCTCTCGTCCGAGCTTACCATCACCCCCGAGCGCTACACGCGGGCCGTATCAGCCTCGTCGACTTCCAGTGAGGAGCAAGAGGAGGAGGACAAGAGGTTGGGGAAACCCTCGGCGCTGGCGGGCTACGTCGGTCTGTTCACGGGGTGCGGCGCGCTCGTGGCGCTGTCGCTGTTCTTGCCGCTGCCGGCAAGGTTTGGGGAGATTGATGGCGTGAGCACGGCGGATGCCGTTACGTATAGCTTTTATGTTGTGGCGCTTGTGTCGTTGGCCGTGGCGGTGTTTGTGTCTATTGGCTTGAAGGGATTGAAGGGGGAGGACGGGAAGGGGTGGAAGGCACTTTTTGGTATGAAGCGTGTTTCGGAGGATGGGTTTGCGGATGGCCGGGTCCGGGTATGTCTTTTTTCCCCCTCTCTTCTTAGCCTTCATGTCCCTAGCCTGTGTCAAGGCGACCTTGTCTTCCCCTCTTGCTAACCCTTCCTAGCGACCTGTTCTCCCATACCTCCACCTCCTCCGAGAAGCCCTCAAACTCGGCCTCACAGACTCCAACATCGCCCTAGGCTACCTCGGAGGCTTCGTCGCCCGCGCCTCCACCGTAGCAATCTCCCTTTTCATCCCCCTCTTCGTAAACACCTACTTCATCAACAACGGCTTCTGCCAGGGTTCCCCGCACGACCCTTCACCGGAGCTGAAGAAGGAATGCCGAGCGGCTTACATCCTCGCCTCCATCCTCTCGGGCGTGGCCCAACTGTTCGGCCTCCTCTGCGCCCCAATCTTCGGCTACTTGTCCAGCCGCACGCGGCGCACCAACATCCCTGTGAAAATTGCATCTCTCCTCGGCATGGTGGCTTACACTGCTTTCCCGCTCCTGCGCAGCCCCGAGATCAAAGACGTTGACGGCCGCGGCGGGGGCCCGCTCGTGTTCCTCCTCGTGGCCCTCATGGGAATCAGCCAGATCGGCGCCATAGTCTGTTCCCTGGGTTCACTCGGCCGAGGCGTCCTAACCACCGACGTCGTTCTCCCACCGCGCTCGGAAGACTGCGTTCCGTCCCTTATCCAAGAAGAATCCACCGAGACAAGCGCCCTCCTCGCCCCCGGCGACGAAGAAACCACGCCCTGTGTGCAAGAAGACGAGGAGACGCAGACGCGCGTGAGGCTAAAGGGGTCCATTGCCGGCGTGTATTCCTGGTTCGGCGGCGCGGCGATCCTGCTGCTGACCAAGGCGGGCGGGTATTTGTTTGACGAGGTGGCGAACGGGGCGCCGTTTTATATGATGGCCGGGTTTAATGGGGTTTGGTTTGTGGCTAGTTTGGGGATTGATATGGCGAGGGAGTTTAGGAGGAGATGACGGGAGATGGATGGGATGGGGGTGTTTTCTGCTGGAGTATATATGTTGTGTCTTTTTAAAACACTGTCACCTTTTTTTTTATAGGAAAATGGAAGGTAGAGAAAAAAATGAGAAGTGATGGAGGAAAGAGGTCCATCTACGGCAGTTTTCAGAAAAGGAGTTATACTTCATAACTAGACTCGGGAAAAGGGCGCATCTTAACTCAAGCCGCATACCTATATTCCCGCTCTTCTTGGTGACGATATCCACCGCTGAAGGTTTTAAATCTGGGGTTTAGAAAAATGATGTCCTATGTTGTCTTGAGTTGGGGAAACTGTTGCGTGTAAAGAAAGATCAATGGATGGTCCCTCGGGGTGAGTTGATGGGGGAGATGTAGCTGATGTGAAGATGCACAGGTATAAACGATGTTATTGGATGGCTGCTGTCGTCCTTTCGTGCTTACTCTCTCTTTCTCCTCTCCCAGGCTGCTACTGTCTCCGGGACGTCTCCTGTCTTGGACATGAAACGCGAGAGAGAATTTACCTACAAGACAGGCAAAAGGGCATAGCGATGGCAAGGTCCTCCGAATAGGAAGAGCGAGTGCAGCGGGGACGGATGACGAAGTTGGAGTCCGTCCCTCCTTTGGTTCCCCAGCTACAGAAGGACGGATCGTACCAACACTTACAAGCTCATCTCCTACTTTCCAGCTACGTTCCCTCGCTCATGCCTACAACACCCGGATCTGAAAGCCAAGACGCAAAAGTCGACGCGCCTTCCTCAGAGGCAGCTCCCAGGCCGAACAGCAGATACAAACTCACACAAAACCGGAGGCATCATGCACATAAGCATGTAAGAACGCAAGGAAAAAAAGAACAGTGAAAAAAGGGGAACCGAAACTTGGGAAACGGATCAACCTTAAATTTCGTATAAAAACAACTTTTGTCCTCAAGAAAAAAGGTTCCTACCCTTCCCACTTTAAGAATCCGTACGACTCGAGAGATAAACTAAAAGAAAAGAGAAAAACGGAATAGACAATAAAAAAAAAACGTGAGGAAAAAGCACAAATCTTTCCGCGAGTTGGGGTGGGCCTGTCATGGACGAAAAAATGTAAAAGAACACCAAGAAAACCAAATCCCCAAGTGTTGTTTTAAAGGCCCGGAGAAACAATTCCCTATATTTTTTTTTCCCTGTCTCTCTTTTTTCCCAACAAGGCTTGTTCAAATGCCTCTCTTAAAGGCATGCTAAACTTTCGTTCTGTTTTTGCTTTAATAACAAAGGGAGGGGGGGCAAAAAGAGTAACGATGAGGAGGGCCGCCTTGTGCTAATTTCCCTCTCTCTTGGTATGTGCCGGCCTTTTCGGGTTTATTTGCCGAGCGAGGGGAAGGCCTGCTGGTCGTTGGTATTGATGGTGACGTCCTTACCGCCACGGCCACGGCCGTTCTCTCCACGAGGGCCATCACCACGTCCACGAGCACCACCTCGGGGGCCACCGCGGGGAGCGCCACGGGGAGCGCCACCACGGGAACCGCCACGTCCACCACGTCCACCGCGAGTTCGCTCAGGCTCGACGTAGCGTTGGTCAATCTCGACAACCTGCTTGACCTTTCGCTCACGCTCACGCTTGGCCTTGCCGGCGCCGGAGGCGGAGATGAAGTCGTCGTCCTCGTCCTTGACGAGGGGCTTGGCGTTGGCCCACTTCTTATCAAGCTTGCTACCCTCGTTGGCCTGTCGGACTTGGGAGGGACCCTCGAGAGCCAGCTTCTTCTGGGCGAGCTGGGCGAGGTACTCCTCGTACGAGATGTGCTTGTCCTCAGGCTCGGGCTCGACGGCCTCCTTGGCCTCACCCTCGCCTTCAGCCTTAGCCTCGGTCTTAGCGATCTCCTCGCCAGCGACCTCGTCCTTCAGCTCGGCCTCGCCCTCAGCGGCGCCCCAGGACTGAGCAGCCTGCTTTTCGGAACCACTATTGACGAGGGCGGTTAGCGCTGGGTCAACTCAGGGACACGACGACTACCCGCCAGACCTATCATCGATCGGCGCCAGGAGAGATTGGATGAGGGAAAGATGACTTACGGAGCGATGTTCTTGGCGTGACGGTCGTCACGGTCGCGAGGGTAGCGAGAGCCACGTCCTATTGCCGACAGTCAGTTAATCCGTATTAAAATGTCATGGAGAACAGTCCATGCACCGTGAATTGAAAAATGCACAACGCTGGGACAATCATCTGCTCACCTCCACGAACACGAGCGCCGTAGCCGCCCCTGGGAGGGCCTCGCGTGCCGTCATCGGTACCCTTGTTTCGGTTGCGGTCGCTGCCTGCATTACGGTCACGGAACGCTAAATGGCGATGACAAATTCAACAGTTAGCTTTGAACGGATCAAGACGGCTTCACGAGCAAGTTCCGGTTCCCCGAATGCCAATCTCGGTTGATCAAGCTTCATCCTTCCCATTTTAGGCGACGTTTCGGAGAGGCAAAAATTTCGCTCCCGTCTCCCGATGGTCAAATGGATTTCAGTGAAGAAGCGGCTCGAGCAACGAAAAGCACACAGGTCTTGCAAAAAACCGCAAAGGAACGAAAAAAGACCGAAGTCAAAGGACACGTCGCAAGGTAGGAAGGCAAGAAAGCACTCACCAGCCTCGTTACCAGAGTAGCCACGACGTCCGGTGTTGCCTCCCCGAGCCGAAGTTTCGGTCTTAGCACCACGGGTGTTCGCATCACCTCCCTTCACAACGACAGCAGGGGCTTCACCATCCTCGCCTGGTGGGAGCGCAGCATATGTTAGCACATCAAGACCCCACATTCGAAAGCAAAGCCATGGTATTCCATCGATGTAGACAGAGCCGGATGGCGGGAGTCATCTTCGACTATTGAGCTTCTTGAACGAGATCGAGAATTCAATCGACAAGACACCGGAGGGGGTGGGTAAACCGTACTGAGGAGGCCAAAAGGGTTCTGTGGGACACAGGATCGTTAGCTCTATAGTCCGGCGACTGGAGATGTGGCAATTGAGAAGGAACGCGATCTATTGACCCGAGGCCTAATGGAATCGCCAGCGCCCTCGATGACATTGATGAGCAGGGCCAGGGCGAATCCGCAGCTTGCCGAATTGGACGGGTTCACTGGATTTGTTTCCACGAAGCAACCCACACCCACGCACATGCCCACACATGACCGAGGGCAAAAAAGATGGGGAACGGAAACATGGCCCTCTTCCTCGTTTTCGGGCCACACAGCAAGGGTTTCGCAAAACTAACCTTAGAGGCGACAGACATTTTGACCGCCCGATTATCGCCTCAAAAGGCGTGCCTTTGTTGGAGACACTCTGGAGAGTGAGTAGAAGGGATAATTCGGGGGATGGTAGAAGAGAAGAAAAGGGAAGAAAACGTTGCTCAGCAGATCATGACCCCTAAACGTGGAATGGCGTTGGGGGGGGGAAAGGGTTAAGAGGGTTTTGGGTTGAACGGATTGAAAAATTCGGGGGGGAAAATAAAATCAGAAATTGACGGGTGGATTTTGCTGACGGCGGCTCTTGGGGTGTGTGACTTTTTTTTTTGACTGCTGTTTTCTTTTTGGTGTCCCTCGGGGGTGCGAAATTCGGTGCTCGGTTTTTGGGTGGGAGATTTGACGGGACATCAAAATCAATCAATATTGTGTGTGTGTGTGTGTGTGTGGTTCTGTGTGGTTGCGTGTGGTTATGTGGTTACTTTGTGGTGTGGTGCGGTCATGGGCGATACGGGGTGGTGGCAGAGCTGATGTCGGCAAGTTACAGAGCGGGGAGCTAGCACTGGACGCGCTGGAGATTGGGGGAACAGGGCCTGGAGTGACACTGCTGACGCTAAAAACTGGACTCTAGTAGTACTGGGCTCATGCTGGGCCTGCCCTGGCTAGACCTCGTCTGACTAGCCACGAACCATGAGGGCGAGTGCGACCACTATCATTAAAGAGGCACCCGATCAACTGCTTCGCATTTTCCCCATTTTCTGGGGATGGAATTGTGGCACTCATTTGATGCCAGCCGCCGACGTCGTCACAAACTCTCTTTTATGCACGAGGACACAGTAAGAACTCTCCCATGCTTCAATCTCGTCGGATTTCCAAAAGTCTATCACTTTCCGAAGTAGTGTAGAAATCTGAATATCCTGTAAAACCAGGGACACCATATCCTCTATCCTCTGTACCTCGTACTCCAGAACCTCTCCCTCCCCTCCCGGATCACTTCAATTGTTCCCCTCAGAGCTGAGCTCCCTCCACATTCTCTAGGCTATACCCCGCATAAATCTCGGCACACCCCCCAAGCTCTCGCCACAACCCGAAAAGAGGAAAAATTGATCAATAATATCGAAAAAAGCCCTGGCCTTTCTTTTTTTGGTGGTCAAAAACTCGTGTTAGTGTCTAGGGCTTCGCTTTCAAAATCGAGGCACGAGTCTCGGCGCAATTACTAAGGCGAGGGGGAAAAAGGAAGGTCCGCCGCCAAGGACATTCGGTCCGGAGCGAGGCCATTCACCAGATGATGATCGTGAATTTTAAAACATTACGGGAGAGACCTGTGGGGAGGTCCTGTAGAGTTGATTCCTTGCCCATGGTTGTCCTAATTACAAAAGACCCGCTAAGTGAGGGTATCGTGTGCTTTACTCTGATGCTTGGATGATTGATGCTGCCCAATGCTACAAATTCCGGGGTGATCGGGTTGTCTCCACTGCTCGAGATGAGACGAAGGAATCGATCAATGTGGAAAAATTAATTGAGAAGAAAAGAAAAAGTCCGCCGTCAATTCCTTCGCCAGTAAAACAACAGGGTAATGCAGCGGAGCAGAAGAGATGAGGAAAGAGAAAAATATATATATATATATAAAAAAAAAAAAAAAAAAAAAAAAAAAAAAAAAAAGAAAGGAAAACGAAAACGGGAGCGGAGGAAAAGTCTCGCCCAGTTGGGAAAAAAAAAGAACGTCAAAAAATCAAGATGTTTTAGCATCTCCCATACCAGGAATCGAACCAGGGTCTATGCTGCGCTCATTATATGAGAGAGCATTATGCTAACCACTACACCATATGGGATGGTGGATTGTTGAAGGGTGGCCTTCGGCTACCCACCTATAAAGGCAGCTCGACAAATAGAATGGAACAGGGAAACAAACACGCGAGCACAGTATTATTTATACTGAAGATGAAAGTATCACACCGTGTAATGCAATCGGGATGTCAGGGTAATATCGTGGTCGCAAGACGATGGAGAATATGGGAACATCACAAGGAGAGTTCAAGAGTTCGAAAACAAGGTTGTTTGTATGAATCTTCCGGTCACACCAAAGCCACATGTACACACCGGCATAGACGAAGGATATTGGTACGTATTTGTGACCTACGACCATGACAGGCGCGACGGTCTGTCGATCACCAGAAAGCAAGCTGAAGAGCTCTCAAACAAGGTTGTTATTCACATAAAAATCCATCATACCAAAAACCACACATACACATAGCCAGCTAGCTACTCCCAAACCCAACACTTTTGTAGTCCCTCTCCCCACAAGACACCTCCCCATCATCTACTGCAACATATTGTCCAAACTCTCCCCAAGCACCCCCTCAATACCCACAATCCACCGATGCGTCTCCCGCTCCACAACCTCATCGTCATCATCCTGCAACTCGCTAATAAACGGCAACATCTCCGGCAACATCGCCAACCACTCCTCGCCCAACCTATTCGCCAGCGCCTGCTGACACTTGACAGCCGCGAGACGCTTCGACGCCTGCTCCGAGCGCAGGAGCTTGAGGATCGACGTGTTAAGCTCCTTCTGGTGCGTTTGGGAGCTGGCGGCGCGCGCTAGCTCGACTATGGCTGGGGTTAGCGTTTCGGTGAGGAGGAGGTCGGAGGAACTGGATGAGGAGGCGTAGCGGAATTGCTCGACGAGGATGGGTGCTACGGCTTCAAAGTGCGCGGGGCTTTGCCAGAACCCGTCTTCGTCGTGCTCGAAGCACTTGGCGAGGACTTTGAGGACACTCTCCCAGAGGGTGCGCTCCTCACTGCTCTTGGTCGGGTTCGCGGACTTGAGGAGCCGCACAGCGTCATCGAGCATGTACGTTGCGTAGCTGGTGACGATCCTACCCAGCTGGTTGAAGAAGGCGTATAGGAAGCCGTAGACGCTCTGCGACCTGCGTAGATGTCCCGCGGTGTCCGACTTAGGCAGCTGCTGCGTGCCTGCGGTGGTCCACTCGATCAATTGCGAGAAGATGGGTCGGAAGGTGCCGTCGTTGAGCTTGTGGATCATGAGGAGCGCTACTTCGTTGACGGAGCCTTCGATCTCGGCGACCTTGGCGGAAACAGACTCGTTGACAGGGCCCTTTTCGAACTCTTGCCTGCGGAAGTCGAAGGCGTTGAGGAAGATGGAGGAGAGCGAGGAGACGTTCTTTCGAATGGTTTGCTCGCGGTGAGCGATGATGGCAGTGCGGATGAGATCAATGTACTCCGCAATAGCCTGAAATTTTACTGTTAGTACCACCAAACCAAAAAAAAAAAAAAAAAAAAAAGGGGGGGGGGAACTGGTGGAAGATGAGCTTACCTTGAAACCAGCGCCAGCAGCCGTCGGCCAACCATTCGAAAGCCCCGTAAACAAAGTCTTTGGGGTAACCTGCGTCGCCAACGACTTAAGACAGCTCTTCCTACTGTCATTCGCTTCACTATCCCATCCATACTCAGCCGAAGCGTTAGAAATAGCAAGCAGCTGTTCGAGGTATGAACCCGTAATCATCTCCGGCATGTGCTGAACGACAGAAAGAACGAAAAAGTAGCAAGCATTGTGAAGCTCGGCGTTGGCCTCCTTGTTGCCAGCCATGCACTCCCGGAGGTAGTTCATGGCATACGTAGAGGCGCTGGGCAGCACGGGAATGACGCCGTGACCAAGGACGCTGACGAGCGACGCGAGGCACAAAAGAGCCATAACGCGCAGGTGCTTGTCGGGCTGGCCCAAGCAATGCTCGCCGGCGATGATCGAAGCGGCGGCCGCCACGGCCTCGAGGTCTCTCTCACCGTACTTCTCGGCAATCTTGTCGACGCAGGCCACGGCCGTGTGCTTGTAGCGGATGTCGTCCGAGTCGCGGATCGCCGCCGTGAGCTGGGGCAGGAAGCCGAGCAGCACCGCGCGGGAGCTGGGGTCCGCGCTGCTTTCTTGGTTCACGCGGGTCTCGAGAGCCTTGAGGACCTTTTGGCGAAGACCCAGGTTCGGCCTGTCAAGGAGGTTCTCGACCGCCTTGATGAACTCGCCGATGGTGAGAAGGTTGAGGAGGCTTGCGAGCGACTCTCCGCACAGGGCGTAGAGTTCCTTGTGAGCCTTCACGGCGTCGGCGAGTAGTAGGAGGTTCTCGAGGAGACCGGCGTAAAGCTCGCGCACCTCAGAAGCCTGCATGTCGTCGTGCTCGGTAATCTTACGAACTTGGATCCGTAGCCTCCTGCTAGAAAGCAGGGCGGGAAGGGCTGAGAGCTGGTTAAGAGCGGCCGCTTGAGACACCTGGGGATCTAGTTTACTCGTGGGCCGGAGAAGAGCGCTGGCGAGATTGGGTGCGGGCTTGAACAAGTCGCCAATGAGGCTAATGAGCTTGACAAGAGTGTCGAGCTGCGTCTTGACATTATGGCGGTCGAGGAGCTCGGTCACGAAGCTAAGGACGCCCTCAGTGGGGCCCTGTTTCTCAACGAGTAGAGCAATGATGGCGAACAGGAACTCGTCCGCGCCGAGGGTATCAACAAGCGACATGAAAATTCCAAAGCGACGGTGCGAAGGGATATGCTCGTACGAAGACGTAAAGCTCAAAAGCAGCTCGGACGAGGCAGCCACGACACTCCTCTTGCCCTTGCGAAGCGTAGCCACCAGCGGCGGCACAACCTCCTTGATGACTTGGTTGACGACATGCGCCGAGTAGTCGTCACTCTGTCGAATGACGGATACTCCCATAAAAGTAAAGATCGGCATGACACAGTGGATGACCACGTCCGGCGCCGTCGTAGCGAGACTGGCGATGAGGAGAAGCGCGGCGTTCTGGACGATGGGGCTGGAAGACTTCTGGATGCAGTTTACGAGTAGGTCACCGTAGCCGTCGGAAATTGTAATCTTGAGGTCACTGTTGGCCTTGTACGCGGGGAGCATGGCATGAAGGCTCGTGAGGACCACATTTTGCAGGTAACCCAAGTCTGATCCGACGGCTGCGCGGAAGGTATGTAGCTTGGCGAGGGTCGAGAACAGGCTCGGGAGAAGCGCGGCGTGGGCAGCGGGGTCGGAGAGCTCAATAAGCTGGAGGACGAAAGTGGCCTTCTTTAGCGCAGCGGCAATCTCGAGCCCTCCGTGGAGAGGAGCCCCCCGAGTCATTTCGTTGCTCAGGCGGCGTCGCTTGTTCGGGGGAGAGTCGACTACGATGTTGGTCTCCATGTGAATGGACTCGAGGAAGTGAGAGAGGATCTCAGTGGTCAACTTGACACTTCGTAGAAGTTCAGCAGCCTCGACTGCTGTGGGTCGAGGCATATCCTCAGCATCCGATCCGCTAAGAGCCAAGTCGAGCATCTGGTTGGCAATGGCCGACTTGTTCTCGGGCCTCATCAGGGGCCAGAGATTCCGAAGGCGCACGAATATGGATTCAATGAAATCCTCCCGAGTATCTTTCGAAGTCACGACAATCTTCATGAGGGCCTGCAAGCCTGTCGAATCATTTGCAACGACGACGCCCACAAACCTCTTGTTAAGGTCAGACTCATCAAGGCGTTCTTTCCGGACAAGCTCAGATGCCTCCTCGGCGGTCAAACCCGCCCACCAATTCAACGCGGGCAGAAGCACCTGTGTTCTGCTGGTGGTACCGACAGATCGAACGCGGTTAAGCGCCTTGAGGAGACGTTCCTTTACCAGCAAGAAGGGAGTGCGAAGAAGGGCACCAGCAGCGAATCGGAAGAACGCAAGCCTTACGGGCGGGGGGAGGCGGTCGGTTTTGCCCTCGTCAGCATCCTTGGACTTGGGTGGTCCGATGGCAGACTCGAATAAGAAGCTGACGTGGTCTTGGTGCATTACACATTCCTCGAGAGCTGGGATAAACACCGTCTGTAGGGTCTTGACAGCGGCGTCACTGTTCATGGCATCCCTGCCTTGGGAGCTAGGATAGAGCGTCTTCGCCCAGACCGCCGCTCCTTTCGTGTTGCTAGAGTACACCTTGTTAAGAATAATCAAGAAGTCAGCAGCCGCCTGACGCACTTTCTTCGACGGGTCGCTTAAGGCCGCGAGGATATACGGTAAGAGGGCCTGGAAGTCGACATTCTCGTTTTCGCATGCCTTGAGTCGGTTCTTTGCCATCTCCAATGCCTTGGCCTTGGCCAGTGCCGGGAAAGTTCCACACCAGATGCGCATGAAGAAGACAAAATACGTCGGGCTGGTCAGGGCTTGTTCTCGAGATAATATCGGTAGGGAGTCGAATTCGTGGAGCACCTTCTCGGATGACGAGTCTATAATCGCACGCAAGAAGACTTCACTAGCCGGACCGAAAGCATCCCCAGCATCGGGACCAAGATCAGAGGCCAACCCGCCCGACAGTTGAGCCAACTTGGCCAACTCGTCACTAATGCTCTCCTTCGGTACTTCGACGGCATCCTCCGTATCCATAGCACCCTCCTCGGTGGAGGGAAGCATTTTGCTTTGTCGGAGAGACAGATCCAATCTCATCTCCAGCTGGTCCATATCGAAGTCGACGTCGGTAATGGCGCTCTGAATGATGTCGCCACACTCGCCAGGGTCCTGCGAAAGCTGGACAAGCATGGACCCCAGTTCTTTCCTCACACTTCCACTCTTGTCCACCTCTTCACTGAGGTTCGTGCCAATCAAAAGCAGGGCCTTAAACAGGACCGAAGTTTGCTTGGGTGTCAGGACGTTAGCCCGAATGAGGGCGCCGACGATTGGAAGTCCGCGAGCACAACCCTTCCTCGCTGCGCGATCAATCATTGCCAGGCAAAGGCCGTTCGCAAGTCTATCAACCTTCCATTCCCGGCCAATTTCAACGAGGTGTTTCTCGACCTCGGGGACCTTTAGGAGGGCCTTTGCAATCTTTCCAGAGACCTGTTTGGCTGACCTGTGCTGACCCAGAATAGAGAGACAAACCAATCCCGGTCGTACGGTCTCGCCCGTCCAGCCGAGCGCAAGCTGCTCCATAAAGGCCGACACGGCAGCGTCTCCAAAGTCGCCCTTGGACACGAAGACAGTGAGGGCCATATAGGCAGCGATCTGAGCCTGAGGGACTTTCTTCATCATGAGGGCCTCGCCGAAGATGGGGCCGAGTTGGTGGAGAAGAGCCTGGTCATTGTCGTGTTGCAGGGCCTTCCGACCCGACTTGTTCTTATCTACTAGTCCATTCACGGCCTCGGTCAAAATGCCACCCCAAAAGGCGATTAAGGTTTGGTAGTGCTGCTTCGTGCTGCAGGACTCGAGGGTATATTCAGAGATCAGAGCGAGGAAATTGCGATGGTGTATGGTCTGGTGGACGAGAGCAGCTCGCGGGGGGGGTGTAAGCGATCGGATGTAGGGCTGAAGGAATCGATAATCATCGGGTATTTGAGATGGGAGGATCGAGAGGAGCGTGATGAAAACGGGTAGGGTATGATAGGGAAGGAATGTCGTGAGTAAAAAGGCAGTGTTAAACTCGTGTATCCTAAAAAGGTGCGGATCGAGATTAGCGACGTTCTAGAAGTCTCCTGTGAACGGGTCTGAGTTCCAAATGAGGTTTCCTCACCTGAATCGTCGGATCAACCACTCAATGGCCTTGATTGCAGGCATCAACCGCAAGCGGCTACCCACAAGACGCAGGAAAGACTCAACCTTCCCGTCGAGCTCCCTATTTTCGGCTTCGGTGAGCTGCGTCCTATCCTCGTATTGGCTCTGTTCGCTAAAGAGAGTGGCGCGGAACGGGGTGAAGCGGGCGTCGAGACCGCAGAGCTCTTCGAAACCTTCATAGCACACGGGGTAGAGGCTCTGGAAGCTCTGACTCGCGGCAACCTTGGGTTCCCATATCAAGGACTTGGAATGGGCGGCTTTCTGGGCTTTGGCGTTCAGAGTCGTCTTGGATTTGGCGGCAATCTGCGCCAACTGCTTGGCGAGAGAGGTTGCCATTTTGGAAGGTTTACTATGAGTGTCTAGGGGGAATCACGCATCATAGTTTTGGGTAATATTGGTTCTCCTATTGCTCCTTCGCAGGCGTTGGCAGCACCCTTGGAATTCTGTCGTCGAATTTGCGACTAGAAAAAAAAAAAAAATATCTAGGACGTCGATTGGGGAAAAAAAAAATATTGAGACCCAAGGTTTAGCCGTCGAGGTGGGATTGGTGGTGGACAATTGACAGTGGGCTTCAGTTGGCGAACCCCACCATTGATAACTTATCGATAAGCCCTGGGCAGATATTGCACCGCAATGTAAGTGCGTAAACCTACGTTCCCCTTCACTCATCTAACAACAGGAAGAGGAAAAGGGGTGGAAGGACAAAAATGAAACAAAAAAAAAAAAAAAAAAAAAGAGAAAGCGAAGAGAAAGGTCCGGTTGGAGAAAAAGAAAGGCAAAAAATCAAGATGTTTTAGCATCTCCCATACCAGGAATCGAACCAGGGTCTATGCTGCGCTCATTACATGAGAGAGCATTATGCTAACCACTACACCATATGGGATGGTGGATTGTTGAACAAGCGCCTCTCGGTCTGCACCTAGGAGGCTAGTGCTGCTGCAACTGGCAATGTGAACTTCTTACCAACAGGGTAAGTCTCTCACGGGTGAGAAGGCTGGTAATTCTACTTGCATGTTCTCGAAACTTATAATAATTACAGGAGCCACAAGTGTGCAAGGTGTAAGCCTGGAACTGCATGAAGTCAACGTTGGACTTTAGGCACCAGCTCGAATAATGAGTGCGACTACGAGGTGCAATCTTATAAATATGAGAGGCAAGTTCAATTATCTCATCATTGCCTCAAGTCCAGTGGCAATCAGTGTCCGTCGAGTACTGAAAAGCTCTTAACAAACAATGTATGTTCTTCTGGTGTCAAACAGGCTGGACATGGCTAATGTAGCAAGAGCAAGAAATCGCCAATCGAGAAAAGTTCGAAATGTGCAAAGAAGTCGTCGCTCAAACCACACATGTATGCCGGCACACCGTCGACGAGCCTACAACGCTTATCGAGTATAACGACTGTTGGAAGTGTGGTCGGAAGACAGGCGGAACTTCATATCTCGGCGCAACGACAAGAAGGGATCCGTGTGACGATTGCAAGGAGAGTGGCGCCTGGGTTAGGAACAACGCAGGGAGGTGGATAAGATGCTGGCGCATAAACCAGGCGCGAGTGTCTCTCACGTGATCAACTATTCCAGCTTGAAGCCAACTGAAGTCCCAGATTCGCCCTGGCTGTGTTGCTTCACACCTTCACAGATGATGTCAACACCTAACGAACGACATTTCCCATCATCCGAACTAGATTTTCACAAGCCACTTTCTCTCCTGAGAAGAAATTGGGTGGCTATAGAGGACCAGCCATCATATCGTACTCAAGTATGTTTGTACGACTTGTTCGGTAGAATTCGCAAGAGAGAATGGCATGTCTGATCTCTTAAGAAGCATTTATCCCGCCCACAAGTTATTTAAGATACGAGGTTCCTAGAGCTATTAGGGCGCCCTTTCGAATCTAGATTTTGCCAGTGCTAGAGATGGCACCTTGATAACTGAATGATCTCCCGGAAGGGGTGGAAATACTCAGCGGCAAAACGCCCGTCGAGAAGGTTGGCTCCGGATGGCATGACGGTACCCTGATTGTCTTGATTCCCGTACGACTCAAAGCCATACACCATATAGTACGGATTAGAGCCGATAGCAAACTGTTCGGTCCTCGGACCGTTGAGTTTAAACGACCCCACCTCGGCCCCGACCTCAACGGGAGCTTTACCTCGGACCCGAGCCCGGAGGACACCATTCCCAGCCGAAGGCTCGCCGATCTTATCATCGCAATCAAAATTAGCAAGCCTGAGATGATCTCGTACATCGTGGCTGAGCGGCGAGACTGCCAGGCATCAAGTACAAGTCCCAGATTCAACAACAACGTACACACCACCCCAATCCCATCGCTGACCGGCTTCCGAGGGCGTCTCCCCACTCCCAGAGTCGAGAAAACGCCTCGCGGTCTCCAATACGGTCACGATGTGTTCGTGCCTCGAGGCCAGCCTCAAATATTGCTGTGCTGGCATATTCACACTGGCACCTAGACTTGTTTTGGCCCCCAATATCCGTCTGGCTGACCTTCACATTGGGAATCGGGTGTAGCTCGAGTTAGAGCGGTGAAGCCATCGTGAGGCGTAATTCTGCACGAAACTCACATCGTCATCCGGCCGATTCATCCAGAGATCGTCGCCGCTAATCTGACACCTCGAACTTCATGATGGGTGTGGAAGCATAGACCCATTGTTGGTCTAGAGGCACTGTCCAATCAACCAACCATAAACACAAAAGTTGGCAGCTCACTCGTACTCTGTATTCCTATGTATTCACATGTACCAGGCTACAAGCGTTTTCTTCCATCACTCTACTGTAAGTGTGAGTGGGTCTCTCTGTTGACATCTCAGGGGTGTGTGTCTCTCTCAAGAGCAGGCCAGTCGTTATCCCTACACACCCCTTTTCATCTCTCTTACACGTCTCTCTCTGTGTGGCCCAAAGAGCTATCGCGACATGCTTTCCCTCTTCTCTTCGATTGACGATATTGATACACTCCGGGATAAGCAGTGGCATAGAGGACTAAGCGGTGATCAACTTGGCTCCAAGCCTAGCCAACACATAAAGTGTCCTAGGCATCTTTGCTTTTTTCATTTCTAAGGTACTTGGACTGAAGGGATCAATTACTACTGCCTTCTACCTCCTGGGGCGTCTGGTCCTCATCCCGTCTCCGAGATGAAGTTCGTAGAAAAGGGGTTCAAGGTTTCTTGCGTGAACATCAACACCAGGCACTCCCGCAATCGATGAACATCGGTTCGTCACACCCCTGAGAGATCTTGTTAAAAAGGGGGAAGAAATCACCTTGACTTCCAAGATCCACTCCGCCTTTTCTTACAGATTCGGCGGCCCCCCTTTCCCTTCTCGTCTACACATCCCTTTAGGCAGGAATTCAAACGAATAGACCCAGGTGGCAGCACCGGGATCGAGTAGCCTCGGCATCTTGCTGGCTTAGACGAAGGCCAATATTGGGGGCCATGCATGCCATCGTTGTCTATGCCTATTCACAGGCGGAGGAGGAGGGGGCGTGTGACTGTGGGAAGGGGGGAGGGAAGGGGGGAGGGAAACGGAACCCGCAACCGTTGGCTTGAGCCGTGATCGAGAACTGGCCCGTCCCGATTTACGGTTGAGACTGACCACATGGCTCGGGACTGGAACCAGTCAAAGTCTGTCTCTAAGCGCGGGGCGCAGACGCGGGAAGAGTCGCGATATCAGAGACCCTCCGCGATGATACATCTCGATCCGTGTGGGTATTGGGGGCCATGCTTTGGAGCTGATATATCCGTGCAAGCTTCTCTTAAGAGTTGGAGACCTGGCACGCTCAGGAGACACACCATTGTGTGCTCAAGCATGAGATATCACATATCACATGGACAGAAGACAGGGCAACCATTGGTTAATGCCCCTCCCCCCCTTAAACCATCAATGGGCTTCAATCCAGTACTTGTAGATAGCATCACAATAATGGAGCGAGTTACGAACCGGCACGGGGTTGCAAGTGTGACAGCCTACATGATAAGGCGGGGCATGCATAAGAAACAAACGAAGAAGCAAATATGTCTCTTAGGACCTGCTTCTTCCGCTTTACTAGAGGAGACGTGTACTTTCAAATAGTCTTCCTCGCCATCTCAGCAGAAACCTAGCCATCACAGAGTCGCTCCTTCCTCCCTAAATCCCACACTTCCGCCACTCCTTCCTCATCACCTCCTACCTCTCCGCCCCTCGCTCCTTCCCCAATCTTACAATCCCCCCTCAAAAACACCTGCTTATGCGTTATATTGAGTAATCATGCCGCGGATTATCATCAGCAGCTGATGGCCCGTTGGTCAGACGGCGCAGTGTCTTGGAACATAGAGGTTGGTTTACGGGAGAGGTCCTGAGCTCAATGCCTGGCGAGCGAGAGAATTTTCATGATTCCGAAACTGCCGAGGGCATCCGCTGGTGCCCAAGGACCGAGTAAAGAAATCGCCAGCACGACAAAGAAGACCCCTGTTTCATAAGGTGGTTCGCGGGCGCGTGAGTAGCTCGACCTGGTTAATGGCGCAACAGACGCTTTTTTTGCTGTTTTAAAGAGAAAAAGGAAAATTGTAGTAGGAACCTGGAATTCGACGATGTGGAAACCAAGAGAAGAGGAGCATTCATGAGAATTGCTCTCCTCTTATCCCTCGGAGATATCCAAGATGACGATCGCCACACCACCGTCGACAGTTAGAGCCTCCAGTTTAACTCCCGGTGTCGTTCTTACCCTAAAGGTTCGATGTCGCCGTCAAGAGGGAAGGGAGTTAACGGGTGACGGAGAAGATCGGGAGCAGTGAGGGGTTTCCTGCACCCTTAAAGATGCGGGCAGCCAGGCAAGTCTGCATGGATTTAGGTAATCGGTTCCTCGTCCGCCACGACAATTTGGGCTCACGCCCACATCATGATGATAATCTCCCTGGTGACTTCCTAGATTCGGTGGTTAGACTCTCTGATCGAAACGTGCATCAAGCGAAGGGTGTCCTTCGTTTGCTTGAAGCCGCCGGTTTTCCCTGGCTGCAGCCAGCCACGGTGCTCCCTTACAAGCCCTCTGTTGTTGGAGCGATGCTACTGGTTGCTTTACAACAGCCCAGAAGCATCCTTGAACCGGAAGCGGTGCATCCAACGCTGTTACCCCATGTTCATCAGGCGATCGCTAATTGCCAACGTGAGAATGAGCGAATTACCTCTCGTGAGGTGTGTCCGCTTCTTGTCCTCTCTCACCCCGCAACCACCACATCCCGGAGGAAAGGAATGGTTCCTTCAACGTAGGATTAGAAACCACGACGCTAGCAGCGGTAGTGAAAGCGGGCCGTGTCTGTAGTGCAAGTTTCATGCAGCCACCCATTTTGCAGGGTTGAAATTGTCGTGCGGAGACTCTCGGACCCACCTCGATTTTTGATTGATATAAAGATCACTGATCTGTAACTTCGCCGCTCTCCTCTTTCCAAGGTAGCAGCTCGAGTTAGGACCAGCAATCGTTGGCCCTTATAATGGCGTCAATTGATCGCTATTTTTGGGACCGGGTTTTCATTGAAGCCTTGCATATCCTTCCCTCAGAACGACAGGGGCGGCGCCACCAGCGTCTGCGGGAAGAAGGGGTAAGACCGATGTGATTGCCAGGATATCATGCTTCTTGAGTGGTTCACCGTTCCCAAGATATGCATACTCGGCGTAAAACAAGTCTCTTAATCAATCCTTCTCCCTGCCGGCCTGACTCGGTGTGTCCGATCACTGTGGGCTACAAAAGGTCTTGATGCCCCGCCTTGCTTGGGTTCACCCGCCGCTCGTCTCCTTTCCAAGACGTTAAAATCGACACAGCCTATTGCCCAGCTCCAATGGAAGCGAGTATTCGATGCGATGTGTATTAAGGGAGGTAGGGAGGCTCGCTTATTCGGCGCCGTGGATGCAGCTATCCCAAGTTATTGTCGATGGGCATTGCTCGGGTTATCCGGCGCTTGACGCAAAGGGGAGTTCGTCGGATCGTTGCGGTCGGCAGCAGGTGTCGAATCACCGAAATTCGGAGGGGTGATGGCTCCATCGTGACCCTCTATTGAGGCATTTCGTTGCGAGTTTTCGCATGGCCGGTTCGTCGTCCAAGGGGTTTTCAGACATTGGCCCGTCTCGAGAGACGCCGGAGGTTCTAAGCTATTGAGAAAGATATCCTGTGAGAAACACCGTCTGATTTTCTCCTCACCGAGACAGACGGGCACCGAATTCTTTTGCAATGGCGTTTCTGAGCCTCTAAAGTTGGAGGGGGTAACCCACTAACCCCCACCAAAAGTCTGCCTGATACTGGCTAGGCCAGTGTTATGGCATGGTGTTGTTCGATGGCGGATATCACGCCGAAACGCATCCGGTCTCCTCTCTCTTCGACAAGGGATTGTCTGAGAGTGGAAGTGCAGCTGTCGGCTTTGCTGAGATGGGGGCGCCGTCAATTCGAACCGAATAATGCAGACGCTAGAAGGGGTGTGGGCCGATTCCAGCAGTTGGGAAAGATAGTAAGATGGATCCGCCCTCCCAGGCAGACCAGTCAGCCTTACATCCAGCGCACTGTCGATGGAGCGCCACGGTAGCGGTGCTAATGTCGGCACTGGCTGCTTGTTTATCTT
Organism: Scedosporium apiospermum; assembly: GCF_000732125.1. Lineage (NCBI taxonomy): Eukaryota > Fungi > Ascomycota > Sordariomycetes > Microascales > Microascaceae > Scedosporium > Scedosporium apiospermum. The sequence goes on along the minus strand of NW_015971788.1, from coordinate 1,010,564 downwards.
GGATCAACATCCCATCGATCAATTGGTTAACCAGACTTGATTTGGCATGACCAAAACAACATCGATGGTGAAGCAGACCCACTCATAGCCCGGGTTCAGACTTTAGAGTAGGATTCAACCTCCCCCTGCCTTGAACAGGCGAGCCCGTACAATCCTTCGGATGAAAAGCTCCGTCTCCCTTCTACTGCAAGTCATTCTTCTCTCACCACCGAAGGCAACTCAACCATCAATCTTACCCAACAGACTTCCCAACAGTGGCCCGTTGAGGCCCGCTAGCGATCCTTGATGAAACGGGAAAACAACCTTCTGACTTACCAGACAAGGATTACGACGCAGCTATCCACTTCCCCGTCTCCAAGGACACACTTACGAAGAATGCACCGGTAACGCAGGTAAACTTTCCCGGCATGAAACGGAGATTCAGCTGCATCCGCGTCCATGGGACATCGGGAATCAAAGAACGGCCTTTGTTTCTTGCTCATTGACATACCGACACGAGGCCTCACGTCCACTCAAAGGGGTAAGATAGTGGAGAATGGGTGAGAAACCCGGGTCTTTTGATCCGCTTTCTCAAGCAAACCCCGGCCTGTTTCCGGTCTCCGCTATCCATTTCTACTCCCTACCTAGTCTTGTTGCATCCCCGAACGCCTCTCGTCCATCCAAATCGCATGCGGGAAAGAAAACAAGGCGATATTTGACGTTGCCCCTCCCCCTCCCCTTGATTTCGCGTTTGGCCAGGGGTGTACGAAGTAAACGAGTATGCTTAAGTTTACGGAAACCTGATACCCCTGTTTAGCGCTCCCACAAACTTGTCGCTCCTCTTCGACAGGTTTCTTTTTTGCTAGGGCTTGGGTTCTGTCCACTCTCGTTTTTGTGGCAACGCGTAACGCACACAATTTGGCATTAGAGGCGATTCCACCTTATCCTAAGAATATATATATATATACTGCTACACCACTCCATACTTTCCTCTCAGAAGTTCTGCGTACAGAGTCACTACAGTTCAGAGCGAACATCTTTCCGTCGGTCGCCCACTGGCAAACAATTTCTCTTCAGCCCTTATTATGGCCCATGCTCCTACATTCTTCGTCGTTGACGCGCTTCCTGTCCGTCATTCCAAAAACCAGGTCTCCCAGTCCCTCGCTTTGACCACCTTGTTAACAAACGAACAGGACACCCCTACAATGGCCCTCTCTTTTTTCCGAAAAAAGAAGGAGCGTGACAACAAGGAGAAAGAAAAGGGAGAGGAGCCCAACAGAAGAAACAGGGACCTCTACGGAAAGAGCTATTACGTTGTGCGCCCGCCGCCGCCGAGTCCCCCACCTCAGGAGGAAAACTAGAAGTGAAGCGCTTTGCGATGCTTGCTTCCGTGGCTGGAAACCGCCCGGGATATCTCCACTATCCGGCGACCCTTCTGTCGGCCAGCTCTGGCGTACCAAACGCCATCTCCTCTGCCGGTTAGTTCGTTTGTCTGGAACGATTCCTGGTTTAAGACGAGCTCTGGGATGATCTGGTGCGCGGTAAGCTCAATATTGCTCCCAGAATTGCCAGTACACTTAGAAGCTAACCACCCAAGCTCCCATGCTAGATATGACTTTCAACTTGCAATTCAAAAAGGAATAATTTTAAAATTCTGGAATGCTTTTAGAAAAGAGGTGAGAAGGACAGGAAAAAAAAAATAAAACTTAAAAGGGGGGCACCGTTTGGTTTGATTTCTGTTTTGTTTACTTGGATAGCGACCCATTCTTGCCTCGCCATGACTTTCTGTGCAAGACCGATACCTGTAGCCTGACTGTACGCTAGGAGCATCGGAGAAAAACGAAGCCCGAAGGCATGGTTTAAGAGTGTACGAGCTGTTTTACGATTTCTAATGATTGTCTCTCTTCCAGGGAGTTCTATATAATGAATAAAGTCGGTTGAAGTTGGAATAAAGTTTGCAAAGACCTCTTCTTACTGCACGTCGCGGCAGTCACTGGTGTGTCGTCGAGGCTCGACTTACACGAGCAGCACGCGGCTAAAATGGCAAATCAATTGCATCCGATGTGCCTCTGCCAGTGTTGCCCTCAAACACTGATCTGGCTAGCGTATGCCTCGGTATATAACGGAATTTAGTGCTGAAGGAGGGGCGTAGATCGAGTCCTCACTCCCCATGGCTGGCGAGACTGGAACCTGAAAGGCTCTGTAACTGCGGGTTCCCTAGAGGGAGATTCTGGGTACTTTGGGGAGACAAGGCCAATTGACCACACCCTCACTGAAAGCGCGACAGCTCTTCCAACTTCAGTTGGTCGCGATGGAGGGCTGCCACAGGCCAGGATTGGCCGGAGACAGTCAAAAGTGTTGCTTCGCAAATAGCTTCACTTTTGAGCCGAATCGAACGTCAAATTCATCGAAGGAGGAAGCGCATTCGGCAGGAGGTGATGTGTCGTGAATAAATATAGGGTCCGTCGCCCAGGTTCGAGATGGGTTTAACTGCTCCTGAATTTCCTCAAACATCCTTCTCAAGAGACGTTAGCATTATTTCTAGAGCAAAAAAAAATAAGAAAAGAAGAAAAGAAAAAAAGAAGAAAAGAAGAAAAGAAGAAAAGAAGAAAAGAAGAAAAGGAAGAAGAAGAAGAAGAAGAAGAAGAAGAAGAAGAAGGCAAAAACAATCTCAGAAGATGTCCGAGACCCAGGATATCGACATCGAACTAGGAAAGCTTCCTACACCAAGTGAGGAAAGCTCAAGGCCTGCCACAGCCCGAGAGCTGTGGGATGAGTACGCGGATTGTAAGTCCATAGTCACCTCGTAACCCCATCGGTTAAGATCGGTTAAGCCTGATCCTTTCTACCCGACTAACAGGTTGTCCTTAATCGCTATAGCACAGACGGGCTTGCCAGGACTGGCTCTTGCACTAGCCAGCGATGCGACTTTGGGTAACCATTGCGTGCACCTTCCGGTGTCGTATATGTGTGGAATGTATGAAGAGGGGAGAGTAGAAGCTCTTGTCGCCAAAGTTATCCAGCGAGAAAAGGATGGGACTGCACCAGCCCGAGGCGAGTACGACGAGCTCTACGAGGAGCTGTCTGCAACGCAGCGGAATCATCGTGAGTATACGCCACCGCCAGGGTGTCAGAGAGCCCACGGCTTCCTTCAAATGCCACACAGATTGACGATATGAACGTGTGGTGAGGAGATGAGAGAGTTGTGTAACGATGCTAATCCTTGAACTGCAAAAGTCAACACGGTCCTCAGCCTTCACGCCGTGCACAGTTTGGACATACCTCCAGAGAAGCACATGGAACGTTTGGAGCATATCTCCTGGTTCTATACTGGTGACAAGAGCCCCGGGCTTCCTTTCAATAGGTCTCCGGAGATGTTCAGAACCGTTGGGAAGAAGAGCGCCGTGGAAAAGTTTCTGGATCGGATTCTCAGCCGCCGTCTGGGAAGGTTGCTGGTATGTCGGCCCGCTTATATCCTCGCGACATGAGCCTCATTCCCTCAATAGTCCGCTAACGGAATTGGTGTTTCGTTGTGCCTAGTTTTGGGTCAAACCGACAGAGTTCGAGGCTGATGGCTGGCGAATCTCGAGAATCGGGATGAACAGAAGCCATATCGTTGTGACCACCATCACTTTCATTGGAATCATGCTTGCGTGTTTCCTCCCTATCGGCCTTTTGGTGTTCGGAACCGGCTCTACGACCGCATTCAGCGGCGTTGCCCTGGGAATAAGCGTTGTCGCAGTGGCGGTGATGCTGTATGGCGGCAGAAACAGTGCCGGCATCTTTTTGGCTGTTCTCGCGTATCTCGCAGTCATTATAACGGCCATCCTCAGCCGACGGTTCGCCATTTCCTGAGTGACGGACACGCCTGCTGTCGGGAGTCGTGTTGGGAAGCGATGGCAGTCTTGGAGATGGGGGGACAAGCTAGGCTTTGAAGAGATTTCCCGAGTATGACGTTGTTGATGTGGAAGAGAAGGTAAGTAAAGGGGAGGAGGCTTGCGGAAGTTTCATGACTCGTTGTTGTCCGTCCGACCGTTCGTCTAGTTTTGTTTTTAGTTTGCCGAGTGTTGCGGCGCAGTCGTTCGTTCAACGAAAAAGGGGGTGGCATGTTGCCGAGCTAGGAGGAGTAGCCTGATGAATAGAACTCTTCGTCAATCTGTATCTCATCGCTCTAGACCGTTTTCGAGGAAATGTAGACAAGAGTTGCCCAAGCAGAATCAACTGTGAGGACACCTAGCATGAGGTGATCCTTCGAAGGGTAACTAAAGTGCTAATGGGATCATATGGAGCATACTACTGCGTAAGAGAGCAGACATGGACGGTCCAGAGTAGGGAAGGCTGCGGTGTGTCCCCGGACACACGTACAGTCGTCGAGGAGAGGTCATTTGACTAATGGTAACCGAAACCAAAACACTACTTCCTACTTGTACTAGACAAAAAGGCGACCCAGTGAATTTCCACCAGCACCCAAGCACTAATCTCGGGCGCGTTCTCCCCGAAAATTACAAAAGAAGGCGGCCGTACCTAGGAGTATGTACTCCACACGTTCACCTCGCTCTTTCGCTGTTCCACGTGAGATGTGTACATTGGTCTCCCACTATATACATAAATACAAACGAATTGCGAAGTAAACAGAACATTGATGCCTCGCGGTACTTTCGTTGTATACCCACGGGTTATTGGTCAATCTCGGAGTGTCTCCGGACGCAGCAGGCTCTGTCGCCCAGTGAAAGACCTGTCCCGTCGATGATCTTGAAACGTCAATATATCGTCGATTGAATAACCCGTTGTCTCTGCTCTGCTGCTCTTCTGCTCTTCTGCTCTTCTGCTGCGGGTAATCGTCGCGCAGGGGGAAGCTAGCCCGCGAGGGTCCATCCCAGGGGGTGGGGGAATAAGGTAGGCCAGATCGTCATGAGACAAACCCGAAGAAGTGAGCAAAGCTGCAGGCCTGTGGATTTTGGTTCCAGAGTCTTCTTTCCTAGCCTTGGATCCGTGCTCCAATTTGAGCCGCGAACTGCAGGGTTGATATTAATAAGGGGGCTAATCCCTCAAGTCTGTAGTCCCCTCTGACTCCGTGAAGTACCATGGGAAACCCAGGCCTCTGGTGCCTGGTGATCCTTGCTTGTTCCTCATTCATCTCTCCGGTTCTATTGCACGCACCCCCGGCACCTCCACCCCCGGTACCTGCAATTCCCCCGATATTTGGCTCTTGTTCCTCACCACGGATTTTGTTAGCAGGTGGGTTTCTCTGTGCGTCCTTTGCCCTACTGTCCTGGTCTTCAGACCGCCAGTTTTCCCTCACTGCCAGTTGGTATAAGCACGGTAAGCTTAAATGAAGACAGCGCTGTGCTGTACCCACACCGCACACTCTCACCGCCCTTTCCCGCCTGGCCCCTACAACTGGGCCGAGCCAGGCTACCCCACACATTCCAACATCATCAATTAGACGATGACAAACAAAATCGGTCTACCAACGCGCCAGCGCGCCAGCGCCTCAGTCCTCCCAGTCTCACGCACAAGCTTCGAAGCTCCTGGAGGAACCGTTATGTGAACGAGAAAGACTAATGCGCATGGTGCATGGAGTGTGGTTGAGGATGAGGAACGATTGGGACAACGCTGCAGGCTGGCTGTCCATGCAGGTGATAACCGAGCACCCTCGTACCTGACGCACACATTGAAGGAACCGGTTCGTCGGAGTCGTTCCCGTTCGCAGAGGGGACGCATGCGGTGCCCGGAAGGCTTGGAGGCGCTCGGAAGGCCGGCCAAAAAGAACCCCACCAAGGTCAACCTTCGCCCAATTGAATTTGGCTAACAGAACTTTTCGGGAATTGGCTCGGAGAAACTCCGCCGGATTCCAGCGGCGGGCTCACGGGAATCCCACTGAGCACCCAGGCACTGTACCGCACTGCTGGGCTGGCGAGGCGGATGGCGCATAATTCACAGTTAATCTGAGGCGTAAGATGGCGCCGAGCCCCGGTCGTTTGTCTGCCCATCAGTGTCACATTCAACTCCACAGGAATTCGAGATAGGTTTACTCCCAGGTCTCGGCTGGCGCCACGAAACCCATCACTGGCTTGAGCTCGTCGAACTGAATAAGATCCCTGGTGGCAGAGCACGCTCCTCTCCGGACCAGGACGATGAAGATATGGCAAATTGTCCCCAGAGCGACGGAACCGAGTACATGGGGCGGATATATATGTACGGGCCAAGATCATGGGTTATCGACGGAAGTTTATCCTACTCGTATCCAGGAAAGGCCGAATTTCAGGGTATCTGCCTCTAAAGTGTTGGCTGCTCATCAGTGAAGGGCCGACGGGATACTCCCCACTATCGTGACCTATTCAGTTATTCAGTGGCCACCATCACGCGCGCGGAATTCCATCCTGGTGCTCTTTGCTGTTGGTGGATCGACGCTACGAATTGAGCACATTGATGCCAAGGTACGAACGAGGACGCCCTCACAACATCTCCAGGCCATGGATCACACTTCAAATGCCCTCACAATTTGTCAGCCGTCAAACTGCGATCTTTTCCCGTTGTGCCAACAATCGGAACACGATCATCTCCATCCATTACCCCCCTCCCCCCTTCTCCCCTCTTTTTTTTTTTTATTTTTATTTTTACTTTTATTTTTATTTTTGCTACGTTGGCATTCTCTCACAATGGATTCCAGACCCATCGCCGCCCCCAAACGCCAATCTGCCTGATGTGCTATACATTCGTACATCTTGGGCTTCGGATTTGCACAAACGCCTCAGTCTCTCGAAGCGGTGAGGATGCGATGGGAATGAAAACTGCACCTACTCGCCGTCGCCAACCCTCCATTTTCATCCATATCCTACTATTTGAAGCCTTGCGCCTCCCTGAAGACGCATGCCGAGGTGTTGTTGGCCTATCACTTCCCGGTTTTTCCAGGCCAGGAGCTGGCCCGGAGTCGTGACCAAGTCGTGAGCTTGTATTTTAGCTGTATCTCATGTGTACCCACCTCGGGTAGGGGTCAATCCCGCTCCCTTGCTCACATCTGTTTCTAAAGAGACCCCCTTTTATTTTCGTTTGTTTTCTTTTCTTTTCAAGCTACGAAGTACCTTCGGTATGGACAAATCGCTCTACATAGTCTCTGATAGACTCTGTCTGTTGCGCTCTTCATTGGGCTTCATCGGTCAAGTTATCATTGTTCAAGCGGGGAGAGAAGTAAAAATTAGCGACTACTCAGATGTCCATATTTTCTGTTCTTCACGTGGTTCTCGCTGAACCTGCGATACCGCGCAAACCTCTCGAGATTAGCCTGCTCACAAGGGAAGTTCTACTTTCTATTTCCTCCGTTCTTGCGTGGCGTGTCAGGCAGGAATCTAAGGGACTGTACGAGAGCGGGTGGTGGTACATGTCTAGAATAGGCCTGGTTGGCCGTGTTGGTTCAGATGAACAGAAGGCTCTGGCCCTCTGGGGGAACTGCAAGCCATAGTTGTCCATGACGGAAAGGGGGTGTGGGCCGGGTGGGAGGGCTTGTCTCAACTCTCACCTGGCATAGTTCGCAAAAACGGATGGTCGTAGACGGTAAGTTGCTTCTTTTGGCTGACCGTTCAGGGGGAACGTTCATAAGCGCAATCGATCGACTCAAGCGCGGGCTGCATTGTCAAGGCTTTTCTGCAGGCTACGGTCCGTGAAAAGTGTATGTATATCTGTTGCGAGCCTTGAAGGAATCTGGGGTTCTCTGTATGATGGACTTTCCCAACTCCGATCCGGGTAAGTTGCGCCTGCTTGTCTCTAGGACGACTCGGTTTGGATGGGTACCCATTCATCCATTCCATTCATCTGTGTCTTGCCCAGATTTGGGGTCCCTTGGCAAGGGGACGTCGGCGCAACGATCCTGGAGTGGGACAAAAGTCCGTCCATGAGAGCGGAGCAGCCAGGCGAGACAGCGGGGGTCGTTCGTTCCCAGTGCAGCCCGCAAACCCCCACTGTCACTGATCGATAAACGCAGCTCAGCTCCCGGCCCTCGAACCCCCGGTAAGACATGAATTTTTTTCATCCCCTTTTTATCAAGAATTATTACCGTTTTCCAGATTTCGTGGATTCCCTTGGAAATCTTTCAAGGCTAAGAGGAAGGAAGCTGACGTCTGAGAATTGCTCAGGCCGAAATATCTTGACAGCTGCCTACAGGCGACGCGTCCACCAATCAATGCGCCAGAGCCTGGCGAAAGCGGTGAACTCAGGGGCAGTTTGCACGTCTGCTTTCCCATTGTCGTGCGTTCTGAAGTTTCTAATGATGGGTGATGGGCCTTAATCATACAACTGCATTTGATCAACCATTTCTTCTACTCCTTCAGCCTCGAAACTTTCCATTTTCCTCGCTCGACGACGAGAATGCCAGACTACATCCCACCGCTTCAAGTTCAATACAGCGCGCCTGGCTGGCCGAGCGATCACCGGCGACAGCGAGACTGTCTGAGAAAACAAAGTCTCCATCAGCGGGTACGGAAATGCGACGCTATCAATGCCCACACGAAGCCTAGCGAATAGTGGTTTGCCGAGTCGATCAGTGTCTCTCTTCGAGTCCCATCCTATTCGCCCGAACAACCGAATCTGAGCGATGTGAATGGTGACATTCCCCTCTCCCCGCTTCCCACAGGCGGTCGCTCTTTTTCGTACAGACCGCCACTGATGATGCCGCCTGCTGGTTACCTCTTCCACCGGTCGCCCCGTCCGCGAAGTTCGTAAGCGCTGCCCGTCAACACCCGTACAGATACTAAATATTGATTATACTTCTCGGCACATTGGTTCGAGAGTAGTCAGTTCGTGATTTTAGAACAGAGATCAACGGTGTCTCCAGCACTACCCCCAACCCCTGACCAGAACAGTTGAGCCCCCACGTGGAGTAGCATAACATTGACAAAGAGGTATTATGTACGGAGTAGACGAACACGATTTGAGAGGGAAACGGGAGAAGTATCTCCACCACTCTTATCATCTCGAGCGGGTTTCCTACTCAAGAAGGTACAATGTAGCTTCAGAGTTCCCAAGTGGAAAAGTTTCCACGGCCGGGCGTAATGGAGGGACGGGACGTGACGTGCCAGTAGTTTCCAGAGAATCGAGCGTGCATCAACCCCCCGATATGAGCCAACCAGCTGTCTATAAATATCTTTCTTCACGGCAACCAGCGCTTAGGACTGCGCGACGTACCATCATCTCCCAGCTTCGCGATCAACCTCGCCTGAGATGCCTTATTTCACGTTCATCTCCTCTCTTGTCGGATCACCTTCGCCCGTAGACCGAGCAATAAAATTTTAATTGTCCCGAGCCTCGGCCGATTTTCTGTTCCGTTCTATTGATAACCGACCATGTACCGCCTCTCATTTCAAGTCCCTGCAGCTCCTGAATGCAAGTCGAGAGCCGTCGTCCGGGCCTCGTCGGACGGCGACCAGTTATATGAGTGCTGTGATGTTTGGCGATGTACGAAACCTTGTTCAAGTGATGGGCCGCAGAAGCCACAAGCCCGTCGTCGAAGCCTGCACCTCCCAGCCTCTCAGCCAAAGCGCTCATAGGCAAAGGTGAGTTGGCCTGCATATCGACCAGGTGTTCTACAAAGTCGGATCCCTAACACAACTTGACTATAAAACCCAGCTACCTCGGGCTTTAACTCAATCATGTGTTTCGGAAACGCTTGCCGGCTTTCGGCATTTCAATTTGGACTTGAACCTGTTCAAAACCCCCTTCTCAGGGGAAGGGAGAATTCGATTTATCAATCAGCCTTCGAAGGCTTTTCATGGATTGAATTTCTCAGGATCACGTGTCGATTTTGTTCAGCAACTTCGCTGAATTTAATCTTCCGAACCACCCCAAGACACCACTGGTTAGCACCTCGACGAAACCAGCGGATTCAAGGAACTAGGAGGCTTTGAGACGTTGGGCTGAGGGGTCGAAACGGGCCGACGAGGACTACTGCCGTGAGAGACATCGGCGGGCTCATCTGGGCCTTCGCGACGCAAATTGGCGCCGCCGATGCCGGCCCGAGGGAGATTGTGCCTCTTTCTGCACTCTGAGACGGAGCATTGCTCTAGGAATCTTTCGAAGAGTGTTCCTGATCACCCCAAGTCCCAAGGACACCAGGTTGAGGTCGTACGCCGAGATTCTATGAACCAAATTAGGCTTGTTGGGCTCTTTCCGGACCACCGGACCCACCCCCGCTTCTTCCGTCGGTTACCGCCCAGTCCTGCAGACCGATGGCCGGACAACTTGGATCAGAGACGGGCTTCAAAGCTTAGTCAGGGTGGGAGGTCATGGTCAAGCCAAGTGCTATGGCACAATGCATGGTCCCCACGCTGGATCCAGTGCACAGCAACACTGGGGCGGGACTTCAATTGGGGTATCACACGCTAGCAGTGGGCGCCAACGGGAGATCGAATGCTACGTGGTCCTGGTACAGGGCTGCTCTAGCGCAACGCAGATGAGGTCCCCCTTGTCATCGACAGTGGGGACTCGTCTTCTCCATCTCGTTGCCTCTGTTCGCGAAGCTCGCTCAACACGTTGAGGATGTCGTTCCCAACACGCGTCGCCTTTTATTACGAGAACGCACCTTGCACCTTACCGCACCCAACTGCGAAAAGGGATATACTGACCCCGCGATGGGCAACACGATCACCCAATGTTCTTAATTCGCCAATTCCGGTTTGGCCTGCATACGAATAGACCAGGGCTGACGTCCGTTTGCAAGACGTTGAGTCTTGTTCACCAATGATGAAGCATATATTCACCACCGGGAACGAATTGCCTGGTTCGCGCTTACCAAAAGGAGGTCTTCTCTCGGCGAGTGGCTCCACACGATGGATTTGAAAGCCTCGAGATAACAGGGCGGGCGAGATCCGTATGGCTACGAGGGCTCCGGAAGGGGAAGAGCCACCTCCGAACGGTTTCACAGCGTTGAACTAGAACTCCTTGGGAGCTCGTGTTGTTCCTGTCAGGATTGCCCCTCGCCCAATCCACCGACGTGCTCCTGAGGGGATCTCGTAGGAGACTAAACGAAAAAACAACAGCGGGTATTTTTCCTCCCCCCTCATCAACCCCTTTTTCTCACCTCTTTCGCACCAGAATTTCACCGTTTCGCACCTCGTTGGTGATCACGGGCACACACTCTCACCCCTTGTCGCTGCAGTCAGGCCCATTGACACCCTTGTCCTGTCCAGCAACCCTACATTTCTCCATGAAGTGCGTGTTTTTTTTAGGAAAAATTCTTCATAAGCACACAATATTAATAAATATTTTAAGCCATCCTGGCCATGTTTATACTTCGTTCCGGATTCTCAAGACATTCTGATTCTTACAAGTTGAAAACAATCGCGATCGACTGCATTTCTGATCTTTCTTCCCCATTTAAGAACCCATCTCCTTGTACCGAAGGACCAAACTCAACAGAAAACACAATGGGATGCGGTCTGAGAAACCCCTTCAAAGGCCAAAGTGCCCGGAAGCCCAAGGACCGTCGCCCCGCGGAAGACCCAGCCTCAAGGTCCGACTCTCCCTCATCGTCTAAGCTCCGGCCTGTGCATTTTGTCAAGTCCCCTCGCGGGAAGGCACCAAGGAATTCCCCTAGGTCGAGCGAGGCTTCTTGAAAGGTTTCCGGATCTAACCAGACAAGCCAAACACGCGATCCGAAACGATTTTTGTTCCTGTTCCTGGCCCTTCGTGCTTCGATCAGGCGCTGCTCGATAAAAAGAGTTCCATTATCAGTAGCCAAACTACCACTCGGAGGCGAAAAAAGAACATGAAAACGAAAAGAAAAGTAACAAAAAAGAGTAGGCGACGGGTTTCTTCCTCTCTTCTACTCATTTTCCACCGTATGCTCCTGTCCCAGCTTGTTTCGTTCGAGGGAAAGCACCCCCTCGAGGCTTGAGGGATCGAAATCAATCTTTACCGTCTATTTTATTATTCCTTATGTGTTAGATTCACGAAGGCAAGTCTCTTACGCCGTACGATCTATGACTTATTCCTGCCCAGAATGAATGCTAATTGCATCGGCACGCAAGCTAGGTCCATTTTATTTCGCGATATTTTACATAGATGTTTCTCGGCCCCGACTCTACTTAGCGCCAGGCAAATATTGATCAAGTCAGTAGCGCCGCAAAGAAATGAAGACGGCGTTCTCTGGCTGGAGGCAATTGGCGGGTTGGGCTGTTCTAGAATATCTGAATTTCGTTCCTTGGTTATATAGAATAAAAAAAACACGGGGTGGTCGATCGAATAAAAGTTGAACTGTCGTCGCATAATTTTTGTCCGCTGTCAAAATGCAATGTTCGTACTACAAGAGAAAGCCGCCCTGACGCCGATGGTCAGTAATGTCCTTCCGTAATGGTCCGGGTCCCTCAAGAGGAAGCGTTTTTGCGCATGCAGGCTGGCTGTGGATGGGTGAGGCGTCCGCATAATTAGCACTGATTGTCTCGGCTGGGTGCCAATTACATGGGGATACATGGATTGACTGCAGCCAGCTTTTGGCTCGCACGGAAGCCGTCCCAAGACGGGAGACGAGACACGCCAATCCTCCAAGTATCTTTTTCTTCTCATTTCTGTGATGTCTATAGTTGATGTGCTCTTGCATCGAGCTTCTCGGGCGAGACGACAAAATGTATAAATGCGGACGGCTTCTCCCTCGTGCTGAGAATGGGGAATGAGCCTAGAGCAGTTGACACTAGACACCGTCTGCTTCCCCGTTGTCACCGCTGCGCCCGCCTCTCCTCTATAATTCGTTAGCTAAACCTCCAGCGGACAATGGCCCAACCCGTTGACATCGAGATGGGCGAGGCGAATACCAACGACGCCTCCACCCACAAACGCGCCCCAGATCCATGGTTTGAGTATCCCGAAGATGGTAAGTCACGCCCAATGCCGTGAGACAGCCCGCGGGTAGCGTGTGCTAATCGTAGGACGATAGTAATCGATAAAGGCTTATGGGGCCTTAGCTTCCGTCTCTCCCAAGACAACACCCTTGGGCACCACCATCTTTACCAGCCGGCAGCGCAAAGGGCCCTGAAATATCTGGCCGCAGGTGCGCAAAGGCAGTTCCTCGCAGTACTTGAACGAGATAAGAACGGGCCCAGTCCTCCAGACGGCGAGTTTGACGAGCACAATGAAGACCTCTGTCGTATGCTGGAGAAATATTGTAAGTCTTATGTGTTTTCCCTTCTCATGTTAGAGCATCCTCGCTACCAGCGACATCGTCGGGAGAGCGAGGATGCCATATGAAGCGCCTAGTGCCCAATTGATCCTAACCCTTGTTCTTCCATTCGTAGATGTCTTCTTGCTCAAATTCGCTGCTGTATGCAACCTGCCGGTTCCATCAAAGACAGGCTTGAAGCGCTTGGAGGACATGGTAAAGATCCACCTCGGCACGAATCATCAATTGCCGTCGATAGAGAACCCCGAGCAGTACAGGACTTTGGCACCAAAAGACCCTGTGTATCGGCTCATTGACTTTCTTCTGAGCAACGACTGGACAAGTCCCTGGCTTGTATGTACTCCTCTTGACGGGATGACCAATACCACCGGGGTGTAATGGTACTGACCATGCGCTTAGTTTTGGCTGCCGGGCAAGGCGACGCTGATTGATGGAGAGACCTTCACCGAGACTGATATGAGGCGGGTTCACGTCACTGCGATGGTCATCAAAGCCGTTGGTATCGGGCTAGGCTGTTTCCTTCCCGTCTGTCTCCTGATATTTGGTAGCGGCTCGACGCAGGTCTTCAGTGGACTCTCTCTGGCTATATGTGCGGTTGCCGTAGCCGTGATGCTTTACGGTGCTGAGGGAGGAATGCTCCTGGTTCTTACTTATCTAACAATGGTTATCACCGCGGTCTTGACGAGGCAATTCGCATCCTCGTCCTAGACTGTGGATGTCGGGTGTCGGAGAAGGGGTGTTGAATCCGGCTTCGACTTAGAGGAAGGGGAGGAAGGGCGTTGGTCTTGCGGATAGACAAAGGTATCGTGGGGATAATGGTAGTCGAACCTCCTCTTCTTCGACGGCTTTGTCGCGGAGAGATTCGTAATCTGAAATAGGGGAGATTAGGTGCGAAGTTGTCAAAAGTGGCTGGTAGTTAGAAAATGAAAGATGAAAGTGCTCCGATCTTCTCCCAGTCCTGCCTCCTTACAATGCTGGATGATTTTCAAGTTAAAGTGCGGAAGAGTTCTGATAGGATGCAAAAGGAGAAGAACACGGGTGGTGTTTAGGGGAGAAGCAATCGGCAAAGGCTGAAGACCGGGACGGTTGGACGGTTGCCAGAGGGAGAGGGCTCAACATTTCTACTGAGCCTGGGGCAGGAACGCTCCACACAAACAAGGATGCTGTGTTTACTCCTGTCAAGTTTCTCATACCAACACCAGTACGAGAGTACATTGCTGTTCGATACTTGCATACAGAATGAGTGCGATATCGTTGTCTGTATTCAACAATTGAAATACTAGGTAATATCAAGGTATCCATATGTCCTGCTTTCCTTCTTGGTTGTGTCTCGAGCATGTGAGATGGTGACAGGTACTTTGGGGAGAGCACCACCCGCCATCTCTCGTGCATTCTCGAAATTGATAGGACATCAACGATCAATTGTTGATGAACATAAGAAGGGGTGGGGTTCTCTCCACCAAACTTCAAGCCAACCCCAACAGATAGCAGGCGTCTAGACCCGAGCACGGGTTGTAATACCCGCTCCCCCTTTGAGGTGAGCGCGACTAGTTCACGCTTGCAACGCGTCAGGTACTATTGAACGCGGTCGAAGACGTGAGGAGAGCGACGAGGTAATGAAACGCACAATTGTGCAGAGAGACCTCGAGAATGTCTGGTATGCCCACGAGACAATGGTCGATGGAGGTTGTTGGGTGTCCATTTTCTGTTCTTGGCTAGCAGGCAATCCTCGCTGAGAGACGAGCACTGACGATGCAAATCAGGCACACCACCACTTGCATTCGAGGCGAACTCACCCCCTGCAAGTTGCTGTGGGCCGCAATCAAACCCAGCTGTCAATCTGACCTGCTCATAAGCCTCCCTCGACTTTCTTCCATTGGGTTCTCTTCGCTCCCTTTCCCCACACTTGCTACCAAAGTCCTTGACCTCTCCTCTCTGCTGTTCGGGAGTCAATGATGAACGAGGAACCTGTTCCTACATAACCTTGCATTGGTTCATGCTCACCCTCCCAACCTTATTTTTCACATTGGATGTGCTATTCCTTCCTGTGGTTGGCACTTGCCCCGATTCGAACATTGGGAGGCTTGCTCTCGGTCAACGCTTATCGACGAACAGTTAAGAGCGGTCGCTCATGACTCTTTTCCACTCAACCACCTCCAATATCGGAATCCCCGCACAGACGCCCGCAGCTCGAACCAGAAGATTGAGATGAAGGAAGCCGTCGGGGACGGGAGAAAAGTGCGGCTCTGAAAGCGATTTTCTCCATGCAGTTGCCAATTCATGGCGGTCTTGTCCCTTGCATTGCACTTTTCGCTCCGAACCGGGTCTTTGGGCGACCGGAGGCCACGCTGACCCGCTTGAGGCGCCGGGGTCATGACCAGAGCTACGACTCTGAAAGGGAGAGGTTGGCTTTTCCCCGGCCGCAATAAAAGCCCCGCTATTCACGGCCTTTTCCACTCAGCCCTACTGGAATTTGTATTAGCGCATGGATCTGATGGAACGCTTCTGAATGGGGCCGACACGCCATTAGCTTGTCCGCTATTCCCCTATTAGACCCTTGCCAGAGTCGTCGGAGGGGGGCAACTGGTCCACGGTTCCGATTGGCACATCGGTCACCATTCATGCCAGTGGATGCGCACCAACAATGGGTCTCGACTCTCCAGCATTCCTCAGTCTTCCAGTCTGCGCGAGGATCCTTCCATGTGCCTGTCAGATCGAAGTGGTCCTATCCTAGTGTGAAGAGTAGCACTCAGGAACCAAGTCTTCGGAAACGAGTGTTCGAGTTGGCAAACTGCGACTTCCAATACTGAGGTAATTCGGTCATATTTTGCAGCTGGCAATTGGCTGGCCAAGCACTGGCCAGGCGGAGAATGGGGCCTATCAATCAACCATTGCCTCTATTAGTCTCGGGCGCAGTGGTGGAAGGTACACACATACAGATCGCTCCATGAGTGATATCTCGCGTTCTGGTGACAGAGCAACTCAGCACTGCAACTTCATGATGCTTCGAATTGTCCATTAGAGGGTCTTCCCATAGGCCAGTGCCGAGAGGACGTCCTCGCCCTCATAAAACAGGATTGAACCGCTCGGCACTGGGTCTTGGGTGTTCTGCTGTGTTGGCAGTCTCCACGATGGGACATAGGCCACATGCGGCCCCCAACACCATCCACCCAACATGCTGCACATCATTCGTGTCACGATCGGGCAGACATGAAGCCTTGGTTTATTGAGGGCGGTGAAGATATTATCGGAGTGAGGAGTACACACTCTGAGAGCCAACATTGAACTCTCCACGTAGAGGTCATCTACACCACACACGCCTCTTCATTTCATAAAAGGGGCTGGCCGGGGGTCAACCTATCGTGGCACTATTCCTTGCCCTGTTGTCGCCTGTCACATCAGCTTAAAATCCGCCGCGCAAAGTTGATCCGATGTACCATCCGTGAGACGCTCCGAGTGGCAGCACGTGCAGAAGGTACTCCGAATCGCGTGGATTCGCTATGGGCAAAGATGTATTTTAGCAACGGTTAGAAGTCTGCGAAGGCTTTCCCGACCGTACCGAGGTGCCAATTTCTCTCCCTTTCTCTATCCACGCCCTGGGTCTACGCGATTACCCGGTGAACACACTGCCACAATGGCTCTTATCCCGCATGTTAGGCAGTGACAAACCGCCAGCTAAGAGGCTATTGCTTGCATACAGGCGGACCCGCGGGGAAATGTGCGCTCCCGTACATGGTACTGATCTGGATCGAAGCAAATCATCGGACGAACCGGCATTGCGAGGGCTGAACTCGCAGGGGGCCTGGCCTCCTGCCTTTTCGTCCCGTCTTCTACGCGATTCTCCTCCGCCATTTCACGTTGTCAGATTGAATCTCCATCGTGAGGCGGAAGTTTGTAATGGTGTATAGGTCTTCGGACCAACCACTCGCCATTGACACCTCACTTATCGGTTGCTCATACCCTACACAGGCGGCGGTGAAGAAATCTGTTCTCAAGATCAAGATCTGCACAGCCTTCTCAAAGATGCCGCATCCCTTTCTTCTTCGAGTATGACGGGTCGGGCATGAATTCACAGACGTAGACACTTGGATGGCGATGCATGGAGAGCAAGTGTGTGGGTTTGCCATTGTTGGTAGTTCCGACGAGCAAGAAGGGTCAGCGACCAGGCCATGTAGGCTATACCTGTGGTATACATTGCCAAAGGAGGGTGGTGGGGTGGCTTGAGCCTAGAGGAACCGTCCAGGTTCCAACTGTAGGTCTTACGGTCTTTCCTTTCACCGCCGTTACGAGATGCGCGGGTACCTCCTTGCCTAAGCGCATGCGGCGATCCGATCCAAGCGCGCTGTACGAAGTAGGTCTGTTGTTTTCCGAGTTTCATGGGGGATGTCACGCTTGAGCTAGAAGCCAGGGGCTACAGCATGATCCGGGTGATGCGAGGGACATTGTTTGTGCGACGATGGGGTCCCATCCCTGGGGCTAGGGCCAATTATTCTCCCCACCACACGCCGAGCAAGTGCAAAACAGCCATGTGGGGGATGCGACTGCCGTGCGCTGAGGCGTTCTTGTGCAAAATGAATGGTCTTCAGCAGCGAGACGATACGCGTCGCAGTGATGGATTAATCGCAGGTCAACACAAGCCAACACTAGTGACGCGGAGCTGCTCTTGAAAAGCCGACGCTGCCTTGGTGGAAAAATAGAAAAAGAAGGGCAAAAGGAAACGGATAGGAAATGTGTCTTAACTTCTCCTAGGTTTGTTGAAGAAGTGGATAGGGTTCTTTTAAAGGAAACCCGATTCCATCCGACCCTGCTGACCATACCCAACAAAGCAAGCCCGCGATTGCCGAGTTCTCCTCCCCGAACGGACTAGGAAGTGTTCGAACATCGACACCACCATCTCTCGAGAACCTCGCGAGGACACAACCGAGGCCGAAGAGAGCTTGTCTGAATCACACTCGACTCAAGGGGACTCTAAAAGAAAACTTTATCAATACAGTTAATTCGGGTATCACAGTGCTCAATGGTTTCAACAACCATGTGCTCTTATAGAAGGTAAACCTGTGATCATTCTCACGGAAGCGGCAATGGAAAAGATGTGATGTTGTGAGTGGAAGGAACGAACTACACTACTGCACAAGAAGCAAGGAAAAGAATCTCCTCTTCGCCTTGGTGCAACCCCGCTTCCTGCGCTAGATTTTGCCCCAACGCATTAGTCGATATCGTACCCGACCTGAGAAACTCTTTTTTCGTACTTGGCCCAATTTTTACGAGTCAATTCGTCCAATTATAACTACGGCCCTGTGAATACCCTCTCTTCTGGAACTATATCCCTAGTTGGGTTGATGTTGGAGGCTCGAACAATGGTTGTAAGTTCACCTACACCCACGCCCTCGAGTCTTACGGACCAGACTTGACTTCTCTCGAGCTGGGAATATAAGCACTCACGCGTGGTAGAAACTGTATCCTCAGATCGTGTTCTTCGGCGACTCGCTTGTGCAGGGCGCCGCCGAAGTACAAGATGGTTTCTCATTTCAGGGGGAGCTGCAACATCGTAAGTCCCAGCCCTTTCACACCCAGGAAGCGGAAAACTCCAGTATAACTACGGCTGCTTACTATAGCTGCCTCTAGGAGTTATCCGCCGGTATGATGTCGTCAATCGAGGATTTTCAGGGTATAACACCGCCAACGCTGTCAAACTCCTCCCTGAGATCTTTGCGCCTGCTTCAGACAACACCGCACGAATAGAATACTTTGTACGTCCCCCGCATCGTACTGAGCGACAATGCTTCGCTGATCGCAGGGAGGGTTGATATCGTGCATACGGACTAACATGGGTTTCTCTTCTCCCCACAGTTCGTGCTCCTTGGAGCCAACGATGCTGTCATCCCCCTGCCCTCAACGACCCAGGGCGTTCCAATCGACAAATTCAAAGAGAATCTTAGGCAGATCGTAACGCACCCCATCATTACGAGCCACAACCCTAAGATCTTCATCGTGGCGCCTCCTCCTCTCGACGAGATTCATGCCTCGCAGCAGGACATCAGCAACGGCCATCCACAGGGGACACGGACGGCCAAGATCAGCGCCCAGTACTCGGAAACCGCCCGAGAGGTGGCCCGCGAGGTTGGCGTAGAGATTGTGGACCTCTACAAGGCCATCATGGACAAGGCGATCGAGCTGACTCCCGGATTTGACGGCGGCGCAGGAAAAGTGCTGGGAACGCCGGAGTGTGGCAAGCAAGGGGGGCTGGAGAAGCTTTTGCGGGATGGATTACACATGAGCGGAGATGCTTACAGAGTATTTTATGAGATTGTGAAGCCGAAGGTTGAGGGAGACTGGGCGAAGGCACCGGAGCAGGAGAGGGCTGGGTATGTGCATCCGGACTGGAAGTTGATCAATCCACCCGAGTGAGAGACATCCTGGTTTCGCAGTGGACACTCCAGATGGTGGTTGGGGCGCTTCACTAGAGATCTGAGATTATCCGATACAATTGATAAGTGGAGTCTAAATGGACTTGCCAATTACGCTTCTCGAATGCAGATCCGGTAGACTTAACCCCTGAAGTCTGAAGATATGAACTGATGGAGCTCTTTCCGGTGCCTGAAGCTAATTTCCCCAACCCCACGTTCCCACATTTCGAAATGTGGGAGTCGAGATTCTTCCATACAAAGTAAAACGTTGATTCGCAAGTCGCAAGTCGCACGTCAAGATGGCTGAATCAGCAATTCCATCCAGCCACAGTGCAAAAGCCGGGCTTCGCAGCACAATGTACTCCGTACACCTCGCAAGGTGCTCCGCTCCGACAAGATTGGCTGGCTCAACCAGGCTGGAACTGTGCAGCGTGCCTGCCAAATTAACCAGGTTCCAAAGCCTTCCTTGGAAGTATCTTTGATTGCTCTCCCCCCCTTCGGCCAGCTAATGTTTGTACTTCGTCCGAAGTACGAAGTACAGAGTCTCGACGTTTCAATTTTCAACTTCGCATTCCTCATTCCTCAGGCCGTTACTTCGAATATCCATCATCCTCAACATCTCAACCTTGGCTCTTGGCTACAAATAGAAACAAAATAACATCCTCTCCTTCGACCTCGATCTGTTCAACGACTCCTTGCGTCCTCTGACCGCCCCCACAAACTCAATATCACCACAACCCGCGATCGCCCACCTCCGAACTTGTCAACAATCTCTCCCCCTTTCGACCACGCTCTTCCCACACGCAGCTTGCGCCCCCCGCGACCTCCCGGCCGACTCGACCCTTCCTGCCGAGTTTACGATTTGTATGCCTGATTAGGCACGACGCCCGCCTTGCTCATTACGAAATCAAACTTTGTGGCAACGACTCATCGGCCAAGCCTCCCGCGACAAACTTCGCAAGCTTTACTTGCGTGCCCTGCCTATTTTCTAGCTGCGTCGATTATTCGAATCCAGAGACTCTGAAGAGAGCCCCGAAATTATCGGATTTCGTCGACAACACTTTTGGTGCCGGTTAATAAGCTCCATCTTTAGCTGCAACATCCTTAGAGATATCCTTCAGCTCGAGCCATCTGCCACCTGCAGCAGCCTTGTTGTGTCACCGACGCTATCCTACCCACTGTCGTGACTTTTAACCCGCCGACTCCTATTCTTGGCGATTTTCTAGGGACGAAGAAATTAATTTGCCGATAATCGCTGTCTGCCGTTATCTCCCCAAGAACAACGAGAGAAGGAAGGACATCGCCGTCAAAGACCTCGAGGTCTTTTTCGTGCGATGTGGTGGACGAGGGGGTCCTCGTAAACAACGATATTCTTGGATCCCAGAGCTATCCTATTCACGCGAAAACCCCACCGAGTGGCCGAACGAGGACCGTACGACTTTCCTCGAACACACCGCGAGCCGTTCACCAACGCTCTGTAGATGGAATCTGCCCAAGCTCAACTGAAGCCAGTTCTCTAGTGAAGTGCGTCAAGCTGGCCTGAAGCCCCGCCATTCGCCACGCGTCCGTTTGTTCTCCCTCGGTAACACAAATTCGATTTGCGTTCCAGGAGTCTCACCCTGCCGGGCAACGCGCCAACCGATTCTGAGACACTCTACACTTCATTGACCAAGAGATCGTTCCATTCCTGCGCCCAGCCTTCGCCGTTACCCAGGCCGCCCCTGTCCGTGTCTGTGACGAGATTTCCTTCTTCGTTGACGGCATGGATCAACGGTTTGCGGTGACCCGTGACGAAATCAACGGCATTCAAATGGACTTGAAGCACCTGCAACATACCCAAGCCAACCACGCAGAGAGACTCTTCCGTCTGGAGCGCCGTCAAGCTGATGATGCTGCCATCAAGGCTGCCTGGTCGCCATTCCCAGGCGTCTTAGCTACTACCCCTCAACATGGTATGGTTTGCCTTTTTCTTTTCTTTTCTTTTTTCGCACCGGGGTTTCAGGCCTTGTTCTGTTCTTCATCTGTATAGCATGGCAACTAACATCTGACGTTGTGTGATTTTTCTCTAGGCCCCGTTTCCATGCCTCCCAACGATGATGACCTAGATGACTTCGACAGCCATCTGATGGGCTCGCTTCACCTGCCACCTGCCGATGAGGAACCAGTCCGACGCGGAGCTGCTTCGCGTGCCAATAGTGTTCGGTTTGACGAGAGTGCTTTGCACGGGTCCAGCTGGGGTGGCGGCGGCGTGCAGAACAGCCGGCATTCGGGAGAGTTTGTCCGTCCCGGCAGCGGCCTCTTGATGGAGCGCTCATTCTCGCACAAGTCGGATGGCAGACACAGTTCGGCGGGTCATAGCGTTCACTCGTTGCACTCTGCGCCTTCTGTAGGACGAGCTAGTAGTGTTGGCGGAGACGCCGAGTCGCCTCTGAGCATACCCGAGCCGCTCCCTGCGCTTTTCTCCCTTAGTTCGGTCCCTTCGATTATCCGTTGCTGGCTGACGACCCAGTTTGCCCACGACATGCTACTCTACGCCGACGTCTGCACGGGCTCGCGTAGGTCGACGGTCGAGTACTCGCTGGTCAAAAGCCTCGGGCTTTTGGAGGACGCCGAGATGGGATTCGATGGCATCACTCGTGTCACGCTACCGGTATATCTCGCCGAAGCCATTGTATCTCAACAAGCCAGTCGCTCGCAGAGTCCGTCGCACGAGATCCATATCCCCAGCATGACGGTGACGTTTGACATCATGGGAAGGGGGGACCAGCCCGACGGCGGCAGCGGCGCAGACCCAAAGAAGGGCATCCGCATCTTCATTGGCAGCGATGCCCTGCGAGCGCATTCGGCGGACGTGCTTCTTTCTCGGAATCAGATTGTTCTTTACGGGAACGATAGGAGCAGGCTGACGGTGCCGTTTGTGCGACCGGAGGACGAGAACGTGTTTAAGAATATTTGCACGATTAACGTGCTTCCTGAGAAGCTGAGACTCAATGCGGCAGCAGCGCCGTTTGTTTCCGGCGATCAGAAGACGGTGTCTCGCGATGAAGAAGCGGGGAATTCCACCACCACTAGGGATGGGAGCGTCGTGTCGGAGTTGCGGAAGGACATGGATGCCTCCTCAAGCCATCATGCGATTTCGCCGACTACTGACGCGCCCGCTCGTGCGATTTCGAACAATAAGCTTGCATCAGGGTCCCATCGAGGAAGCGAGGTAGATGACAACGATACCCGAGAGAAGGATACGACGACGACGAATAAGAAGCTCGACGGTACAGATACGAGCGGCCGAGAAGACGTGGCTTCCACGCACATGTCGACGAGCAACGGAGCGGACGGGCAATCGACCGAGTCTTCTCGTCGCGACACGGCATCGGGAATCTGGGGTTCATGGCGACAGGGAACGGCCAACGGGAACGAGGCTGGGCAGCGCGAAAGCGGGCCTTTGAGCGGATACCAGCCAGCAGGCACCCGCGGCCGGAACATGAAGGTACTGAAGCCTCTCAAGTCGAGCTCGTCGGCGCGCACGGGGGCTTCTTACGAACCCCCGCCGCCATCGCGAAACGGTGGAGAAACGCGACGCAAGAGTCAGGGGGCAGCGGGAGGAGCAGCAGGCGAGACTAGCACTAGCTCGAGCTCTGGTGGTGGCACGCTTCGTTGGGACACGAAGCGCACGGCCAGCGTCGCGAGTCTTGCGAGTCTCGGCGAAGCTAGGTCACCGGTGACGCAGCAGCCGCCGACGGGGACGGGGCATACGCCGACGCTGCCATCACGAGAGGCGCGGGGATCGCAGAGTCTGCCGAGATCGGCTAACCCGATAGGAGGGGCGTCGGCGTTCTCGTGGATGAAGAAGGCGGGACCGTCGGGCGAGTAGGCATGTCGGAGGTACTGAGCCCCTGTCCGGTTTTTGTTATTGTTTTGCAGATCTTCGATGGGGCTCGCCCGGACTTTTAAAGCCTGCTTCGTTGCTTCTACCGCATGCTTGTCGTCTCTCCCTAGTTTCGCGTGGTCTTTGATATTTGTTTTGCTCCCACCCCTACACTGCCTGGAGTGCACTATTAGAGCCGGTTCTCCTTCCCTGGAATTGGGACGGCGTGGCCTACTTCTGATGAGGCTAGTGCTTGACGCGGGTGGGTTAGTTCGACGTTGGAAACACTACGCAGGACATGGATGGGAAGGGTACAACTTGGCTTGAAGTATTTTTTTTTGAGTCCGGGTGCTAGGAAAGAAAGAGAGAGAGAGAGAGCACTTGACTCTCCTCGTACTGGGATACTACAAGACGGGTCTTCGGTCCCGCCAGAAGAAGAAATGAAAAACTAGAGCTATTACGCTAGTCGTCGCGAATAGACCTAACAAATCTTGATATCTTTTATTTTATTTGTACCGTTGCTGGGTTCGTAAGAGGGGCAAGGAGAGAGATATCACCGTCCGACATACACACGTTAAGTAAAAAGAACGGGTGCGACATGACTGCATGACTGTAGCATTAACAGTAGACCGAGAAGGTTCGAACCTCGGAGTAAAAATGTACAATTGGACATTGAGCAAGGATTCTCACCTTTGCTCAAGTATTTCCCTTTCTCTTGCGAGGGGGAAGAAATCATACAACAGGGGAAAAAAGCAACACGCAGGATACCCATGATCTAGCAGAGCTAAAAGAGTCTATCACACCCGCCCTCTCCGCTCTTCACTCTCCAACCCAGAGCACACCTCCCCCTAAATCCTCGGCGTCAAAGCCTTCAGCGCAACCTTGGTATCCGCCGCCGTCTCCTTAACAACCTTGATAACCTCCCTAAACTCAGGCACGGCGGCATCGCCCATAACCTCATAAACCCAGCCCTCGGTGGTCGTGACGACGGCGCCCGCAGCGGCCAACCTCCTCAGCGCGACGGGGACCTCCTCGGGATTCGCGGAGCTCACGGCATCGGCCAGGATGTAGACGTTGTGGCCGGCCTTGAGGAGGTCGAGGGCGGTCTGGGTGACGCAGACGTGGGACTCGATGCCGATGATGGCGACGGAGGAGTTGGGCTCGAGGGAGGTGGCGACCTGGGGGATGAGCATGGAGAAGCGGGTCTTGTCGTGGTGGGGGTTGGGGCCGAGGTGGGGTTGGAGCTCGGGGACGATGGGGCCGAGGCGGGTGGCGTTTTGGGTTGTTGTGTGGATGGGGATGGAGAGGACTTTGGCGAGTTTGAGGAGTTTTTGGGAGGAGAGGATGCTGGAGATTGGGGGTTAGTAGAGATAGAGAGTGAGTTGGGGGGATGAAAGGGGGGAGGGGAGGGGACGGACACTTTGTCGAATTCGTGGATGGTCTTGCGGAATACTTCTTGGATGTCGCAGACGCTTTTTCCCGGAAGATACGTTAGTTATGCGGAGATGACTATGATGTTTCGTTGTGGTCTTACAAGACGACGGGTCGCTCTGGAAGAAGAAGTGTTAGTTAGAGGCCTTGGAAAGGGGAAAGATAGGGTGTAGGAGGAGTGAGATACCGATGCGATGGGCGACAGTGGGCTTAGACATGGTGGATGAGAGTCGAGCTGTTGGGAGAATCCGAACGTATCGTGGTGCGGATCGCGGTGGTGTCCTGGTTGCGACGAAGGCGTTGGGGAGGAATCGGCGAGTTGGGAGCGAGGCGCGGAAGACGTTCATAGGCTTCTTGCTTTAACGCAAAGCTGGCGAGCTCGGAAACGAACCTGTGGAAGGAGACGCAGAAAGCTGGAAAATTTCGAGCCGAAAAGGAGCAAAGATAAAAAAAAAAGAGAAGGCCGAGTTGAAGCTGGATAAGGGAGCACAGGGGTGACGTTGAGCTCTTATTGCTCTTGGTTGAGCGGGCGGGGGGGAATTTGGCGGAATTGGCTGACGCGGGGTTTCTTTGGGGACAGGAACTTTGAACTTTTAGACGTTTTTTTTTTAGTGCCGAATGATCTGGCGTGGTTCTTGACTCCGTATGCGGAGGTGGGGTACTGTAATACGGTAATATCAAATACTGGACGTTTTAGTGGAAGAACGTTCGGTTGGAGCACGAAGTAGCAGTACTATACTAGACGCACACCAGCTTAGTGCTTCGTACTTCGTATGAGCTCCGAGCTGGAAGATCTATTCGATGTACTTCCAACTGCGAAAGTAGTCCACCTAGATTACATACATTCTCTTGATTTTATTGATCAATTGGATTCTTCATTGGATATTGCGATTGGCTGAGATGCATAGTGATGATCACTAGGAGTGTGTGTAGTACTATTAAATAATTGTAGAAGGAGCCATTGTTGTATTGACTAGATAGGAAGGAATTGGCCCTTCGCTGCCTTCCGTTTTATGTTGGAAAGAGTGGGCCAATTCCATGGAAATTATCCTAGTAATTTCTTCCTTGCCGAAACAGTTCCTACGTCACAAACCCTAGCCGAAACCAGTTCCCATTTCCAAAACGTTTTCCTTTCTATGGTGTGACCTTGGTGCGACTTCGGAAGACCCTCTGCCGTCTAAAAAGGCCTGTTTTACAGTGGCATTTTGGGAATTCCGTGACATCCGACGGTATTGGATTGTCCGATCAGGTCCGAGCTAAGTTTTGTTTCCATATCCCTGCAAATATTCCAACAGTACATGGTTCGCAATTGTCGATTAAATCCACCCACTGTAGCTGGTGGAGGGTCACTCTAAACTACGTGTACAACACCGCTGAGTTCTTAGCGTACACTGCGCTCCACCCCACTAATCCTTGCGGGGGCGTAGTGGGGGAATGGCGCTGCGGGGCAGAGAGAAACCCTGGGGAACTTGGACACGATAGTGGCCTTTTATGGGGTCATAGGGCGCACGGCGGCATCGATTGATCTCCGATGGGACGAGAAGCCCCAGAATTAGCTGCGGATGTACCTCGGCACCTCGGTATCTATACTTGGACGGAGCAAGACGTTGGCTGCCGGGAAAAGTAGACGACGAGAGTTACGGAGAGTTTGCGGAGAGTTGCGGAGACTTACCGAGTACATTAGTGTTGCGCATTCACTACCCACTCACCTGGGATCATTTATTTGGAATAGATGGGGGATCTCTATCCACTTCTAGCTTGGGCTCGGCGGAGCTGGGGCTGCAGAGAAGTGTGATCGGCTTGCATGCAATCGAACGACTCTGCAGGTTCTCTTTCTTCTGTTGTTTTTTTTTCTTTCCCCAGGTTAGAGGATCTAGAACAGGAGGTCTAGATGGATCAGATGGATAATGTCGACTCAACCACTCCATGTGTGAGCCCAGCTCCTACACTCCTATCCTCTCAGTAAGAGGGTTGGGAGGGAAACGATATAGTAGAATACCCAGCGTCATAGACCCTCAGACCTCCTCAAGCTTAGAGAACTACTGCTGCTACTGCTCGAAAAGACGCCTGCCTCCATTCACATTTCTCAATGCACCTGTAAATATAGTAGAAATACTAGAAATGCTCTCCAAGAACATCAACCCTTGGACACCTGCAGCCAGCTTACCCACACCCCAACCCTGAGCTCTCGGCCCCCAACCCCTACTCTCTTCCGAGCACATCCATCACAACTTCTCGACCTTAGTCCTCTTCAACCACTCCAAATCCCCCGCAACAGTCTCCTTTCGTACCCTAAACAACTCATCAAGAAAAGCCGGCACGAACCCCCCCGGGCCAACAACCCCCTCCCTCTCCGCCGCCCTCTCCCCAGCAATCCCGAAAACCACCAAAGCCGCCACCACGGCGACCAACCTATCCCCGCCGTACGCAGCCGCAAACGCCGAGATGGTCGTCCCGAGAACGCACCCCGTCCCCGTCACCCTGCCCAGCATCTCGTGGCCGTTGGAGACGGCGAAGGTCCTCGTGCCGTCGGAAACTACGTCCGTTTTGCCGGTGCAGACGACGATGTTGCGCTCGCGGCGCGCTAGCGTCGATACGAGGGTTGCTTTTTCGGCGACGGAGAGCTTGTGCGAGGAGTCTACGCCGCGCTGCTGCTGCTGCTGTTGTGGGGAGTCGGGGGCCGTGAGGGAGGCGACGGTGAGGATTTCGCCTTCGTTGCCCTTGATGATGTCGAGGTAGCCTAATCCCATGATGGTTTTGACGGCGTTGCGGCGGACCGCGGTGGCTCCGGCGCTGGCTTTCCGTCAGCTTTTTGGACTTGTGTCTCTTCTCTTTTTTTTTTTTCTTTTTTTTTTTTTTTTTTTTTTTTTTTTTTTTTGCGATTTCTGTGGAGGAAAACTCACCCAACGGGATCGTAGACGACCGGTCCTCCCGCAAGATTATACGCCCTCAAGGCCTTTTCGTAGTTCACCAACGCCTCGGGGGTAACAGTCCCCATATTGACGACGAGTGCGCCTCCTAACTTGGCAAGGTCCGCCGCTTCCTCGCCATAATTGGCCATGATGGGCGAGGCACCCACGGCAAGCGCAACGTTGGCCGCAAAGTTTTGCACAACCTACCCCAGTTGTCGTTGTTAGTATCTCTCTCTGGGACACAGGGCGACATCTACGCACCAAATTCGTCATATTATGCGACAAAGGATTCCCGCCATCAACAGCCCCAACAACCTCCCCCACCAAGTCAAGCACCACCCGAACACTTTCCACCCTCTCACCAGCACCCGCGCTCCTCGTCACGAACGCCGGCGGCGTCCTCACTAGCTCGAGGAGCCTGCGAGATTCCGCTTCGGGGTCAGCAGCCGCCACGATGGCGCTGACGAGGGCCACGCCGTCGGGAGCCTTGCCGTCCGTGGCGGATTGGTAGAGCACACGCTGGATGTTATGGGGGTGGAGGCCGCCTATGCAGACGGTCGGGGTGGTGGGATGGGTCTGCGCGAGGGAGGAGAGGATGGTGCGGAGGCCTGCGGTGCCGATGATGTTTTTGGTGTTGGATTTGCTGGGGGGGATGTCAGCAAGTTTGTTCTTTTTTTTCGTGGTCTGTGGGGATGGGGGAGGGGAAATAGAGTACGTGGAGGTTGAGAAGATGGTACCGATGCCTAGGTAGTCTGCGCCTTCATCGCAGGCTTTTTGGGCTTCTTGGGTGGTGGAGGCAGAGACGCCTATGATTTTGTCGTCGCCGAGGAGTTTCCTGGCTGTAGGTAGATCTATCATCATACATTAGCAAATTCATTATCACTCTCTCATGACCTACGTATATTCAGCACCGAATCATTCTCCAGTGATCCCGGCAGATGGAGATTCTCAAAAAAACTCACCCATATCATCCTGTCCAATGTGAACCCCCTCACACCCAACAGCCAACGCAACATCCACGCGATCGTTGATCAGCAACGGCACGCCATACTTTTTCGTCACAACGTGCAGCTCCCTCGCCGTGTCGACAAGAACGCGCGTGTCGCTCGTCTTGTCGCGGTACTGCACGAGCGTGACGCCGCCCTTGAGAGCGGCCTCGACGACGGAGACGAGGTTCCGCTCGCCGAGGATGGCGGGGGTTGAGTCTGTGACGAGGTAGAGGGAGTAGTCGACCGTGGGCTTTCCCATTTTTAAATTCTCTTCCTTTCTTACTGTGCAGTTTGTAATTGACTGAATCCGGGAAGAGTGCGTTGAAATTGAGATGAGGGTGGGAGTAAAGTGTGGAGGGGGATGAATGAGTCTTTGAGGTCTTTAGGGTGATGTTGAAAATTACGAAATTTTTGGCGGGGGCGGGGCGGAGATGAAATGAGAGTATCGGACCAAGACCGGCGGTGATGCGGGGCCGAAGGTGTCGTGGTGGTCGCCGATGCAGCGTTCCGGAGGCCGACGCAGATCGTTTCTCAAGAGCGCACACAAGATATGAGATTTTTCTTTTTGATGGATGCAAGAACAATCATCTCCGAAGTCAGGGGTTTTAAAATCACCATTGAAACTAAAGTACAATCTCTCCTTGCCAAGCAAAGCACGCCATCGTCATTTCATTCTCTTAAGGCGATCGACTCATGCGGAAAAATAGCATATAGATAGAGAGACGTACGTCGTATAGGTTACGAGAAGAAAAGCTCACAGCCCCGAAAAGAAATAAAATAAAATAAAATAAAAAGATAATCTCCCCAACCCGCCCCCATTTATCTTCATTCCCTCCTAATCATCTCACGGCTCCGCAGGTGTAGAAGGCGTAGCAGATTCGGCAGGCTCGGCAGGTGCAGAAGGCGTAGCAGATTCGGCAGGCTCGGCAGGATCAGCAGGTGTAGCCGGTTCCGCAGGCACCTCAGCAGCCGGAGCCTCAGCCTCAGCCTCCGCCGCTGCAATATGGATCGTCGTAATCGAACTCTGCCCAACAGCAGCAGTAACAGCCCCATCCGCAACCGTAACCTCCACCTCCGCGCACTTCCTCTCATTATCCGAAGCCCAAGCCGTAGCCTTCCCCGTCGGCGCGCCGTCTCCACTAACTTTGACCGTGATGTCGCCCGCGCCGCCCTGGCTGATGAGCACGACGGCCACAGAGCCGTCCTCGTTCTTGAAGGCCGCCACGCGCACGCCGGAGCCGCCCGATGTGCCGACGCGGACGGCGTTGGGGCGGACGAAGCGGGACCAGTTGGCGAAGGCCCAGAGGCGGGTTGCTACTTCGTAGTTGCCTGTTTGCTGGTCCACGCGGATGATTTTTTCCTGTCGTCGATTTTCATAGTTAGCAATTTCTCGTCTACCGACTCACCGTAGGGGAACAGAGAACAGAGACCGGAGAGAGAACTCACATTCGTGTTCGGATTCGGCCACTGAACCCCCTCCCAATAAAGATACCCTCCAGCATTGTGATTCATAATAGCATCCATAATATTATTCGCCCACGTCAACCCAGCCCCGGCCCCTCCCCCGGTCCAGGCCGTAGACCACTGCCCGTTCAAATCGCACTGCTCCGAGAACCACACGGGAGCCACCGTGTTGATCTGCCCGTTCGCCGCGCTGAGGTACGTGTGCGTCGTCACCGCCTTGAGGCTCGACTCTTGTCCCGCGCCCTTGATGGCGTTGACCATGGCCCCGGCTTGGCTGAAGCCGCCGGTTTCGCAGCAGGCGATGCCGACTTGCGAGGCGAGGCCTTCGCGCTCGATTGTGGGCTGGAGGACTTTGATGAATTCGGCGGCTTGGTTGCCGTTCCAGAGGGCTGAGGCGTAGGAGGCGCTGGTGCGTGTTAGCTGGAATAGGATTCTGGGATGGAGAGAAAAAGGGGGAAGGGGGTTGAAACGTACGAAAAGTCAGGCTCGTTCATGGGACCGAGATGCGTAATGTTCACTCCTGCTTCGGCGTAGAACTTGACGTATTGGACGAGGTAGTTGGCAAAGGCCTGGTACCACTCCGTCTTGAGGTTTCCACCGTTGTTTTCGTTATTGTTGGTCTGTCCCAGTGGTTCACATTAGTCTGTATGCGCCAAAATTGAGAAGGAAACCCAGAAACCCCCGTCCCAATAATAGGACTAAAAAAAAAAGGTAAAAGTCCAAGTCCAAAACGAAAGCAAGAGAGATCCTCACCTTCATGTAAAACGGCGGGCTCCACGCGTTCCCATAAACATACTTCAACCCATACTTCTCAACCGCCGTCTTCGCAACCCAAAGCTGCCCACTATCCTTCCCGTCCCACTTATACGTCGGCTCCGCCGTCGGACTCCCCGGATTATCCGGCGCAAAAGTATTCATCCAATCGCTCTCGCTCGAGAGCGAACTCCCGATACCGTTCCGGAGGATCGAAAACCCGGCGCCCTTCTCGGTGCTGAAGAGCAGGTCCATGAGCTCGTCGCGGTTCTTCTCGCTCGGGTTGTTGGTGATGAGGTTGGCGCGCTGGAAGGCCAGGGAGAAGCCGAACCCGTCCATCTTTTGGTAGGTCTTGGTTAGGTCGACGGTGATTTCGCCGCTGACGGCTCCAGCACCGCCGCCGCCGAAGCCGGGGAAGCCGCCGAATTGGCGCTTGGCCCATTGGAGGGGCGTGGAGGTTGCGGGGTGGGCGGCGGCGAGGACCGCGAGGGATATGTCTGTGAATCTCATTGTGGGTTCCGGTCGAGGATTGGCTTTGGATGGAAAGAATGGAGGGGGTAAGGAATGGAAGCTGCTCACAATCACGATTGACGAACGTGTGAGTGCAAGAACAGGGTAGGGGAGGTCAAGATTGCTTCATGGAGGGATTGATTCGTTTTCACAAGTTACTTATATATCGGGAATAAGATGCCCAGTCCTCCTCTCTAAATTGGAGAAAGTAATAATATATAGACTTAAACAAAGCCCGGATATATATACGGGCTATGGTGTAAGTACTGCTCGCGGGAATATAAACACCACACACCCTCATCTCCCCAAAGGAGTGACCGGCTAGGAAACACACCAAGACGTGGCACGCGCAGAGGCTCAATGGAAGAAATCCAGAAGAAAAAAAAAAAAAGTCAAATCAGGAACTAGACTGCCCGACTGCAGAGAGCAGGATCCCCGTTAATGGCCGCTGCCGCTCGACGAAACCGTCCGGCGATGGACTCCCAAATTCAGAATTGGCGGCTGAAAGATAGCCAGAACCGCCCAGATAGACATTGGACCAGAGAGTAAAGAAATCTGTATTCTTCCTCCCATATTGCCAGAATAGCGATACGTAGATGCGGAGGTTGAGCCGTCTCATCTGCGCCAGAAACCATCATGACCTATACGGGAAAGCAGGCCATCAGCCGACTGGTCTTGGGGGCACACACACCCAAGATCAGATGGAGGAGATGGCACTATCCATTCACCGGCCTTGTCCATTTCCCCTCAAACAAAAATGGGGTCGGTCAATATCCGCGTCCTAAGAAATCTCCCGTATCGTCATCGGGCGAGCGCAGCGCAAATGCTTTAGGTCCCTTAACCCTTTTTAATAATATTAGGACGTATTAACGGTATTCGAGAACGAAGCGGTCGAACACCCATTGTATAGACTGCGAGCGATGATCCTCGAGGTAGCAGAGTTTCGTCCTCAGTCGGGAGATCAATTGATTAGAGTGGTGCATTCTATTTGCCTTCTTCTCCCTATTCTCATCTCCCATGGTGTATAAAGAAACCGATCCGACTGCTGATGTACACGTCGATCCACGTAGATCGATCGTCTTCTCGTTCTTGCCCGGAAGATCATCATATCTGCTGGGTGGCCTACCTCCCACTCCTAAGATTAGCTCCCCCGATTGATCTCAGAACATATGAGTCGAGAAATCTTTAGAGATCGTGGCTCTCCAGATTTTGGATGTGGGGTAAAATTCATCCTATCCTTTCGGAGGAAAGGGTGCATGTCTCTGCAGAAGGGAAATATGGCCCTCCTCATCTGTGCAGTTCCCAGCTGCGGATAAATAGGAAGCAGTTGAGGAGTTTGGATATAAACGGACCCTATCCAGGTCCGGCAATGCCCATATTAAGCTCATCCACCCCTTCTGTTAGATTAATTAAGACTCCGGTTCCAGTCTGTAATAACTCTCCTCTTCACCGACGCATTTATCCAGTTGGCGAACAAAGAAAGAAAATTCTCCGCTCCTCCTTTCCAACCCAGAGCCCGTATTAAGAACTTCGTCCTCCTCCCACCACGGCTGTACCTGAAGGGAACACCAGCCTTCCCGGCGGAAGGGAGAGAGGGCGAGAGTTAATGTCTTCCATCCATCAATGTGGATTTTGGAATTTTAAGCGGTACGCGGGCTTGGCCTTCTCGCCGCCTCGTTTTAGCATATTTCTCCATCCCTCTGTACCTTGCGGGAACCAGGGAATTAAGACTCGATATATTTTGCCTGAAAACCAGTAGCCGGGTTCGTGTCTTGGCGCTGTCGATGTTCCCGCTTTCTGAAGCTGAGGTGGATGTTGCTGCGAGACGTCTTTCCAATTTGCCTTCCGCGTGACCGAATTGGAATATCGATGCAAGTGCAGGCAAGCAAGCACCCAAGGCGCTTGCCCTCGATTGTGCTGTGGTCTGTAGTGTGTAGAAATCCGCCCGACGTGCTTGAAATGCCCCATCCGCTAGTAGAGCCCTGGGCGAATGAAAAAGGCCACGATAATCTAGTCGATGCATTGTTAATAGGCAACGACCTCGGACTGTTCCTCCTGCGTATAGCTTGATAGCGGGAGAAACGTCAAACGTCAAGCGTCAAGCGTCAAGCGTCAAGCGGACCTCAAGGAGACCCTCAGGACAGATCGTAGCTCATCGTAATCAAAAACCATCATGGCTCTCCGCTCACTGCCCGGCAGCTCCCCAATCCCACGCCAACATATCAACATCATACGCCATCAAATCAATCTGCGTAAGATTAAAATCATCCAACCCCGCCATATCAACCCCCATATCCATATCAACATCCATAACCATCGGCCCCGCCACAAGAGGCCTCTGCTCCGCATACATTTGCGCTGCCGTCTTTGGGCCGCCCCCCTCCGCCACTCTCTCCGCCTCCGCCGCCGGCGCGTTATTCTTCGCCAACTCCTTAAACAACATGCCCTTGTATTGGCGTAGCGAACAATGCAGCTTCTCGAAAGGGTCGACGAGCTTCGGGATGAGACCCCGCGAGCGCATCTCCATGTGCCATTTACTCTGGCTCCTGCGTTCGATGAGCTGCTCTATCTCGCTCGACACGCAGTCGACGAAGTGGCTCGGCCGCAGCTTCTCGAGCACGACGTTCGTGTGCCAACCGGGGGCGCGGAGGATGACGAGTCGTAGAGTCACCTGCGCCGCGTAGACGAAGTCTGAGGCGTTGAGGGCGATGAAGCGCGGGCGCGTGATATCGCAGGGGGGAGCGAACCTGCAATCGAAGAATTCGCGGACGGAGTTTGCGCAGCGCCAGAGGAGTTCCAGACGCTCCGTGTTCGTGACGAGGAAAGACGGGGAGGGCGGTTTCGTGAGCCGTGGGTCGGCGATGGCGACTTCGTAGAGGAGGACCTGGGCTATGGCGGTGCGGCAGACGAGGGAGGGGTGGTCTTGCAGGTAGGCGGGGAGGCTGGCTTTGAAGGCGTCGAGCTGCTCTTGGAAGGATTGGACGGCCATGAAGAGGGGGAGGTGCATGGAGGGGAGAGAGGAGCATTTGGTGTTGGTGCCGACGGTGAAGGCGATGGTTTGGGAGAGTTTCTGGATGCGGACGAGGTAGACGAGGAGTTCGTCGTTGGGGTATTCTTTCTTTTCGGAGAGGATGGTGCAGCAGGTGTCGAGGTATGTGGTGTTCATGAGGGCGTCGGGAAGCTTTTCTGTTGTGAAGATGCTGTTGGTTGTTAGCGAGGCGCACCGCGTCGGCGATGAGGGAGCCTTGGAGCCTACAGAGTGTTGAGGTAATAACATCCCGCCAAGGCCCTCATCCTTTCAAGAGCAGCAGAATCATGCACACCCCCGGTATCCTTGACAAGCCTCAGCCCGATACACAACGACCTACACAGAAACAGCATATTCGTCAACTGGAACCCATTAATCGAGTAATGCATCCTATCCACGGTCAGCAAAACTACTCCGAAACCATGAGTTCACAGGTAGGGAAGAGCTTCAACTCACCAGGCAATCAAAAGCTGCAAACTCAACAAAACATCCAAACTCTTCTCTGACTGGATATACGCCGCCCGACTGATATCCCCCAACAACTCCGTCGCCATGGTAATCTGCCCCGTGCCATCCAGCATCCTCTGAATCATCATCACGGCCTTCCACATGAACGGCCTCTGCACCCTCAGCTCCTCCTCGCTCACCTGCGGCGGGATGACTACGAACGGAAAGAGATGCGCCCTGGCCTCCTGGTACTCTTCCAGCATCGCCTTGGCCTCTTGGGGATTCGGCCATAGCGTCAGGGGTGGTGCGGGCGCTGATTCGCGCGTGGTGCTGCTCTCCCCGCCCGCCGTGGAGGAAGGGGAGGAGTCTTCGGTCAAGGTGCTTGGCGTGGCCGGCCCGCCTTGTTGCAGGGGACATTGCGGAAGGGCAGGACGAGGATGGGCCGGCTCCTCGGGTTTCTCGAACCCGGGGAAGAGGTGCGCGTAGGGATACGGATACGGATGGTAGGTGAAGCATCCGCGCATGCCGGCTGATTCGCCGGGTGTTACGTGCGGGTTGGCGTTGAGCTGCGACGTGAGCTGGTCGAGTCTCTTCTCGAGCTCGGCCACGCGCGTGGTCTTTGCGACTTTTTTTGCTCGCGGCGGAGCGGGTGTTTGGCTTCCGCAGGACTTGTGCAGCCTGTGGCAGCTGAGGATATATACGATGTCAATAACAGAGCTACACTAAAGAACGACGAAGCAAAAGGGTTTCTGCAGAACTCACCGTTCGCATTTGCCCGACCCTTCAGGCCCGGGAACACATCGCGCCTTTGCTTTCGCGCATGTAAGACATGCCCTCGGCCCTCGATTCTTGTTCTCCGGATCGGCCATTTCTTCTAGATTCTCCTTGCTCGATTAAAATGAAAAAAGAAAAAAAGGTATAAAAAAGTTTGTTTCCAGAAGCGGGTCTCCAAGTCAGAATCGATTTATATGCATGCCGCAGAGGAATAGCAGCCACAGCTAGGCGACCCCATCTGCTCAAAAAAAAAAGAGGATGTCAAAAAAGAGAGATCAACCAAAACCGCAAGGCAAGGGGGGAACCCATGCAGCAACCATTATATCATTGATCCAAGCTATCCCCTAGGTTTCCAAAATACCAATTTCTGACGCGGCCTCGCGAGGTCTGAGAATCGTCATACCACGTAGATGATATATATAAGTGTACGAAATAATGCCAGAGGGTCCCAAATGGTCGGGCCATGCAAGCTCGAGGTCAGCCTGAACCAATCGTCGTGAGGGAGAGGAGCAGATCGATCGGGTGTTGCTCCGTTTCTCCGCTGGAGGCGGAAATAACTAACGATCCGACCCTGACCTGAACCTTGCTTCCCAAATTCTCCAATGAAGTTGTCTTCCTCTCCAGGTGTGGATCCTCATTCACGTGAGAGAATCGGCGTTCCGGTCTTTCAACTCCGAGTCCATCAAAGTTAGAATATGCGGGTCACGTGATGGTACATAACAACAACTTCCGGCAGGCTTGGACAGTTTTATCTTGAATGTCCAAGTATACTTTCAGAAATAGAAACAATGGAATTTCTTTCAGGTATCTGGCCCTGAGAAATTAGGAGGGAAATGGCATATATGCAAAAGGCAGAACGAGATCAATTGATTCTTTGTTGGCGCAGGACCCTGGGTCGGCTGGTGTTGTGTAACCCCACGATGCTGCGCCCAAGGCCATAGGGCTGAGGATCGAACGTCATCATCGAAAAAAGACAACGAGGTTGAGACGGAAAAAATTGAATGGCTTCATTTCGAATTCTCTACAGATTTCGGGTTTCGTACTTCGTACCTGCCTGGCTGTACCTACTCGTTACACTGGGACGCTCCTTCCAAGCTTTGAAAGTGACGGTTTGCAACGTGGGTGTATGTGTTATATCTGAGATATCGGCTCTGGATTCTCACCGTCTCGTGGAAGCTCAAGTGGCCAAGTGATAACGTACCGCTTACAAAACTACTTCCGCGGGGCGCCGGCGTGGAACCCGGTCTGGTCAAACCATGAGGCGTGGAGGAAACTGGGAAATTGGGAAAGGGAAACTTGGGACTCGGGGAGGGAGAAGTGGGGAATTCTTTTTTTTTTTTTTTTTTGGCCGGATCTTTTTATTATTTTAGAGAATTTGTTCTGTTTTTTCTCTGCGAGAAATCCTCGTTTGCTCGCCCCGTTGAGGTTGTGATGTGTTTCGAGATCTTGGGGATTGTCCCGGCTTGAGACGAGGAAGGGAGTTTGGAGAGGTTATCGGTTCGAAACTGGGGCGGGACTTTTTTTTTCTCGTCCAGGCTAAAGACGAGAGCACAAGCACAATCACAAAGCAAGAAGAAGAAAAGACCAAAGTTATTTAAACAGCCAATCGATACGTCATTCGTAATCGAGTATAGCTCCAAATATTCAATTCATCGATATCCGATCCGTTTAGATCCAGATATTCAAAAAAAGTTATATCTCAAAAAATCGCAATCCATGGCAAAGCGACAATCCTGCCGCGCCAAGACAAGAAAGGTACGAGTTTGTTCAACCGCGCCAGCCAGAGTATCTGTCCGGAATCTGGGTTGGTTGGATGGGCCACAGTATCGTGGGAACCCATCAAGCAGGTAGGGGCTGTATATTCAGCCCCCTCGATTGGCAGGAAAGGGGATTGGAGAGGAACCCCTTAGGCACTGCCAGCAGAAGCAGCAGCCTCCCTCTCCAAAAGCACATCAACAATGCCCCCCTCATTCCCCTCCTCCCTAATCTCCCTACTGATATCCTCAATACCAAGCTGTCCATCCGTCCAAAGCGGCTCAACAGCAGGGCTTCCCTTCTCGCCCACGCCAATGAACCCGCCCTCGGCCGCCCAGTCCGAGGTACGCTTAATACCGAGCCTAGTCCAAATCTCATCGAGCGCGACGACAAGGTCCTCCCTCAGCTCCTTGGTATGTCCGGGCGTGGGGGTGACGCGGAGACGTTCCTGGCCGACAGGGACGGTGGGGTAGTTGATGGACTGGACGTAAATGTTATAATCCTGGAGCAACATGTCCGAAGCACGCTTGGCGAGCTCCGCGTCGCCGACGAGGATGGGTACGATGTGCGACGGGTTAGGAATGACGGGGATGTCGCGGGCCTCGAGGGCCTCCTTCACAGCCCGGGTATGAAGCTGCTGCAGCCGTCGATCACCGCCGTAACCCATCTGGTATTCGATGGAGGCCGTGGCGCCGGCCATGGTGGCAGGCGGCAGCGAAGTGGTGAAGATGAAGCCGGGGGCCAGAGAGCGGATCATGTCGACGAACTTGGCGCTGCCGGCAATGTAGCCTCCCACGCAGCCGTAGGCCTTTCCGAGGGTGGCGGTGATGATGTCAATGCGGTCCATGATGGTACCCTCCCACTGGCCGCGCTTATGGGCTTCGAAGTCGAGGTGCTCGGCGACGCCGGCGCCGTGCGGCCCGTACATGCCGACGGCATGGACTTCATCCAAAAAGGTGATGGCGCCGTACTTGTCGGCGAGGTCGCAGATGGCTTCGATGGGGCCGATGGAGCCGCACATGCTGTAGACGGACTCGAAGGCGATAATCTTAGGGACGTGCAGCGGGAGCGAGGCGAGTTTGGCCTCGAGATCCTGCACGTCGTTGTGCTTGAACACGATCTTCTTGGTTCCCGAATGTCGGATGCCCTGAATCATCGATGCGTGGTTCAAGCTGTCCGACAGAATCACGCAGTCGGGCAACTTGCTCCCGAGCGTGGCGAGAGTCGCGTCGTTGGCGACGTAGCACGAGCTGAATACGAGAGCAGCCTCCTTGGCGTGCAGACGGGCGAGCGTAGCCTCGAGCTCGACGGCGTGTCTGTTGTGGCCCGAGATGTTACGGGTGCCGCCGGCGCCGGCGCCGTACTCTTCGAGAGTCTTGTGCATCTTGTTGAGGACGTGGGGGTTGCGGCCCATGCCGAGGTAGTCGTTGGCGCACCATACCGTCACGCGCTCTTCCTTGCTGGACATGTGGGCGCGGGGGAACTCCTTGGCCAGGCGGTTAATGTTGTTGAAGTAGCGGTACGACTTGTCCTTGTGCTTCTTCTCCAGCTCGTTCGTGTAGAAGGCCTCGTAGTCGAAGCGGCCCGGAGAATCGGCGCTCGGAGCCGGGGTGGCGCTGCGACCGGGGTACAGGGACGGAGGGAGGGGTTCACCTGCAGACGGGGTAAGTTAGCATTAGCTATTGAGTCATGGTTACAACGTCTAGCATCGTCGGTAAAGTATCTTGGTAATCGCCAAAAGCAGTCAAGTTTCCTGTGCAGGGAAACAAAATTGTGACACCATCTTTATGGGGTGACAAATTCAACGGATGGCCATGAGAACACCACCAATTGGAACCTTAACCAAGGAAAGAAAAACTCACCCTGCTGACGGTCAAACAGAGAATCCTGAAGACGAGCACCCTCAGGCCGACTAGTATGAATACCAGCCCGCCCAACCTTGGCAGCCGAATTAAAGGCCCTCAGCCCAGCAACGGCCGAGCGCTTAGCCATGTCGGTGCGGCCATAGTGAGCGGATCGCACAGCAATGGCCTTGCCCATGATGGGGCACCGGTTCGCCAGAAGCTGCAGCTTCGACATGGTGCCACCGCAGGGGGACTGGGCGGCCTGGGGACGCACAGCCGTCGAGAGGGCCCTCAAGGTCGCAGGGGACGACTTCTTGAGGAAGGGGCACATGGCCTTGGACTGCCGCAAGACGGAATCCATGGCGAATTGATTTCGACCGGAAAAAAGTTGAAGCAAAAAAAAAAAAAAAATATTTAGCCTTGGGTTGGTTACGGCGGCGAAACTCGAACTTGGGGGGTGGTTTGATTCCCAATTGGCACAATGGTCAATGGTCAATGGATTGCACTGGTTCGACAAATCCTGGGGATTTGGCTTTATAGAGCAAAAAAAAGGAAAGGAGGTGCGGCAGGAGAAAGGAGGGGGGGGATGAGAAGAGGAAGAAGTTAGAAAAAAAAGTAAACGAGGAAGGAAATCCAAGGAAGGGTTCAGATTGAATCGGCGGCCAAAAAAATTACTGCGAGTAGAAGGTCAAAGAATGACAGGAAAATATTACACTAACACCGTAAAGATGGTTTCAAATGCGGCGAAAGGCCATCATCCCATTCGGCAATGGCTCTTTCCACCGACTTCGACTCCACTGGGCTCCATTGGCTCCATTGGCTCCATTGTGATGTACAAACGAGTCGTAGCGTGCGAGGTACTGCAGCCCGCCAGCCCAGCGGCGACAATTCGCTATTGGCTGGCCAGTTTCGAGCCGTTGACCATTGACCGCCACGGTTTTGTAATCGCCGACTCGAATGAGATTCATCAATGATGTAGCAGATTGAGTACAAAGGAGTTGTCGTTTATACTTGCAGACGTCCGTTGACAGAAGACAGGACCGACACTAATTACTTGTAATAGACCTCAATCAATCAACGCCCCCTTTGTACGGAGTAGTCAAGCACAAGCTGTAGCGCTGCCAGCCCACGCCTCGACTATGTTGCCCGTTGCCTTCCACGCCGGTGACCTCTTTTCCATCATCGAAGTGTCCAAGTAAACTACTCAGTATTACTGTGGAGTCGCGGACACAGTGCCTGCAGGAAGAGTCATCCAATCGGTCCACCAGAGATACAAAGTCTTCATTGATGGTGAACAGGACTGGACAGTCTCTCAAACTCCATCCCTTCTTCATACCTGCGTCTGGTGCCACACATCTCGTACCTCGCAGGTACCCGTCCCTCACCCAAACAATTCTGCACCAGACGCAAGCAATATTATCTGGGTTACTTCCCACACAGCGGAAAATTCACGAGATGGGATGGTGGGGGGAGGGAGAGGAGGGGGAGGGGAGGGGCAAAATTCCAACCAGTCGCCTAGTTCGCAATCGTCAGCAGATCGAGATTCAATTTTGATCTTGAACCCCTGCTTGCCAAGGGCCTGGGCACATGGGCCTCAACTGCATTGTTCCCCAAAATACTTGGACGAGGGATATCGGGCAAATGATTTTTTAAAGGCAAAAAGAATTGGTTTATTGAAAAAGTGTCAAATCCGAGAGAAGAGTCTGCCAAGATTCAACAAACCTCCGGTTCCTGGTCCCTAGTCCCGCGTAGGAACTATCAATTGATCCTTCGTACCTCGTGGGATGACCGACCGAGGCTAACTTGGTGAGGAAAATGTTCTCACGTACCGTATGTACTGAGTTGCGTACTCCGTACTTGCAGGTCTGGACTCCGGAGCAGATGGTGCCAGTCGGATAGCAGGGTGCCGAGCCAATTCCGCCCCAAGTACACAGGTAGTGCAGAAAACCTAATGGACACTAATCCAGTCCAGAAACAAAGTCCCCAGCATCAGCTAAACCAAGTGCAAAAAGGGCGTCTTGGAGAAGCCGAAAGCCGGCGTCCCGTTCGGAACCTTGCTCAGCCAGACACCCAAGAAGTGCTGATGACTCCCTCCGCGGAGATGACCTCGTTCCCACGTCCGTCCCGGCCGAAAACCTGGACAACCCCGACCACTCATCTCACGTTCTCACTTCCATCGAACCCAAATGGCACATGTCATGGTGGGGTTAGAACTTCTTCTGCTGCGGCTTTTATGCAGAAAACTTCGTACTCCTGTATTCTGGTCCGATCTGGTCTCTCCTTATGGGGCTGGACCTGCGGCTTCGTCCGGCACACTCTGGGTTCGTGGGATGTGGGCTTCTCTAGGCGAAACCACTGAGGCAAGGTTCTCAAGCATTTCCTCTCAAGAAAAGAGAAAAAAATACAATAGAAGGAAAAAAGCGTCCATACAATACACACATGGTTCTATGTCACCGCTTCTTCGAGAATCAATTGGGGTTGGTGTTGTTCTTCATCATAAAAGCACGCACTTCATAAAACACACAATACATTATCCTTCTTCCTGACGCCAAACGGAATTTGGGGGTATCATTGAGGCCGAAATCAACATTCCCCTCTCTTTATAACCTGTGTAACGCCTCCTCTAGCAGCAAATCACTCCATTGAGTGCTAGAAAAATGAAAAGGAAAACATAACTTAATCAAACATGACCCTAACAAGCCCGTAAACCCAAACCCATTTTCCTTGTCCTTGGAACGCCAGATTGACGCAAAGCGACACAACATTATCATGTCGTCATATCTCATTGCGAAGAAAACGAAGAAAAAGAACAGATGAATGAGGCTGAAAAAGAAAATGAAAAACGACAAGAAAGAAAAGAAAAGTACAAAGAAAAAAGGAAAAAAGTTCGGTGACAGGCACCGCGTCCAACAAGATGCCAAGAGACAAAGCCAACACTATAACGCTTCGCGTTCATGCGCCTTCCGGGACGGTGTAGATGTTGGTATCGGCGTCGCACGGGCCGAAACGAACGAGGACTCTCGAGAATTGTTGCTTCTTTGAATCGCGTCATTCGCCCACCGCGGCAAGGGCTGCTGTTGCCGGCGCCGTTGAGGTTGATGTTGAACAACTTGAGGTTGGTCTTGCGATTGCTGCTGCCGTTGTTGCTGCCTCCGTCTCCTACGAAGATCAGCAATCTCCCGCAGCGCAATCTCGTCCTCGCTTCGTCGGGGACTCGCATTTTCGGCGTCGTTTTTTCCTTCGAGACGTTCGCGATTCCGTCGACTCAGATACGAGGACAAATGCTAATTGACAACGAGTACTTGCGTTTAGTGACATCGTGGCCCTATAATGAAGTAGGGGACAGCAGAGATGAGAGGAGAAAGAGAGTGGTGAAAAGGATATCGACAAATAGCATGTGAATTGTAGTTAGAGGATAGGAGGAGCGAATTGAGGTTGCATGAGAGGATGAGAGGGGTGGATTTGTTGTTGGATAGGAGGGAGTTACCACTCCCGAAAAAGCAGACTGCTGCTCTGGGCTCCCGCCCGTTTTCAGAGACGACTGCGCCTCTAGGATCTGTGTCCGTTGTTCTGGGGTCCCTGCGTGCCAGAACCCGGCGTGTTAGTATGGGGGGGTCTTACTTGAGGATCCATTTCCCTCATGGCCGTGCTGGGCAGTTGTCCTTCACACGAAGAAGTATGCGGTACGCCAGCGGCTTGTCTCAATAATTCATGGATGGGGGGGAACGGGTCCGGCGACGGGAGGTGGACAGCGGGGCCTTGGGGGAGCATGGGGGGAAAAATAGTCTGTTGCCGAACCGGCGGAAGTTGGGTAGCCGGGCGCTCAGATGCACGCTCTGCCACTTCACGCTCTGCCACTGCACGCTCTGCGCGTTCATGACCGAAAATGAACTGAAGAGCTTGGAACGTCGGTAAGGGCTTGGGCAAAATTCCCCGGCCTAGTTGATGATGAGGCACCGAGCTATGGATTGCATCATGCTGAACAAGTCGAGCGAAAGCCTCTTTCGGGTGGATTATTGACGTTGGCGAACCCCCGCGACCCTGCGTGTTTCCCACGGACTGACGAGGCATCGGCTGACCTCCACTGCTGGATGGTGGCATAGCTCTCATCGACGTAGACTGAGCTTGGTGGTTATACGAGTGAGAG
This sequence comes from Scedosporium apiospermum, assembly GCF_000732125.1. Taxonomy (NCBI): domain Eukaryota; kingdom Fungi; phylum Ascomycota; class Sordariomycetes; order Microascales; family Microascaceae; genus Scedosporium; species Scedosporium apiospermum. The sequence continues at coordinate 967,094 of NW_015971788.1, read as the reverse complement.
GTGCCCACGGGCTTCGAAGGTGTAGGCTGACCTCGGCCACTATGGTACGCCTGCGGCGTGGCTCCCACCAGCGTAGGCTGAGCTTGATGGTACGAGTGGGGGTTGCCCACAGACTTCGAAGATGCAGGTTGACCTCGGCCGTTGGACGGCGGCACAGCTCCCATCGGCGGAGGCTGAGCTTGATGGTTATACGGCTGTGTGGCCCCCATGGGCTGGAATGGCATAGGTTGACCTCGGCTGTTGGACGGTGGCGTGGCTCCCGTCGAAGTAGTCTGGGGTCCATAGTTATGCGGCTGGGGGGTGCCCACCGACTGCGAGGGTGTAGGCTGACCTCGGTTCTGGTACGACTGCGGCGTGGTTCCCGCCGGCGGCGGCCGAGCTTGGTTATACGGCTGGGGGGTGCCCACGGACATCGAACGTGTAGGTTGGCCTTGGTTGCGGTACGCCTGCGGCGCCGTTCCTACCGGCTGGGGCGTTATAGGTTGCACGGTTGGGGGAGCTGTGCTTGACTTCTGAATGTTCGAGTTCGTGCCACTGTTCTGGGCAGTCCCCTCCCTCTGTAGCCCGACCATCTCGTCGATGTGCATCTCCGACGCCGGATCCATCTGGAATTGCTGACCGTTGTTTGGCTGCGCGGTCCGAGAACTCATGGTTGGCTGTTGTTGAGCCCCCACCCTTTCTCCCGTGGGCGCTGATCCGGCACCACCACCGCCACCGCTCTCAGTCCCAGTATCGGAGGTCTGTTTCCTCGTTCGTCGTTTGGTTGCCAGGCTGACGAGCCTCTGCACCTCTTCCAGATCAACCTCGGTAAGTTCGATATTCTCGGGATCCTCCACCTCGAAGGTGTCAGTCGGGACGACTGATAAGATCCCCTGGCTAAACGCTTGGTCGTTTAGGATTCGATCAAGGACCCGATCGGTGCCGATGAGGGCTTGGGCCTGCGATTCTGGCAGGGGTATTTTTGGGTCCACGTCCCAGACTTGCCTCACCCATTGCGCCACAGACGATGCGGAATACGCCTGGATATTGTCTTTATTATCAACTACGCGTTGCGCAAGCTGATTTTTGAAAACCATCCGTCCATGCAGCTTCGCTTCATGTGTTCCCCACACGACGAACCAATAAACGAAGACGGGCTTAGTCTGTCCGATGCGATAAGCACGTCCGATAGCTTGCTGTTCGTGCGCGGGATTGTGTTCGAAGTCGAGCATGACAACTCGGTTAGCTCCGTAGATGTTAAGACCGACGCCTCCTGCTCTGGTTGAGATGAGGAAAATTTCAACCGAGTTGGTTGAATTGTTAAAGTCCTTGATCAAAGACGTCCGCGTGCCGACTGGCGTGTCGCCGTCCAGTCGCATCGAACGCCGCCCCTGCCGGCGGCACAGCTCCTCGACGAAATCAAGAACCTTGATCCTTCGTGAGAAAATGAGCACCTTGTCCCCCGCAGTTCGGCACTCGTCAAGGATGGCCATTAGGTGCCTGAAGCGCCACGAGAGATCGGGTCTGTTAGTGTCCGCTTCCGAAGCCGCTAAGGCAATCAACCTTTCTGAGACACGCTTCGGCAATGCCACCGCAGCTTCCGTCCCCTGATTCTTCCTGGTTGTTTCGGGGGCCTCATCCTCCGTCGGCGGGTTACTATCCACACTTTGGTCGGCGAGCACATCCCTGACCTTCTGAAGAAAGCACCTCGGATGCGCGCAAATCAAGGAGAGGTGTCCCAGAGCTCCCCAGGCGCATGTCTTGAGGAGGCCCGTCTCCCGAAGTTCACAAACATACTGATCGTACAGGCTTCTTTGGAAAGGGGTGGGGGGTACGAAGATCACGAACTCCATCTTGCGAGGCAACTCGTCCTTCAGGACAGTGATATCGAGGCGATGCACCTTTGGAGAGATATTCTCCCTGAGGGCACGAAGTCTGATACGCGCTGTCCTCTTTTCCGTATCACCTGAATCCTTCCAAAGGCCCGTCTCGATAGGCCGAGTGTACACATCTGCAAATTCGGAAGACGGTCCCATGTAGCCCGGGGCCGCCCAATCCACCATGGAATAGTACTCCGACACGCTGTTCGCCAGAGGAGAGCCTGTCAGTGCAATCCTCGCCCGGGTCACGAACGGGATGCAGGCTTTCCGTAGCTGCGATTGGAGGTTCTTTATCATGTGTGCCTCGTCGGCAACCACGATAGCGGCACGCTTGTGGATGATCTCCATTAGGTCTTGCGAATTCTTCATAAATGCGGTGAAGAGCTGATACCCGAGAATCAAGATACCACCACCCGACGCCCATCTTTCAACGGTATTCTTGCGGAACATGCGACTCTCTGCTGTGGAAGTGTTGGAGCTGCCGCCGGTAACAATGTACACGTCGCCGAGGGCTTTGTCGGTGTCCCAAAGCAGGAATTCATCTCGCCAATTCGGAGCAAGTGAAGGAGGACATAGAACCACCGTTCGAGACTGTCGGAGATCATGGGGGATCTGAGAGCGGACAGTGGGATCGGGAGAGTTAGACGAAGTGATGATGCATAAAAGAAGAGTAATGACCTGCATCGTTTTGCCTAGACCCATGGCGTGCGCTATGAGGCACCCATGACGGCTGTCGGGGGCAACAACGATTTGGTTCCACAAAAACCTAACCCCGTCGATCTGATGATCCTTGATCAGCCTCGCTGGTGTGCCGGGAATGTATATGAAGCCCTCGGCATCTTCTTTAGCCTCGTTAACAATGAGGCGAGATTGATCCGTTGCCATTGGTGTCAAGGTTGATAGTGTTGAGCGGAGCTCCTGTCGCCGCTTCTCCAGCTTTGCGGCCCGTTCCGTCTCTAGCTCTCGCATCCTCATCGCTTGAGCGTCCATGGCAACTTCCTGCTGGGCGCTTTCGCCCTGCCCGCCCGGCATATTGACAAGTCTTGGAAATAGTGGGATGACTCGGAGCAGGATGGCGTGAAATCCGGCAATCGTATCCCTCTTTCCGCGTACTTCGCCGGGGTTCTTACGTGCCTGGTCAAGTCGGTACACGGCGAAGGACGACATATCATACCAGTTGATGAAAAGCCTCGTCATGAGGCCCGGTAGGGTTTTGACAGCTACCGTATGCTTGAGGCCTTCGGCTATGGTCTTGTCCCAGAAATCGTTTAGGTCATCCTTGGACGCTTCAGCCTGCTCGTGCAGCTTGTTACGCGTGACGGTCGTGAGCCTCCAAAGGCGGTTGATCAATAGACGATCATTGTCGGTGAGCGTCATATCGGCAGGGATGCTGTCCCAAAAAGACGTCGGGAGTGCAGTTAATCCGGCTCTGTTCGCACTCGTGTCGTCTATCTCAGCATGTGGGTCATTGTCCAGTAGTCCCGAGATACCCGGGAAATCGGAAGATGACGGCGACGGCAGATCATTGTCCGAACTGTCGACCGTCAGGTCAATAACCTCGGCGGGGTTCGGAGCTTGGCTGTCTACGTCCATGAGTTCCGGAGCTTCTCCATTGTCCGGGCCTGACGGTGCATCATCTCCGCTCGTATCCATGGGCTCGGAGAGGGGAGCAGTGACAGCAGCAGCTTTGTGGTTGTCGCCTAGACTTATCCTGGCGGTATCGTCTTCCATTTCCCGTGTGGCTTCTCTCAAGTCCCGCATCGGGGTTCTGATGTCATCGTCAATAAAGTTACTCAAGGGTTCTTCCTCATCGCTGGTCAAAATTTCCTCATCGCTCTGGCTCGGGCGAGGGAGGGGGCGGGGTTTGTCGCGTTTTGGACGGACGAGGAGCTCGGGGCGTTGCTCAGGCTCCGGGCCAGCGAGGATGTCCAGGATATACACAGCTTCTTCCCTATTCTCGACAGATTGTTCAAGAGACAACGCCTGGCGGCGAAGCGCGCTCTCCGAAGTCCAACCCACGTCGATGAGCTCCTCGCGTAGTATGGCGATGCGGGCGTCAATCTGGGCAAGCCTAGCTTGAGTGGGGTTAAGCTGAGAATTGGGGGAGCGTTGCTCCTTCTTCCAAATATTATGGGCCTTTTTCATCAGTCGATCGAGTTTTCGTGCCTTCCACAACGAAACAAACTCGGAAATTGCCTCGTCAATAATTTTATCAACCAACTCTCGGGGAAGCTGCCGAGCGGCGGCACGCTCACGCTCGGCGTTCTCCTCCTCCATCTCGCGTAGGGTCTGGGGATCCCAGTCCTCGTCCCCGTCTTCCTCTCCATAGGGAGCGAGGACCGGGTCACTTCGAGTCCCGGAGACCTCGTCTTGCTGAACGCCACTCAGGCGTAGAACCGTCGAAAGGAATGAATCTGGGTCCGGGGGTTGGATGCACGTCCTTGCCAGTTTCTTGAGTCCTCGCGGATGCGGGCGGAGGAGTGCTCGCATGGATCGGTTCATGCGTCGGGAATGGGCAACAATCGGTTTGACTCGAATGATGGAGAAATTATCTTCGATCGCGAGCCCATCGGTGGGTTGGCCTAGCGCATCTTCCCATCTGACGCGTTTCAACCCGAGGAAAAGCACTTCTTGGCGCTTCGAGGTTCCATCTTTTGGATCCGTAAAAGTGAGAGTGTTAGGGTCCAGACTGAACCCATCTACTTCGTCGGGGAGATTAAACGCCTCCTGACGGACTATAGCAGACGGGGACGCGATGGTCGGCGCCAGTCTCCTCTTTTTGCGGGGGGCCTCAAGGGGCTCCTCTTCGGCCGTTTCGATCGATGGAATGGGCGAGTCCATACGAGCAGAAGCGACTCCGAAGGAGCGCTTGGTCCCTGCTACCGGGGGAAGTCCTCGGTGACCGGCAGAGGGGCTACCGACACCAGTCAGGCGGATCTCTTGAGACGAGGCGGTTTGGGGGGGTAGGTATTCGGCCGTCTTGTGCGAAACAGAGGGGTCAACGATTCGGCGAAATGCGGATAGACTAAGGTTTTGTCCTAGAGGACGGGGAACGGGTGCTTGGGGAACGGGTGTTTGACGAAGAATGGCTTCATGCAGGGAGGGATTGTCGTCACCTCTCTGAGAAACTTCCCGAGAGTTGGTAGATGGCAAGCCACTACTACTTGCTTGCGTCCGCTTGGGGGAAGGGGGTTGCTGAGCAGCTCCAGGGACATCTCCCCACTTCTCCCATTCTTGGTAGCGATGACTTCGTTCTTTCAGGGATTTGATCACACGAAACACACGGCTCCGTTGCTGGAAACTATTGCCGACGAGCCCCACGACAAGCTCATCGAGAATATGGCCCTCAGCAGTGAGAAGAAGTTCTCCATTCACATCATGCTCTTTCAAGTTTGAGGCAAGTGTCTCAAAGGACAGATTGCGGCTCTGATGGTTCTTATCGAACCAGCCGCGGTCTGTACTGCAGAACTCTTTAATCACGCGTGGTACATCCCAGTACCAGGGATCATCCTGGCTCCCCTCCAAGAGGGGTTCCATCTTGGATGGTGGTGGAAGAGGGCCTAGATCAAACAGAAAGTCAGTATGGCTAGAATATGAAGAGGGAAAAGACCATTGTCTCCGCCACAGGCCCGGGGACGATAATAAAGCAGGTCTAAAAGACTTGACAATTGAAGGCTGGAGAGTGAAGGAATGGCAGGGCAAGGCAGTTCCACCAAAAGCCCAAAGGGTCCAGCCACCCAGAGAACAATCAGAAGAAGAAAAAAAGCTTACCTTGATCTCAAGATCTTAAAGGATGTCAGCACGTAGTTGGAGAGCTTGTATCATCAACAGTCAGTGGGAATGATGATGGGCACGAGGTGTGAATGATGAAAGGTCCGAGATGGATGATGATGGGTTCGAGAATGTTGACGGTGGGAGATTGGGAGGGATGAGGAGAAGGCGGAGGAGGGTTTTATAGTGGGAGAGTAGGGCACAGCACATCAGAGGATAAACAACATTCGAACTGGAACAAGGAAAAACTCACAGGAGGGAGAATACAGAAGGAAGGAGCTCTTCCCAGGCTCAATTCCGAGTCATCGAGTCATGTGTTTGGGGCTCAAGGTTGCAACTGCCAGTTGGGGCTTAAGAGGACTGGGGGTTGCTTTGCCTCAAGCGATTTCAGCTTGTCATATAAAACGAGTGAGGGAGATTGTTCAGACTCGAGAGTAGAAAGGACGAGTCCTACATGTATACTATGCCATCTATCCGACATACAACCGGAGAAGAAGAGAGAGAACGAGAGAATGAGAGGAGAGATGATATCGAGAGAAAAATAGTAACGAGCGATTGGTGATGCGGCACGGCGAGATGAAGTTGTGAGATCGTGGATGGGATGAGGTGAGAGAAGACGCGCAGAAGGAGCGTAGTCACGTGCTAGTTTGAGACGTCGACGTGGAATGTGGAGCAAAGATGTTTGATCGAATTCGTAAAATGTGCTTCGTTCATGAGCAGCTGCAAATTGTGTAATTATAGTGAACGAACTGGAGTTGTGGACTGAGGCAAGATGGTCTTAAATAGAAGTCGAGGTGGCGGAGTATTTGGGTATTTGGGTATTTTGGTGTTGGATGGACATGTTGGAAGAGGCCGAGAATTGATGTTGGTTCGGACAGGGATAGGGAGGGAGTGAAGGGTCAATGATTGTTTCCAACTGCACTTCAGCCTCTTCGAGGAAACCAAACGGGCCTCAAAGTACTTAATCGACATTGATCTATTGGTGCATGGAGAGATGGAGATATAGGTATATAGATGGAGATTACTTCGTGGATGTCTTGAGGTTATACCCAACCTTCAATGTTCCATGTTCCATGTTCCATGTCCCATGTTCTATCCGCCGTTGTGCACGAATTGAAGTCTTCCCCAAACGCCCTCAATCTCGACGTTTGCACAAACAGCCACTATTTGATCTCGAGGTCGCTCTCTCGCCCCGCCGATCCCACCAGCTGGTGCATGACGAAACAATTGAGCATTGAGCCAACGGCCAAAGACGCACTCACCCTGACCCTGTTTGCATCAACTGTCGGGGGCAAGGGCAAGCACAAGCCTAAAGATCTTCGTTGGTACTCGAGAAAATCATCAAGCATGACAATATTCATCAGTCTATCAAGGTTCCCATGGAAGACATTGGCCTTGGTTTTACGAGACTGCCGTCGCTGCTGTCCGCCCCGCTTAAGACAGCTTTGAACTCAATTGATGCGCTCAATTGTTGCAGCGTTGAAATCTGCCCCTCCTTCTCGCCTGCACTAAATCTTGCTAAAACCCGCCGCTTTATAATCAAATGAGCGATTGAACAATTGAGCGGCATTCTCACGATCGCTTGTCGCTGTACTTCAAGCTTCCCTCCTGCATCAGAGCCAAATCCTCGATTCCAACGTGCCAAAGTAGACCAGAGTGATAGTTTGAGAGACATCTCGTAGCAAACTTCAAACGCCGAATCATCCTGCAACCCTCCATTTCTGCTTCGAAAGAGAGCGATTTTAACAGGCCCACGCACGCCACCACACCCCTCTACCCCTCCACCATCATGGTATCCTCCATCCCCTCGGGACTCTCGCAGGACGAACGGCACCATCTCGTCCAGGTCGCCAAGGACTGGGCCGCCGCAAACGGTCTCGCCATCCGGCCCCCTCCAACGGTCGTTTCGCAAGAGGTCGACCCCGAGGGCGTGCTGGCCATTCATGCACCTGTCACTTTATTCCCCAGCAGGTTCCCGCGATCCTGCTTCGAGCAGGCGAGGTCGGTTCAGAAGGCCTACAATGAGTTGTATGCGAGGGTGAGCAGGGATGAGGAGTTCTTAGGCCAATTGGTGAAAGAGTAGGTTTTTTTTTTTTTTTTTTTTTTTTTTTTTTTTTTCTCTTTCTTCACAGCCACTGTGGCCGCCTGGTTGCCCCCTCTATACTATTTTTATCATTTCGGTGGCTGACCAGACATGATAGGTTGGTTGATGTGGACGACTTTGTCGCAAACCTCTGGAGAGTCCACCAGAGAGTCAAGGAGGAAGGTTATGTACATGAATTATCTCTCGGCCTCTTCAGGTCCGATTACATGGTCCACGAGGACGAGAGTGGTCTCCAAGTGAAACAAGTAGAGTTCAACACCATCGCCTCATCCTTCGGCGGCCTCGCGACGCAGACCTCCCTGCTCCACAGGTTTCTAGCCGCCACCGAGTACCCACGTCTCCAAGCCCGCGTGAAGGACTTGGACGTTCCCAAGAGCGATAGCGCGACCCTTCTTGCCCGTGGCATCGCGACTGCCTTCGAGAAATACAATACCACGCTCTCCCGTGGAGCTGAACGCCCCAGATGTGTTCTCTTTATTGTTCAAGACGGCGAGCGCAACATCTTTGACCAACGCCACCTTGAGTACAACTTATCCGGCGAGGACCCTCCCATCCCCGTCTACCGCCTGCCCTTCTCGGAAATCCTCCAGCACACGCGTATTGCTGAGGGGCCGAGGAGAGAACTCATTTATACCCTACCCTGGAGTCTGGAGTGGGCCAAGCCCACCGAGTATGAGGTCGCCGTCGTTTACTATCGATCTGGTTACGGTCCGGGAGACTACCCATCGCCAGAGTCTTGGGAAGCGAGATACCACGTCGAGCGCTCCGCCGCCATCAAGTGCCCCACCATCCTCACGCAACTGGCCGGTATGAAAAAGGTCCAGCAGGTACTAGCAACCCCCGACACTGGCGATGCACCCCCCGTCCACGCCCGCTTTACCCAAGGCCAGCCCGAGTTCAAACCCCTTCTAGACACCTTCACCAACATCTATCCTATGGATACCTCACCCGCCGGATTAGAAGCGCGCCGAAAGGCCACCGACCCCGAGTTATGCAAGTCCTTCGTTCTGAAGCCCCAGCGCGAAGGCGGAGGCAACAACTTCTACCGTACTTCCATCCCCGAGTACCTCAAGACGATACCCGAGGATCACTGGAACTCGTACATCCTCATGGAACTGATCACGCCGCCGCCGGCGACAAACATTATTCTCCGCAACGGCAAGCTCGAGGAGGGCGGTATCATCTCCGAACTTGGCATCTACGGAACCTGTCTCTGGAATAACGAGAAGGTCCTGCACAACGAGGAGGCAGGGTACCTGCTGAGGACAAAGGGCGATAAGAGCGAGGAGGGCGGCGTCGCAGCTGGATACGGCTGTATGGATAGCTGCAATCTGGTGGACTAAGCTCAGCTTGCTTCAAAGACCCACAAAAATAATAGGAAAAAAAGAGAGCAAAAAGAAAAGCTCGAAGCTACTCCGGGAAAATAAGTGGAGAGCTCTCCTGGGGTTTCTAGAAAATCGGTATTCCATTTCCATTGGTATAGATGTCATTCATATTGTACACGGGACGCCTAATTAGACCCCTAGAACCATATCGAATCGCACGATACAAACAAACATAAAAAATCTAGCGAGCGGAGACGTAGCCGACCCTATCAAGCAAAGTTATGGGGGAAAGAGAAGCACACTGGGGAGTCTTGAAGCAAAAAACAAGTGTGTTTACTCGTGGGTAGCCTCGGTGTTGGGGCGTTTGATGACATCTATGCTGCCTGTAAGGTTGTTAGTAAATGCGCATTCTGGTATTTAAACTCGCGATGGAAAAGGGGGATAAAAAACGTACGCTGGATGATGTTGAGCGAAGTTCGAGTCTTGCCCTCAGCATCCTGGTAAGTGCTAACACTAGCATCACCCTCGACATAAACAGTAGAGCTATACACAACCCCATTGTCAGCCTTGAGAATTGTCCAAAAAATCTCGATCCCCAGACCAAACGGGAGCCTTACCCCTTGGGAATGCTCAACAAAAAGTCACGCTGCTTCTCATTCCCCTCAGGAATAAACTTCGTGACGCGGAACCAACTCGTATGGCGATTCTCCTTGGGACCCGTCGAGCTAGCAATTGAATACTTGATGACCTCATGGCCGGTGCTGGTGGGCTGCAGCTCGGGCGAGTCTCCGAGGTTGCCGAGGAGGGTGATGCGCGCGACGGATCGGGGAGAGGAGGTGCTGAAGGCACGGAGGGCGACCGGGGCGAAGGCGGCGCGTCGGGCAAGGAAGGAAGACATTTTGTTTGTTTGGTTTATTTGGCGGGGGAATTGGGCGATTTGATTGTCGGTTGATGAGCTTTGGTCGTGGGAAGTTGAGGAGTCTTGGCGGTCTGGTGATGGTTTTTGTTGGATGGAGGAAATTGAAGCACGATTTTCTAAGACATGGGCACATACGCGATGCTCCTTCTCATCAATCTGAGGGGAAACGCCAGACGCGAAAGATTGCGAGTTTATGCGGGTGGTCCGTGCTGGGAGAAATTTATCCAATTAAGCAGTACTTTCGGTGCTACTAATAACCCCGTTTGTTCCATGATTTATAAAGTAATAGAGGATTACCATTTATCAGAAGTCTAGCTCGAACAAGGAGAGAACCTCGTAGTGTAAGAGCCTAATTCTACGATACGCATCACTGGCCATATATTGATCTTCATCTATCGTGACAGGACGGAAACGAGAGAGACTCTGTGAGAGGCCTTCTAATGGACTCGGATCGATATCCGTGAACATTTTCACTATTCAAGAGTCAAACACAAGGGAGTAGAGCTCTCTTCCCTTGCCATCCACGGGCCTTCAACAAAAACCACTAGAACTTCTATTGATATCTGGTTAGAATGGGGGGTTTATCGGACATTTTCACGAGATGCTAGGCCCGGGAGGACTTCTGCCCCATTCACTTCTTTCCGCGTTGGTTAGTCCCTTAGTCTTGCGTTCGTATCCCCAGCTCCGTCATGGTTATATCAGCGCCGAAGGCAAGTTCGAGCAAAGGGAGGTCTATGACCGTCTCAATTAAGAGGTGGTAGAAGTGCAATTTCCAAACAGGGATAAATGATGTGCTTGCCTGAGGCAGGAGGACAAACCTAGTCACCCGGCTACATTCTGTTGTCTTTCGCCTAACTTGGCCGACCGCATCTCCAATCGGCGGATCCTACATAGCCGCTGTCATCTTCAGACCTGCATCTGGTGGCGCTGTCTTGAACAATTCTGCAGTTGATTCAAGGCCAACGTGAGACCCATGCAACCGAGCTGATATTACTACTTCGTAATTCGCCCAAAGCTCAGCACACTCCAGATCTTTCCACTTCCCCCGGCAAACATAATACCCACAAAATCTTCCTCTTTCGGCCGTTGATGTGGGTAAACAGTTCCCTCATGAGGCTGAGGGAACTATTTTCCATCCTGAATAGGGTGGATTGGCGTTACCACCAACGCCGCACCGGCTTTTGGCATCCGGCAGTTGATCATCAGTGTGTGGGAGGCGAGTTTTCTCTTCACTTCATTTCTTTTACGGCGAAACGTCTCAGCCATGGAATAGAACCACATGCTGTCATGACTTGAAGAGCAAACACTACACACAAGTCTCATCCAATAACGTCGACCGTGAACGCAACTTGGTCTCCCGTCATTCGCAGCGCACGCGCATTGCAGATATCACTCATTGATTGGATACGGTACATCGGAACTCCTGCGAAGTCATGGTGTTGGTGGCGGACTCGAGGTTTGCGATTCTCGAGGTTGTATCATTGCATAGACTAATCCTCCAGGTTTGTCCAGTCCAAACTCATCCTCGCAGAAGCGTGTGCCTCGAGCTTCCTCGCAGTGTTTGCAAAATTGATTTCTTCATCCGCTGGAGCCAACCAAGCGCGTGAAAGTTGGAACGTAGTATCTTGCTTCACATAATATCACCTTGGCTGGATAATCCACGACCCTGCGGAACCAAGAAAAGGCCCCGGGCACATATGGAAAAGGGGGGGAGATGAAGAGACTGCATAAACCCAACCTAACTTGGCCCGAGGGTGCGTATGGATTGAGAAAGGTATTGTCGGCTCAATCATACTAGCAATCGCAGACTGGGCGAGAAGGTTGTGTCTCTTCGATGTTGGCCCTGCGCGGGGGGATGTTTGCTTCATTCGAGGACTATCGTTTGCCCTCCCGCTGCGTACGAATCCGTTTCGCCCCCACACTCCTCCATGATAAGCAATAGGACTTGGCGTCGACATGTACGACCAAGCAGTGAGCCCAACATCGTACAGAGGGAGGTACCGAACCCGAAAAGGGCCGCAGCGGGGACAACAAGACGACTCACTCCCCAACAATCGTGGGAATCAGGTATTCCTTGGCACTATTTCCCAGACACTGATCGCCTCTTGGTCCCGATTACGCACAAGACTCCCGGTGACCTGTTCCTTGCAGATAAAGACAAGACCACGTCGCAGAAAGAGTAGGGGGGGAAAAACGACTGAAGATTTGCTTCGTGCGACCATGCAGGAGGCTTAGATAGGCAAATGGAGAAAGGCCGTTCGCCGGTTGTGCTCAACGGGAGCATGCCGAGACAATAGCAAACTTAAGAGCTAATGGTCGTTAATGATGTGTCGAGTGTGAGCGAGGATTAGGAATTCGCCCGTTCTGATACAGTACCTTTTTTTTCACTTTGGCCTCTTCTTTTGGTTTGCTCTTTTCGTTTGGTCAAATTGATGAAAAACAAAAGCTGGGGAGAGATATGTGCTACAGTTCGTTTTCTCCAAGCAGCACCGAGCATGGGGAGCCGCAGGATAGAGCCATGTGTGTGCCTGCCACGGTTTCCCTTCTGGAGCTGAGGCAACATCCAACGGAGTGAGACTTGGCCTAGACTGGTCAGAAGGGGAACACCAATCGAGTTGCCTCACATGAATGAAGCAGTTTCCCACCGATGTTCCCTTACCAGTGCTATGTTCGTTTCCGCCTTGTAACATCTTTTTGGGACTTGTGTGAGAAAGTGAGGAGCACAATGCTTGCTTGCCCTGTCTCTCTCTGTCACATTTCGGTTTTCCGTTTCCTTTTTTTTGTTTTCTTTTGTCTTTCCGTTTCTTTCAAGTTTATATTCAGCTCGTTTCCTCTGATATCAGGGGACATGGGGGGGAGAACCAGGACAAGACTGGGGCGAACCTCTTATTCAAGACTCTTGCTTGCGCCACTCTCAATAGTTCATTTCCTCTCCCGTCTCAGTCCGGAGGTTAGGTCGGCGTGGAAGAGACAGGTCCATCTCTTCGTACCATTTATTGATGGGAGTTGGTTATTGAAGATGAAATCGTCCTGCTCCATTTGGACGCGTCCAGTTTCCCTCGATTCAGATGAAAGTATATATGCACGAGGGTGTCAAACAGCTTCCTGCCTGACTTGCTCGAAGCAAGACAGCAAACACTCTCTGAACCTCCTCCCACGTCTTAACTGGATCCTGCCCCTCTCGACAGTAAGGGCAGGTCCCCATCCATAAGAGAAACAAGAGAAGCACGGTAACATACATCTGCAAAAAGGCTATAAACTTATCCACAATGGGCCCAGCCAACATCATCGATCTCAGCCAACCCAACCCCTCATTCCCCGACTTCCACCCCCGCCATCCCACCGACCCAGCCCAAGTCACCGCCAACGTAGCCTGCCGCATCATCCTCGGCATCCTCGCTAACCTCAGCATCTGGGTGCCCCTCCGCATCCTCTACCGCCACGGCGAATTCGCCGCCGTAGTCCTCCTGTCCTCGACCATGCTCCTCAACATCCTGACCATCGTCAACGCCCTCATCTGGCGCAACGACGACACGAGCTCGTGGTGGCTCGGCTACGGCTACTGCGACGTCTTCCCTTACGTCTACAACCCCTTGCTCATGGTCTACAACACGAGCATCTTCGCCATCATGCGTCATCTCGCAGACAAGATTAGTCTTATGCGTGCCGACTCGCCCAGCGTGAGGGAGATGAGGAGGAGGAATCTGATTCAGGCGCTGATTATCTTTCCTGTGCCCATTGTGCAGATGGCTTGGATGTATCCACTTGCGCTGCATCGGTATGCTATTTTTGCCCTGGCGGGGTGTACGTGGATGCCGTTTGGTTCGTGGCCGTTGTTGGTGTTTGTTATTTTGCCGAGTCCGCTGTTTGCCTTCGGGACCGTCTATTATGGGAGTGAGTAACCGATTTGTGAAGATCCCGGGAGGAGGAAGAGGACAAGGAGAAGCAGAAGAAGTTGCAGAGTTGCTAACTCGGCCGTGTCATGGTTTTTTTTCGTTTCCCTGAAAAGTCCTCACATACGTCCGCTACAAAGAAGTCGCAGCAACAACATCCTCCGCCCTCACAACCTCCAACAGCGCAGCCAGCAGTCGCGCGCGCCGCGCCAAACGCCGCCTCTACTTCATGACCGTCTGTATCCTGATCCCCTACTTCCCCGTCCAGCTTCTCTGGCTCGTGCACAACATCACGAACTTCACCCCGCTCACTAAGTACGACTTTCCCGCCCTCCAGGCCGGCGCTGTTGATGGCCTGCCCTGGAACACGATTCTCCTGATACCGACGAACGGGGTGGCCGTCGTGTCGCTGATCGATAGGTACATCGCCATCGTCACGGCCATCCCCATCTTCGTCTTCTTTGGGATGACCAAGGATGCCTTGAACATGTATAGGAGATATCTCCTTGCTGTGGGTCTGGGATGCGTCTTTCCGTGTTTGAAGGAGGAGTATGATCCGGACAGGAGACATGATCCTAATCGGTCGACGACGGGAATCCTTGCAACTTCAGAGACTACGCAGACTACCCAGTAAGGCCCCACCCCTCTGTTTTTTATACCTTTTATTTCTCCCACGTACAATCGGAGGATGCTAACACCACGTAACCAGATCATACACCAAATCTTGTTATGCCGAACCTACCATAACCCCCATCTCCGACCCAACTACCCCCACAAAGCCCACAAAACCCTTCTCCGCACTCCCCTCCATGTTCAGCCGCGTAGACCTAAAGATCTTCCCCCAAGGGCGTCGCCCCACGAGGAGGAACGGGCCGCGAAGATGTTCCTGCGACGACGGGGCCGTAGTTTTGGGGGATGTTGCGGCGAATGCCTATCTCCCCGGCCTACCTCTCGCCGTTGTGGAGACTCGGGTTTGGAGCGCCGAGGATGACGAGGAGAGGGTGGGTATTGAGATTCTTAGGGCGAGGGCTGTGATGGATCGTGGTGGTGATGGGTGTTGATGATGGATGGTGTGGTTTGGTGTGACTGTCGCCTAGACTCGGGCCCGGGGATTTCGTTCTCGCGGATTCATGTTTTGCATTTCACAAAACTTGAAGCTGGGCAGTAGTGGGGGGAAAAAGGAAAACAAAATAAACAGTACTTAAAACATAAATCCAAACTCACAATATTGGTATCAAAACCTGATGTGCTCCCTCCCACCTTGATAACAGAAATGTTCTCATATATATAGGTGAAAAAGAGGATATATATATATAGTACATCACCAGTCCTTTCACAATAGTTTCAACCCATACCTAGACTCCCACAAGATATCGAAGAGCACCATGTCCACCCAAGATTGATCGAGAACCAAGACTCAAAAGATAGAAAAAGAGAAACTAGCATCGCTAAGGAAACGTAGCATAGAGTACATAGTAACTCGAGAGGAAGAAAAAAAAGTTCAGATTCAGAATGAGTATAGAAAAGAACCCGGAGGGCCTATAAACCGAACCCTACATAAACGCCGCAGTCATGCTCTATTGGTATCAAGCAGGAAGAAAAAAAGAAACAAAACACAGATAGGAAATAAGGGATGATAATCCGTGGCCGAGAAGAAGAAAAAAAAAACCAGCCCAGAGATAGAAGGATAGAAGAACAGAGAAGAACAAGAAATTAAGATAACGCCTCGACAGCATTATTCTCTGCATACATCGCATGTTCACTAGGAGTAGCCGGTACAGGAGCAATCTCCGGATCTGGAATTTGTATATCAAGCTAAAACATCACTCATTCATTAGCCATGATCACAAAGAAAGAGAATGGATAGTGTTAAGAGGCCAGCCATCTTACCGTCATATACGCCGTTTTCCTCAACGGTATAATCTTAGGAGGCACCAACCCCTCCTCCGTCCCCAAAGTCTTCTCCATCTCCTTATTCCACTGCTCAATCCACTTCTCTAACCGATTCAGCTGGCTCTTACTCCCTGCGAGCCCCAAATCGTCCCAGATCCAACCCGTCAGCAGTCCCAGCGTGGCGTCTAGGATGTTCCGGAAGCTGTAAGGGTTATGTATCCTGACGAGATCCGAGTTGAGCTTCTCGATGACGCGGCGGAATTCCTGCTCCGAGAGCCCCACGGGATCGAGGATGTCCGGGTACGTGTTGGAGAAGGTTGGGGCCAGGTCGCCGGCGATGAGGAAATCGCGGCGGACGCGGATGATGCGCGTCGAGGCGTACTCGGGCGAGTCGACTGGGACGTAAGGGTTGAGGTGGGGGTAGCAGGGGTGTTGGGGGCCCCATTCTTGGATAGCGTCGCGTTGCACGTCCTCGCCCATGATGGAGGAGTTGGACGAGGACGAAATGGGCGAGCCTATGCCATCGGGGACGCCTGAGATGCCGGAGAGGCGGGGATCGAGGACGTCGGGGCCTCGTTCGAGGTCCTTGGAGAAGGAGCGCCCGCGCTCTTCGACTGCGTCGGCGGGGGAGGTGGCTGCTGCGGCGGTCATGATGATTTCTTTGCCTTTGCCTTTATCTAATTTCTTGGGTTGGAGGAAGTCTTGCTGTTGTTCCTGGATGGCTGCTGGGAGAGGCCAGTTGAAGTTGGGTTCGGTGGGTGTCGGGGTGGGATTTGTCGGGCGTTTCTCGTCGTACGAATGGCGAACGGATCGGGGGAGACTGATGCGTTTCTCGCTGGTGCCGTAATGTTCAATCTGCAGGCTCGGCCTCGACTTTGCCGAATGCTTTGTCTGGCGCTGCTCGGAGAGAGAGAGAAGGGGGTAATCGCCCGAACCGGTGCGGGGGAGATTTTCGCTGGGGTTTGTCTCGCTGGTGATGACGGGGTGCGATAGGGGGATGGAAGGTAGAGGCGGAGTCGACGGGCGTCGCTTGCGGATGGTCTTGGCCGACTTGGGGGCTCGTGGAGTTGAGTTTGTCGGGTTCCAGAGACGAGCTGCACTGGGACGGCGGGGACGGTGAGGACTCGCTGAAGCGGCGCGGTGACTTCGGAAGGGCGAATGAAGACGTCGCTGGTCCTGTTGATTTTTGGGATTCAGCGAAGGAGGTTGCTGCTGACGGTGTTGTTGCTGTTGAGGATTTTTGTGGCCAGATTTCGCGGGCCTTCCGACCCGTTGTTGAGGATTACTGGTTGCAGCAAGGGGCGGCGGTGTTAGAACGGTAGGAGCGGGAGTGTTGGCGGCAGCAGCAGCAAGGGCTGCGGCAGTATTGGAGTCGACAGCAGCAAGGGATGATTGCTGTTGCTCTAGTTCTTGGTGGTGCTCGCGTTGTTGTCCTTGTTGGGCGGCGGGTGACGAGAGACCGGGATAAACTGGTTGAACAGAAGGGCTGTGGATTCGCGGATTTCCGGTGGACTCATCCACGGCTACTACGGAGGCCGGGTGTTGTGACTGAGGGTTCGTGGAGGCGTGAGAATCCGTTGGAACTGGGTCTTGGATGCGGCCGTCGGGAGAACGGCCGCGAAAAATGAGGTGCTGGTTGTGCTGGGGGGAGAACCGTTCCTGCTGTTCACCTGACACTGGTTCCGGGGGAGGTGTGGCAGAAGTGCACTCGGCGGCAATAGGCGATGCAACTCGCGGAGCCGAGGCGACGTAGGGAGGAGAGGTGGTGGTGGAGGTGGGAGAAGTAAGGGGCACCACGGTGGCGGCGACGGCGTCGGTGAGCGAAATGTGCAAAATGGGTCCTCGAGGGTGAAGAATTCAATTGGCGGGTTCTCCTCCGTACCCTTCCCGATAAGAACAAGATTGGCGGCGTCGAGCTCGAACACGGCGGGATTGGAAGGGATCGAATCGGAGCCGTGGTTGTTGACTGGATACGAGTCGTCGATTCGGTTTGATGAGCCAGCGACGATGGACGACGGGAGTTCCAGGTGGGCGGCTTGCAGAGTGCGGAACTCGGGGGATGGGCGACGAATTTGGTGTTTTGGATGTGGATTGGTGGTGGGAACTTGGATGGTACAAGTAATACCAGCAATATTAAGATTAGCAGCCAAAGCCAAAGCGCTGGGCGATGAACCAAGAAAATCCGACTTGGGATTGGGAGACTTGGACGGAATCTGGCGGGAAGGTGACAGCGACAGCGAGCGTGACAGTGGCAGCAACAGTGGCAGAGTGGGCGACGATGGGTGTGACAGTGCTGAACAGGTGGCAGCTCTTGGTGGTTGGGGTGGCAGGTGGCCGGGGAAGTCGGAAGCCGAGTCGATAGAACGGTTGCAGCTGGCAGGGGTGACAAGGTTGGGGTCGAGACTAGGCGGCGTGGGCGACGCGGGCGTCCAAGAGCAGGTGCCGCTGTGGGTTGGTAAGACAACAGAGTCTTCAGGGGTCGTTACAACTTTGACGATCTGGGCCGAGAATGGTTTAGTGGGACTGGGCCAGAGTCCCAGCATCATGGAATGCGACGGAAACTCAATATTGTGAAAAAATTGGTCCCCCCCAGCTAGATGCAACCACAGACGGTTGGGCTGGGCTGGGCTGGGCAGGGTCCGGATCCACAAAAGAAGGATTTCCTTTTTTTTTTTTCTTTTTTTCCTCCCCTTGGCTGCTTTGATGGAGGCTGAGGTTGGCGAACTCTTCACCAGAATCACGGTTAGTGTCCGTCGATGGATGATGTATCGATATCGATGCTGAGGATTCGCGGGTGAAGCGAGGGTGTTCGGAATTTTTGGGAGATTTCTTGTCCCGAAGAATTGGTGCGCTGGTAAAACTAGCGTTCAATGTGGAATAGCTTCGGGGTTGAAGGGGGTCACATCAAATCGCATCAATCGTCGATGCTGGTGATCTCGTCGTTCTGCTCTCGGGATTGGATCCAACTTCTAACTCCTCGATGATCTCGTCGTCGTTGGACAATGGGTAAAGTTCCGGGCCGGTTGATTCGTGGGAATCGTCAGATTAAAAAGTGCGAACGGAAAAGAATTGAAATAAAACATTCAAAGAAAAGAAGAAGTGGGAGAAAGGGACCGGCGTAGGTACATTGGGAGATGTAAGTTGAGTTTAGGTGAAGGGGGAAGCTCGTCGTCGTCAGCCCTGAAGTCTGGGGATGACTTGAATCTATATCAAATACCTCGTGCTTCGTACTTACGAAGTAAACTAGTCTATCACCACTTGGACGTGCCCGGACCGGCTCCGGGCTGGAACCTGGACCTGGACTTGGACCTGGACCTTGGCTTTGAGCTGTACACCTCACTGGACATGGACAGGGGGCGTCCACGCCCTCTTCCTCTTCGACTAGATCTCAATATCTAAAGTACGAAGTACTTCGTGGCAATATCGTGGGAAGTGAATGGACCCATCCGTAAGGTATGTATCACCTTGGCGGGGCGAATCGACGACATTCCAAGACACCTGGATGTTTCTTTTTCTTTTTCAAGCTCAAACGGGAGAACGATGCAAGCTTTTCAGTATTAGGAAGTTCCTGTTGGCGGGAGGCAGTCATGCGTTCTTCCTCTTCCGTACGAGCCGGTTTCCCTCAGCAGATTCATCTCGTTTGCTTCTTCTATCAGCAAACTATTTTTATCCAGTGAAAAAGTATTGATTGATCCCATCCATGAATCCATCCATGATTCCATCCATCCCCGGAAATTCCGTCCCCCACTCCTCGTCATGCCTCTCTCACCATACCCCTGTCACTTGGAGATGATGGGGCGTGCGCTGTGTGGAAGGAGGGCTGGCAACCCTGTTTTCTCTGTTGGCTTTCAATACATACTCCGTGGGACCGGAGCTGACTAGGGGGGTCGTCAATCTGGCTCATGTCTTGATGCTGGTAAAGTCGGCTGGGGCGACATCATCGGATAACACACCAACCTCCAGCTCCAACTTTGAACCAGAATTTCAAGCTTCCAATGACTTCACCCATCAACAACGCTCACTCGCCAACCTCCCAAAACCAGATCATTGCTGCTGATGGACCATCCAAAAGCACCATTGCAGCTGAATACCTCGGCAGGCTGTGCCCTGAGGACGAGATGAGACGGACCCGGAACCAGTGAATGCAATGTCTTCTCCTTTCTCTCGCCACTCTGCTCGAATCTGGAACCAGAAGCTGAATCCAGCCACTTTCGCTGTTGCGGTTGGTAGAGAGCTCCAGCGCCGTTGTCTATATTTGCTTCTTCACACACTCACTTACACTTCAAGCATACCAACGACCCAGAATGCTCCTCCAACCTATTGATCCCTGGCATCTCGTGCCTATATTAGAAAGTCATTATCGTCTTACGAAGTAGTTCCATCCTTTATCGTAAATGATATTTCTAATCTTAACGTCCATAAGAGTACATTCCAACATCAATTTCATCCAAGCCCAAGTATGGCACGATTGAAATATCAATACTTTGTACTGAGGTAAATTCCATGCATCTTCTATTGAGGAAATTACAACCACATGGCAGCATCTTCTTCAATCTCCAAGAGATCCAGGATCCGAAGCCCAAGACGGCCTGAGGTCTGTGCGGTTCTCCAGCGCATAACGCTCATTTGATGGATTTAAACGAAGTTGCGATTGTCTCCGAAAAGAATGGTCAAGAATGATGATTCCGATGGAACAACCCCCTATTCTGACATCATACTCAAAAGCTCAGCTCTCAGCTGAGCTTCATTGTCTGCATCTTTTCTCGGCCGTGGAACGTGGGTCAACAGCGTCTCGATGCTTGGGTGAGGACCGGGCGCCGAATATTCCACGGAAATTTGAATTATTCTTTCCTTGGTCTCTATTGTTCTTTTATCTCTTTTCTGCGCATCATTCATTTTATTTTACTGTACTCCGTATTTTTTTTTTTATCGTGTCCTCGAGCCGAAATGGCCATTCCAGGGATGAATACTTCATACTCAGTAGACTCAAATCGGCAAGACTTGCCGAAAATGAACACTAAGAATAGACGAGTGACGACGGGTTCTCAATGAGTCGAGAGTGATGCAGTGTAACTCCTATTTCTCTTCCATTTCTACATCGGACGCATTGGACGAGGCTTGTTTGCCAGCGTACGAAGGATGACATCCGGAAACCAGCATGTGCCGAGTCTGGATTAACTCCCTCACCAGCTTGCCCGAGGAGCTCTCTCATTCTGCCTTTCCCAGTATGGGAGAGTGGTGTGTCTGCGCTGTTTGCGAGCAGTCCAATCAGTCCTGTTGATTGATACTCAGACCCCCGATTTGTCCAGCCCGCGTGCCGATCAACGTCGTCATCATCGTCCATATTGGAACATTGGTCGAAAGAATACGACCGGACCTGAAATCAAAAGAACATGCTTGGTGATGACACGAGAGCGATCTCCATCAAATCGGTTTCGCGGATGGTCTGCAAGTGCAAGAGCGGGTCCGTAACACTATCTGCGCATTTTCGTGGAGAGCAAGCACGATGGCTTACAGGCCAAAAAGCAAGGGTCCTTCGCATGCTGTGGAACCCCAGTATTATGTCTTGCCCCTGTCAGGGTCCAACATCGCCCCCGAGACGTGTGACATCAACACTCTGGGCTGAAGAAGTGGGGAGCCTCTGTCTGGCGGGCACAATTGGGCGGCGCTATCGATGCCAGGCATTCCTGCATATCGTCACACATTACACATGAGGAGGTGGACACATACGAGAAAAGGGGTTCTGAAAAAGGGCCACTGTCCGCAGTCACGATGTGATACAGAGATTGGAGCTACGGACGAGCCACACCAGGTTACTAGTTGTGAAGGACGCGTTGGGAAAGTAATGCCGTGAGCACTGCTGTTGCGAGAACGCCGAACCGGTCAGCTTCGGCTATAGTTTGCTTGGGTTCTGTCTTATCACACTCATGCTTGTTATCTTGTCTCTCGAAGCACTATCGTGAGATGCCCTTGTGCGGAGATTGGTTTAGATCAAATGCGTCATGGCGACTGAAGAGGCCATCTGTGACAACCCGCACCGGTTTGCCTGAGGAAGCATCACGGGCTCAGAATTAATCAAGATACATGCCTTCTTACTACTCAGAAGTCCAGGGTGATACGTTTTGTAGCAGCACTCAAGAAATCGCGTTTTCTTCATCATTCCGTCGCGTCACGTCACGTCACGTCACGGGCTCAATCTCGAGGCACCAGAATCCGGCGGACTGGTGCTTTCACGTCGGGCTTGAGAGCCTGCTATGTACATACAACTAGAGCTGAAGGTGACGCCAAAGTTTGAGGATTCTGCTATAATGTCTTATTGGGACGGCTCTGGGGTGTGGTTTTGGACAATATCTTATCCTCAACTAGTTCGTGTTCTAGCAATCAGCTCTCGATCACCGAATTTCTAAGACATATTTCCCATCCAAACCGGGGACTATTCACGTTTTCTGTCTTTTCTGAGTCCTTGCTACAAAAGATCCGTCAAATCTAAGTCATGAGGCTTCCTTAGCAGGTCCTCCTCAGATTGGCTATCTTTGACGTTGCCACTTCGAAGCTACTGATGAGTAGCGGACACGGTGCCTTTCCCAGCCAAGTCATTCAATTGGACCGTGGCTCTGATTTAATCTTTCCGTGACGAACCTTGGACTAATCTTGACGACTTTCTGGCGGCCAAGGCAAGCCTTCAAGATGCGTATGATTCTTCTAACCGCACAAATGGCGCCCGAGTGTTCAGCATTAAGAGTCTATGATCATCATCCTGCCTCCTGCAAGCAGAGACAGCCTGATAACTTATAACCTTCAAGACTGATTCTCAGATAGACCGGCAGGTTTCCATTTTGATAAAGTCCCTTCTCCCTTTACTTAAGTCCCTCTCCCCTATGCCTCCAGAACTTGCAATTCTCTGAACTTTTCTGTTCTCCTCGACAGGACATTTCTCTCCACCTTAGAGAATCTCCCCCTTCCTAACCCAACATTTTATCCTTTTCCTGATACTCCAGGCCTGCCTTCTCTCCCTCTAGTGCCTGGGAGGCTCTGCCCATCCATCCGAATCGTCTGATTTGATAGCCTATACAAGCCCGTTGGACTCCACGATGCCGTCGTAGAACCCATATGCAAGTTCTTTCCCTGTGTTTGCGGAGCCAGAATGGATCGTCTGACTGTCATATATCCCATAGATAGGGCTGCGTTAGCAAGATCTAGGAGGGGATATCCAGGGTAAATGAAGGCGTGGAAAAGACACTGCCATCATGTGCAGGCTTTCCCTCATCCCTTAGTGTACGCCAAACACGCTCGAAGAAACGTAGAGCTTCAGCCTTCTCTGCGGAGGGGATGAAAATGGAGATCTTCGCTTCTAGGCTGGCATTTCGTGGGTTGAGGAGAGAACAGAATATGGTCGGGGTAAGACTTCCCACCGGGAATTCCGGCTGCTACTAGGTCACAGAAGACTATCGTTTCTGCGTTCAAGGCCCGTGTCCTCACTGCTGGTAAGTAGGAGCAGCGTTGTGGAGAAAGCAAAAAAGGTAACTCGAACAAGGCATAGATATGGAACGCTCACCTGTGACGGTCTTCAATATACAAAAAAGATATCAATTCTAATCTCAAGATTCCATGCTCCTTGGCGGTATATCATAGCCTGCGGCACATGCACAGCTCTCATCCGTCGCTAGTTTCTCCTCTGGTTTAGCCGTTCTGCCCATCATGTAGTTGGTGTATGTGGGTTCCATGCGAGAATCTGAACAATTGGAAGCCATATGTTCCTGCTGGCACCATTAGGGAAAGACTGTCAGACCCCAGCTCCCGGGACGAGCTGACAAGAAGTTGGATCAACGCTTGAAAGCTTCCGTCTGGCATTTAAAGCAGATTACATTGATGCGGCTCTACTTGGCATTTGCTCAAGGTTCCTTCATGGGCCATCTCGGATTTCCTTAGGACCGGACCTTGATACCGAGCAGGCAGCTTTCACGTTAATGATCTGGAGCTAGCTACCCTCATTCTCGAGTACTAGAAAGAGTCTGTGATTTGGTTTGCTTCCATCCATGGACTGCGTTTACCAGACACACTTCTACTAAAGCCTTCGCCAAGATGCTTCAGTACAGCCTCAACAGCCGCGTTGAGCCGCCTCGAGAGTCCTCCCTCCCGCCATCTAGGCAGGCCAGAAGCAGGCCAAAATTTCCATCTCTTCACCATAACATCGTCCCGTCTCCTATCCCAACAATTCCGAGCTTGCTCCGAGCCACAAGGACCCCCAAATGTCCAACACATCAAGCATCCATCGCGTGGCATCTCCTCCACCCTACTTACACCACGGTCGAGGAGCTCCTCGGGACCCCCATCAAGTCCACCTCGGAATCAACGGAGGAAACACAGTTCCTGACAAACATGCCACCGCGGCTCACAAGTAATATCGAAGGGAAAAAAAAAAAATGAATGGGCTCCGCAATCACGACCAACGCTTTGTTTTTCACCCGGGACGAAGCGGCTTCAGCATCTTACACGCCCCACCTAATCACCACCCCTTAAGATCGGCTTATTCCGTCCTGTGCCCCCTTTGTTTCCACTTCATATCGTTTGTGGAAGCGAGATCGATTGTTTTCGAGGCCTGTGACAGGGAAAGATAACGGAGGGGACGATTTGGAGACGAGCAGGAAACTACACGACATGTAAAACTGACTCGGGATGGCTGCCGTTTCCCTCAAAAACATCTATTATATTACGACTTTAGAAGAAGAACCAATCCCCGACACGGAACGGCGACCGTGAGAGGAGCACAGGGTTCAACTCCGTGTTATTACGCGGGGCTTCTTATTGCATTTTCCCATTGCAATATACAGATGAGACGATTCGTTCATGTCATTGGAACCTGTTTTTAGTTTGTCTACCTGTGTATAGCTCGTAAGTCATTCATCACGGAGCGGAAACAAAGACGCGGCAAAAGTAACAATCCAAACGGATAATGATAATGAGAGCCAAAAAACGGAAGTGATCGCGTCAGAGACGCGGGAGAACTTGCCGAGGACGGCACCTTGTTTCACCCGGCCCTCAAACGGCAAAATAGACCGAACTCAATCTCGTTCTGCCCACTTTTCGAGACGGCGATCAAGACGCGCGGAACGAGCTTTCTGGGCCCGAAAGCTCGAGGCAAACAAAGAAGAATACCATAATAACCAGGGGGATTGCCAAGAGAAGAAAAATGATGAGAGATTTTTAGAGAAAGCGAGTTTTCGGTGTGTGCTCTTCACTCAGTTCAATAGGGCGGAAAGAGCGGACTCTCAGCCCAGGGCCCATATAATACAGAGCAATATTCCAAAATCAATGCGACTCTACCCTCACTCAAAAAGGTTATATTGCTGTCCCAGCAGACCGGCTGAGGTCCGACGATCCCTGGCTGATCAACCAGGCAGGATTGCAAGCTACCCCTGACTGACCCTCTCGTCCGACCGGATCACGCCCCAGGTCAAACGGCTTGACCCTCGGATCAGGCATGTACTTTTTGCAGCCGGAAGGAGAGGGACCAACAGCATTCGCTGCCAGTGTCAACAAACGGCGACGAGAAAATTGAAGAGTGACACAGAAATAAGCAGAATGGGCCAATAACTGGGATGATGGAGAGGGCAACCCAAATTGAAAGAATCCTTCCGTCAGACCCTGGGTAGCCGGGCACTGTCTCGGATGGTCCAGAGCCCTGCATGTAATATGGAAGTCATAAAATTCACGTTCGATGAGACACTCGATGATACTGACAGAAAGCAGGGATGGGAGAAACACAATCTCGGATTATTTCCCCGTTAAGTGCTTCGTGAAAGCGCGCACGAGCGTGATGAGAGATTTTACAGAAACGCTGCTCTGCTCGAGATGCATTGATATAATTACGTGGAAGATGCCAAGTGAGGCTATGAAAAAAAAATGCCAACACCAGACGAAGTGGGAGGGTCGTCCTCTCTCATGCGTGAATGTGCGTGTGCCTGGCCATGATCTTCCTGCAGCTCGTGGCGTGGATCCGATTGCCTGAATGGGCGTGTGAAAGCGGGCTGTGTGGATGTGAAATTCATGCGAGGAAGTGTGTTCGGCAGGGGTCCTTCGGGCTGACTTGACACTGAAACCTATGAAGTATGTATGTTTGTATGAAGTAACGTGCATCCTGTGGAGCGTATACATAGCGTATACATACTCCTCAGACTTGATTGAGCTGGGCTAGCCAGCCACTTGTGGTGGAGAGGATTGCTCCATCCTGACGTGGCTGCCAGCAAATTGGTTTGAGCTGCTTTTTTCTGCATTCAGTGAAGAAAACTGCGCAGCGTAGCACGACTCTGCATGAATCCAATACAACCCTGACAACGACAACAGGTTGCAGGTGACGCTCGTCCTATCAACGAAGTCCGTGTAAGTTGTTGGAAGAAGATTCTCAGGGCGCAGCCAGCGTGCCTGACTACACCTTCTAGAGTTTAGCGCCATCTTGGGATCTGGGAGTCCCTTTACCGTGATTGTTTTTTCTGCTGGAGATGGGAACTAGTCTCCACAGCCAACAAGTTAGTGCACATTACAGAAGCTGAAAATCGTGGAATCCTAAGACCGGAGAAGAATTGAACCCTCATTAAAGTCGTCCAGTACTAATGAGTATGTACTTCGTACACTACTTCGTACACTACTTCGTACTCCTCGTCGAATCTGTCTTCTCCAGGTATCGCCTGAAGAGATCTTAGAGACAGGGCTCGCTCAGCGGGGTGGGACTGTAATTTCCCCCCCAGAGCTGCCCATTATCGATCGACTTGACTGAACGATTGATCGATCACCTGGCCGAATTTGAGAAGGGAAAGGCTCTATGAGCTTCGGCCTGGCCATTGGTCTCTCTTTACAACATACAACTAGCGGTACGTTGGCTGGAGGAAACTTTGCTGAAGTTGGTGAGAAGCTGCCACCGCACCTTGATACCTATTTCGTAGCGTAGTCGTTGCTTTTTAGATCCTGATAGACGGATGTCCGTCTTGAGGATACGTACGAAGTGTAAGATACTCCAATGCAACCCAAACGCCACACACTTGCGCGGTAGTTCCCGCTGGTGTGTGGGCACACTCGTTCTCCTTCCTTCCTGGTGATGAGATGATGAGCCGGTGATTGGTATGGCGGTAGAGTGCTTGTAGGAACGAACCTTGTTCGACATGTGGTTGGGGTCGCATGCAACAAGAGGATCTTTCGGAGCACGGGATGAGCTAGTGCGCAGATTGGAAGTGAGAGACGACGCCATTCCCATATTCTTTCTGGCATGGTAGTGGCGGTATGTGACTTGACCGTCATGTACTCCTTGTAATAGCGTCCAGTTCAATTGGCAACGACGCCACTAGGATCGCTCAATTAGCGGTGGACGGGTCGTCACCTCAGCATGCAGGGACAACAAGCAGTGCTGCTAGGCTGCAGTTTAAACCATGTCTAGCCTATCACTAGCGACCCAAAGAGAAATTTCAACAACACCGACGTGTCAGTGCAGGCGAGGAGAGGTTGGGTTCTGGCAATGACTTCCTTTCTGGTTCTTGTCCTGACGCGGTCATCTTAGGTCCTAAGAGTAAGAGGTCAGACACTGGTTAGAAGTCCTTGAATTGCCGCAACGTCTAATATTTCACACTTATACTCGTATGTAGAGGACAAAGAACGAAGATTGGGAGGTAAACGTGTGCGATCCGTCTCGCAATGAAATTATCGTCGCTGCGATGCTGAGCACAGAGCTCTTGTAATTACATTCGATTCTGTGTGGCCTAATTTAATCTGCAGAATTCAACAAGCTAATCCTCCCAACACCAGACCATCCTGCGTACCTGGATTGAGAAACTTGTCCGTACGGAGTAAGGCCTTGGCGGCGATCGGGTATCCGGAGATGTTGCTTTATCTTGCGTGTGACCGTCTCCGATCCATGTGATCAATCTCTTCTGGAAAGAAAATGAACATCGCTGAGATTTGCACCTTTGGATGTACTAGCAGAATACCATCCGCAGGGTAGAATCTGCTGGAGACCTCCGTTCAACGTTGGGAGGGTGTTCTTACTAGACTCCCGTCATCGGGCATTTTCTCATGCGAGCACTCTACCTCGGTACTCCGCAGGGATGAGGCGGGCACGCTGCGAAGTTTACGAAGTGGTGAATGAAGTTTTTCGGTGTTTAGCTGTCTGGGTTTGACGGAGAGAGCCCGGCAGAGACATTCAAAAATGTTGCAGTGGAACAGAGTGACATCCGGCTAGGGCTCCTGATCGACACACGAAAAGGACGCTAGGAACCCCCGATTTCAGGTGGAGGGTGGGTGAGGGGGAGCTCTGACTGGTTCTTGCCCCATTTCTCTGTCCAGATTAATGACGCGGGTACCTGACCGCGAGATGACGCTTCAGTGTTCCAGCCTGTGGGAAGTCGCGACCGGACGAAGTATTTTGTGGTGTAAAAGTAGAATGATACCTCGCCTGAAGCCTGGCAGGGGCGAGATTGTCTTATTGGCCTGCCAGGCCACTTGATCCCTGTCCAATCATCGACGGTCGCATGTTATTACCGTCCAGCACGAAATTTTGGATGAACTGTGCTTAACCTCAGCCTCTAACACACCCGAGCTTGTAACCGGGGCTTCCCTGTTTCCCTCGAGGAGATCATGCCGAGTCGCTCGAGTATTGGATTGTGTACGTCGGAGGTAATACTCGCACACACTGTAGAAGTATTGAAGTATTACAAGCACGCTTTTCTTTGGGTTCTCAATGGTCCCAAAAACAGTCGGGCTCGGCTCATTGCCAACATTGACGTCCGTTGATACGCCGCTTTCCGACCAAGCAGGACCTGCTTACACCACCCAAACTCCCAGCGGCAGCCCACCAATCCAGCCACTAACGTTGCGTTCTCCGGGCTGCATCTGTTGACGAACATCATTCGGACTCCTGGGGAAATGATTCTCTGTATGGTTGGCTCCTGCTCTTCGTGGCGTCCGGTTGTCTGGAACTCGCTATTACCTACTTCACAGTTCATAGGAAGTACTTCGTACAGGTTGATGTCTTGCCACGAATGGAAGCCGATTCTCTCATCCTCCCAAGCCGCCTTCCCCACTCCGAGAAATTGAGGAAGTGACGAACAGGATGTTCACGCCTGCTCATACAATCTTATAGGTCCGACCGCTCGTGTCATTCAACACAGCAATCTGGTTCTGTACTTCCTTCGATAGGTACACTTACGTGGACTTGGTTTAATAGACTAGGAGCTCCATTGCATGAGCCGTGCACATACCGTACTGCTGCTTTCCCTGGAAATACTAGCATCAAAGAGAGGGAATCTGCTGAACATGATCCATTTCCCCAAGGCGCTGGAAGTAGCCATGTGGCTGTTAAGCATCGCATCGTCTGTGCAAGTCAACTACTCTCCGAAGGACATCCACACGCCTTCTTCCATTTTCATGACATTAGTCTTCCGTTTTCATGTACTCGGCCTGGTGTCTTAGCGTGAGCTCCATTATCATATTCTCAGTCTTTTATCATTGTTTCTCGCTTTTTGCCGTCTCAGCCTGCTCTGATGATTGGCCATGGTGCTCTTTCTCAGTCGACCCTAGAGGCGGCTGTTTGACCCCGTCTTGCCTTCCCGCTTGTTTCTTCTTATTAGTTCGTATAATCCGCCAAGCAAGCTGCACTTTCCAAGCTTTTCTATCATCTCCACAAATGAAGTCATCGAGATGCTAGATGCCCCTTCTCCATTAATAGCCATCAATATCCTGGTCTCGAATCTTGTCCGTCCTGATCCCGCCTTCTGGTTTGATCTTCGAGCCCACTTAAAATGCTTTGCACGCCTTCCGTCCAAGTATTTGACAGCAGGAATCGCCCAGCCTCTAGCTCATGTACGAAGTAGTTTATGTACTTCGGTTTCACGCCCCTCGTCCTATATCCCGGTTGAGGCCTTGTCCCTGCCCCTTTACTTTTAGTGTATTTTCCCTTGATCCCTTCTTTTCCGGTCCCTCTTTCTTTTTACTAATCCCCACCCCGGGGTTCACTGCTCAGTACCCGGAACCCTTACCCCCTGTCGCAGCATGAGAGCTGTTCCTTCTCCTACCTTAAAGAAACCCTGTCTCACTCCCCACGCATTGCCTATGGTCTCCAGTCCTTATATGATCTCTCCCTCCGCCACATCACACACCCCCAGCCAGGTCACCATAAACTGAGCTCGTTGCATCGTCTTGGGGACCCGGATTCTGGCTCGCCTTATTACTCCATTCCACTGAGGCTGTATTACGATACGAAGTTTACCTCGGAGAGGCGTGTGACTTGAGGTGTCCAGTCCGTGCATGGTCTTTCTGTCCGCCAATCCGACTTGCTTCTTTTCGACTTACACGCTCCTGCTTCCATGCATTTCTCAGCTCCTTTCTCTCTACTCAAACCTTAGGAGGAGAGTTTCCGAAAGCGACGGATCCTTGCTATACATATCCTCCCTTCGGCCCATTCCTTCGGTTGTTTCCTTTCAACATCGTCAACGTTACAAGTCTGTTAACATTCGACCGAAAGAGTTTTGGGATCATGCCGAGTTGCGCCGCGGACCAAGGTCGAGCCCTGGACTGAGTGTAACCCGGCAGCTCCACCTCGACTCGATCAAATCGACTCGCCATATTGTATCTCTCGAAACGCAAATATTCTATACCAATACTAACTCGAAAATGTTACGACGGCGGCCCCGCCTATGGGCTGTCTTGCTCTGCCTTTTCTTATGTATTCAACTGGCGACAGCGAGACCGGCGGGACTTGTCCGGAGGCAAGATGAAGTCTCACCGGAACCGACGCTAGAAACGACGCCCAGAGCACCGGAGCCAACGAAGGCGGTGACCGACGCACCCAAGGACGATGAGGAGCCGACACCAGTCGCGAGTACGAAACCAACAGACGAAGCAACTCCGACTACGAGCGAGACATCGGCCCCGACTCCAACAGAAAGCAGCGGAATTGATGACCTTTTCGACTGTAAGTATTGATCAATTGCTTTTGGAGGACTTGATACTAAGATACGCAATCTTCAGCTCCCATTCCCGAGGGTCAACTACCACTCCAACCAAGGATTACACCCGCCTATGGCCTAGCTGGTGTATTGCTCCTAATATCTGGACTCGTGTATAACACTATTGGCATCAAGAACTCGTGGTTGCAGACCTTCTTTTCCGTCACATATTTGGGCAACCTCGCCATCACCGTCTTGATACTATATGTAATGACGGTACCCATAAGCGACGCGATCCAGGGAGCGTACCTCGTTGCAATTGTCCTCACAGGACTAATTCTTGGAGCCGGCGCCACGATTTTTAAGGAGCTTACCGAAGGACTCGGCTGTATCCTCGGAGGCTTCTGTGTTAGCATGTGGTTATTGACTCTTGTTCCTGGCGGATTGCTCCCCCAAACCGCATCAAAAGTCATTTTCATCGCCGCTTTTTCCCTCGGTTCGTTCGGGTTCTACTTTAGCCACTATACGAGAGACTACGCCCAGATTTTCCTGCTAGCCTTTGCCGGAGCCACGGCCGCAGTTCTCGGAATCGATTGCTACAGTCGTGCGGGTTATAAGGAATTTTGGGCCTACGTCTGGGATCTCAACGAGGATTTGTTTCCCTTCAACGCAACCACCTACCCAGTGACGAAGGGGATAAGGGTCGAAGCAGCCGCCATCATCATCCTCAGTGTTGTTGGAATAATCTCCCAGCTTAAACTATGGCGCGTGATTCAAGAAAGAAGGGCGAAAAAGGCTGCAGAAAAAGCAGAGGATGAACGGAATCTGCAGGCCGAGGAGGAGGCGATTGGTCGACAGGTAGAAGAAGCCAACGCGAGAGATAGGAGGGACTGGGAGAGGGTCTACGGTGATGGCGATGGGCAGACCATCAGCTCTGGTAATTCAGGTTCGGGAGATCTTGAGAAGGAAAAGCACATGATGCAAGCTGCGGCGGCGTTACCCGTATCATCTCAAGCCTCCGAGCGCGCTGTGGGAGAAACGGAACCACTCTCGGAACCGGCCGGGAATACCCCGTCTAATATGCCTCCAGAGGTCCCGCCAAAATCCGAACCCCCTCCGCTCATGGCCGCCGATCCGGAAGGAGATGCGGCCAAGATTACAGTCCTTGTTGTTCCTGAGGAATACCCTGCACCAGACCGTGGCTCGATACGTGACCCTGAAGAGATGGCCTGGGTCTCCAACGCAAGCCAGAGCCCTCGAACCCTCCACGCTCCCGGCGATTCGTCGAACCGCGTGTCCAGGTCCATGACCATTTCACCCCAACCGGATGTCGTGCCCCTGCCTTTTCAAGTTACGGTAAACGACATCGACGGATCGGAGGCTGATCGAGATACAATTGGAGCCCGCTCATCACTTGCAGGTACCTTTGCTGACGACGACGAAGATATCGACCACGAACGCCCTCAGAGTATGCGCCGCTCATTGGTGAAGAGGCTGTCTCAGGGGTCCATGAATCTCCTACACAGTCTATCTCACAAGTCCGACAGGAATCTCACCGGAAAGGATAATAATGGAAGTCAAGAGGGATTGGTCAACCGCAGGTCTCTGGCGCGTACTGAGGATGACAATGGGTCCGTTGCGGCGACAGTCGATATCGAGAGTGTGGATGATGACCGTAGCACCGTCCGAGGCGAAACGGATCAAGACATCGAGATCACCGCCGAACTCTCAGGAAAGGACACAACCGAACCGGAGGGCAAACCGGGAGTTACGGAGTTGACGGAAGGCGTTTCAGCCCTCGAAGTTACTAGCAAACCTAAAAGCGGAACCAGCGAGGCTGGCGCGACACTCGATCTGCAGGTGGACGAAGGAAACGTGTCGAAAAAGGGTAAATCGACGACCTCCGCAAGGTCTTCCCAAGTCGTTGCTCTGACCAAGGACGCACTACCGGACCCTCTCTCGCGCACGGCACTCAAGTACAGGACAAACGAGTGGGTCAAACACTCTACCAGCGCAGACGTACCCGAGCCGGATGAGATTCAGCTTGAAGACTACCCTAAATCCCCCTCGCGGGTCGAAAACGAGAATGCCGCTCCGGTTAACGTCGATGAGCTCCAGCTAACGGCAGAGAATGGTACGCCTAAACCAGCCCAAGTGATGCGCGCAGCAACGGCTACGCCTAGGCTTTCCAGCCATGGCGGCTATGAGCAAGGCCGGCTTCCCATTCAACGAACGCCCTCCTCTTCATTGGCCGTTCGGCCTATCCCAGAGGAAGAACCGGCCATGCGATCAACTAATGTCTCTCCGTCCCCGGAAGAAAGCCGCAGCGTGAGCCGCAACTCAAGCAGCCCACCGCTCGGAATTCCGGCCGTTGTGCCTTACGCTAATGCCAGCACTCTCCTGGGGCAGCGGGAGTCGTACCTCCGGAATAAGACTCTCGGGCCCTATCCGGCTCAGGGAGGCGTTGACTACTCTGTTCCCCTTGACCGAATTCCTAGCGAAGCCGGATCGGTGCGCAACTATTCACCGCATGGGTCTCGCTCGCGGACTCCCGACGAAGACGACATGCCGCTAAGCCAGCGGAGGGCGCTCATCCGACAGAGCAGCCAACACGGACAATCGGCTACGTCTCTTAATAATCTCCGGGCTTCAAGCGCCAATTACCTGGCCGTCCCCATGACTGTCGACAACATTCCGTTCAACTCTCATCAACCACAGCGAGTTTCGTCTGTACCTACCGCGGCGGTACGCGAAGCGCAACTTGCCAACTTTAGGCAGTCCGTAGCGGCAGATCTGCGGGCCGGTGCGCCTATCGTTCCGAGCACTGGCCGCGAAAGTGGACTTGGAGGCATTTACGGTGGGTCTTCCACCTCTTTAAACGGCCCTCACGGCTTCGGCCTAGGGTCTTCTCGGGAGGATGTGCACCGGACTATTGAGGCTCAGCGAGCCATGATGCTTCGAGAAAAGGAAGCAGAGGCGCAGGCGAGGGAAGCAGAGAGGTGGGAGAGGGAGAGGAACGAGCGGGCGTTTGAGCAGATGATGAGGAGCGGCAATCTGCTGGACGCTCATAGGGAAGCCATGCGACGGCTTCAAGGCACGGCGCGGGAAAAGTAATTTGTGTAGGATGGGATCTAAGAGCCCAGTCCACTCCTTGTGATTTTGGGGATTTTTTTTTTTTTTTTTTTTTCTAGCTTTCAGGCTTTATACCCTTCATATCCACGGAGGGTATGAACACATAAGAGTTGTTTTGCATATTACCGGGCTGGGAAATTAAAGCGGCCTGGTTAACAAAAGTCGGTCGTCGGGGATTATTTTTCTGTTCTTTTGATTTTGAATCAGAACAAGAATCATTTTGCGAGGAGAGGGCGGATATGTAACAAGATACCATGAACGAGATTTAATATAGCATATATATTACAAGATAGAGCCTACTTCCCGCGGTGCCTTGCATGCTTGGTTTACTCTATGATGGGTGTCATGTTGAAGTTCTCGTGGCAATGGAGATTGACAGACGATGGTGTCTGCAGAACTTGCTCAGCCTGGTTCAATGTTCCGCGCATACCTCAACTTCTGCAGCTTTTCGACTCGCTGAGATGGATCTTGTCGCAGCACATGAGTGCCTTCAATCATCGAGTTTCGTTTTCCTCTTTCCAAAGCTCCTTCTCAGCCTAAGTTCCAATGAATTGGACAAATCTTCTCGCAAGGATTGCCTAGTTGTCTCGCATCACCACCTAGGCAGCCCCTCTCTCAACACCGAACATGTCCCTCCTTCGATTCGGTAGATTAATGTCCGCAGCTTGCATTTCATGCGGCCTGGGGTCTCGCCACGCGATGGAAGTCTCCTAATTGGCCCTTTTTTTGGCGACTAAGTGCAAGTGCAGATGCCGTAGGCAGCAGGAGCAGAAGGCGAAACAGGCCACCATTTTGACCATCGGGTCGGTGACGTGGGTGGTGGTTTGGTGAAGTCCAGAGGCAGCATATAAGGATTGATCTTGAAGGGTTATATTGATTTGGAATTCTCAGTCTTCGAAGACTGGTTTACCTCGTCCGAATTTCGATTTCCCAAATTTAGAATTCGAATGCCATTCACTGCCTTGGTCCTTCCCAGATACGCTTGATAAACTACATTTCGGTGTACTTCGTTACTTGACGCCACAAACCCCACAATCGTCAGGAGGTTTCGTCATTGTCGTTGTCATCAAACAATCTGATTGCTCCTTCCATTGTTCCATTGTCACTCGATAACTCGATAGAGGGATCGAATCAATTGATTCAACCGATTCCATAAAAACCTTGTCTACTTCTTTACTTCTCTTCCTCAGACCAGCTCTTTCCTGTTTACCTTCCAAGACGATCGCCAATTGAGACAGAGAGCCCGCTATCAGAGTTGGATGAGACCCGAGTTTGCCTCGACATTGCCGTAGCAGAACACAATCGGATCAATCTTTCGAACTGCTGATTATCAGACAACGCTGTTGTTTACTCCCCCCGGCTTAGCGAATCCGACTTTAATAAATAATACCCCGCCAAAACCCCGCGCAGCTGTGGCAACTTGCAAGCTGGTGATCTGAACTTGAAGCTTCAAATAGCTGAGCACCGAGGACATTGAAACGGCATCTCTCTGGAAGCCCCGAGCCTTTTGGGAGACGAGCATTTCTTGCACAGCTGAAACTTCCATTATTAGCTCCTTCCCCATCGACACCTTTCTTTGGACGGTTCTTCACGATCCCAGTTCACGTTGTCATATCAGGCAGGTGGAACCAGTGGCTGAATAACTGGCGACTCATCCAGCTTCTATTCACTTCCTCCTCTTTATTCCGACCTCTTCATCTCTAGTCAAAGAATCTCGAGACCTTTTCTCTTTCTCTTCTTTTCCTCCCCAACCTCGAAGCCTCGCATTTCTCGACAAGTTTGGTAGGCGACTCGACCTCCTACCTCCTTCGCCCTCGCCCTCGCCCTCGCCCTCTCCAAACCCCGACGCTGTTACTTATTTTCCCCAACGCTTTTACTACCAGCATGTCTGTCGATCGAGTCCTCAAGGGTGCTTGCCATTGTGGCCGCTTTGGCTACTATGTTGTGATGCCTGAGGAGCATGAATTGGCCAAGGTCATATTCAGCACTGATCATGTACACCGTAAGAATCGCGACCCAATTGCTTCTTTCTTCATGACCATCCATTCCTTCCCTGTCTTCCCTGCCTTCCCTATTAACCACTTTCCTTCTTGAATAGAGGCCACAATGGCCAACCCTCTCTCCGCATACTTGCGCGTCCCCTTCATGTGGTACCGCAGCATCATCAATCCGCTCCACTCCTTTGAGACCGTGTCCATGATCCGTCGCCGCTACGATTACCAGTTCGACGACTCCGAGCTGGAGGGCCACCGTTACTTCTGCGGCCTTTGCGGTACTCCCATCGCGTACCACAGTGAGGAACCGGAAGAGTCGGACTACATCATGATTACCCTGGGCAGCCTCGATCCTCAAGACCTCCGCGATCTTGAGGCCATGGGCCTCATTCCCACCGAGGAGAGCGTTGAATCCGGAATCTTTGCTGAGGCCGGCAAGACCGCCGTCGCTGCGACCTCGGAGGCTACGGATACCTCTATCGATGACGCCCTCCAGATCCTCGCGGGCATCCCCTGGTTCGACTCGCTCGTTGAAGGCTCAATTCTCGGCAGGCTCACTCGTACCCCCAAGAGCGAGGTCATCGTACCTCGCGATCACACCAAGGTCATTATTCAATGGGAGATCACCGAAT
This sequence comes from Scedosporium apiospermum, assembly GCF_000732125.1. NCBI lineage: Eukaryota > Fungi > Ascomycota > Sordariomycetes > Microascales > Microascaceae > Scedosporium > Scedosporium apiospermum. Next base: position 930,642 of record NW_015971788.1, on the reverse strand, counting down.
TCGAAGACGACGAGTCCGAAGAGGTCAACGACGCCGATGTCAAGACGGAGACACTGTTTGGTAAGAGGAAACTCAGGGACTTTGTCGAAGAGATGGAGAAGGAGCTGGGATTCTAACTTGTTTTTTTCCTTTGTGGTTTTCACCCATGTGCATTAGTTTTTTCCTAAGGGTTTGCATACCTCGGAGGCATTTTGGCCGTGGTTGATCTTTTTTCCGACTCGATTTTCTTTCTTTTCATCTTCCTTTTGTCAACGAGGCTTCAGGAATCGGCGTTCAGGTCATTTGCTGTATTTTTACTACATTTAAAGCCGACGTCTCATTTGTCGATACCGGCATAGAGTTCCATTTTCTCTCTTTTCCCGCTTACTTCACGACATGACGGCAAACTTTAGTTGAGTCTCCTCGGACAACGCCCAGCTCACCTCTGGATCGTCTCGACAAGACGATAGAACTCTTTATCCTTTCGGATGGGGTTGCCTGGTTTACCTTTGGAGTTCCGACCGGTGGAGACATTCGGCGTGGTTTTGCTTTCTTTTCTTTTTCTTCTGTCATAGATCAGACGGCGATGGTCCAAGACATCGAAGCTCACGCGAAACGACGATGGGTTAAGTTGGGAGAATGTGGTTTTCAAGAGCAACCTTGGTCTGTATATCTCTGGTGATATATAGCTTTCTTTCTTCTTTTTCCTTTAGAGTTGAAATATCGATGGTCAGCCACATAATCGAGTTCGAGGCGGGTTGGTTTGTGCGATGTGCCATAGACTTTGGTTGTTTGCACGGTGATGCGGTACAATGGTTCTAAAATGTTGCTGTTTCTAGCTCTTTTATGCTACGCGTTTCTCGTTCATCTTCTGGGTGGAGGGAGTACGGATGCCCTTGTTCGAATGGGGTCTAAGCTGGTGCACATGACGAAGCCATCCTTATCACGGCCCCCGAGCTTGGATAGACTCTCTCGAGTAAACAGCCACAGGCAAGAAAGATACTTGAGAGGGGTGACCCCCCAGAGAGAGTGGGTGACAGCATACACGATACAACACCATAACATGCATATACTTCATATCATATCAAGGCGTAAGAAGCAGCAAGTCGTTTGCAGAAGGGCAGGCATCTAATTGACCCGGAATATATTATCCCCGTCTCCAGCACCTGCAACCCACGCCCTCTCTTAAGTTTGTTTTTCTTCTAGGACCAATGGCGCCAGCGTCTTGGTTCCCCTCGGGGTTTGAGTGCACGGTGCCTCCGCCGGGCGGTGGGAGACTCCGGTACCAAACTTTCAACGGGCCACGGAGGGCTGGGATTGATGGATCTTTGAATCCGACGGGAATCGACGGAGGAACCTGGATGTTTTTGCTCCCCTGCCTGTACCTCCACGATGTACGTGTATTTCAACGCTCGGTGCGGAATTACAGCGAGGCTTCGCTTTTCGGACCCATCTCTAAGGGGATTGGGTCTATCCGGAGGCAAAGCGTAAGCAGAACCTCTCGCCAAACTCCATCTCATCTCGCTTCGTGCTATCAGAGTGGTGGAGATTCTTTTTGTATGGGGGTGGTTCCACCAGGCAACAGTAGCTTCAAAGATCTCGCTCGGTCGTATGTCCTCCCCGAGATATTCATGATTGGCGAGGTGAGGCGGGTTGGGAAAAGGGTTGAGAGGGGTTGGATACGATAACGGGAGGAGGAGGGGCAGTTGTTATTATCGATATTAGATCAATTGAGTCCGTCTTACCAGGAGGTACAGCGTAAGTACCGTTCCGGGGGGTTTGGCAGAGAGTCTCTTACAACGATGGGCGTAGCGGACACTCGGGCCGGATGCCGGTACTTATAGGTACATCCGGTATGGTGGGGGGAAAGCGGGGGAGGAGTGCAGCAGCGATATTGGAGGGTATCACGTACTTTGGGGGCTTATTGCTTGCGTTAAAAAGCGGGCGGAACCCTGGTAGCTTAAGAGGGGTCAAGCTGCATCTCTCTGTCTATTGTTTGGGCGGATCTATCTTTGTACGAATCAGTCAAGAGCTTGAACTTGTTTGGGACTTGGGACTAATGCAATAGGATTTGACAGCCATTGGAACCAAACTGGCAGCTTTCTGGAAAAGGAGGACTTGGGAGAAATGCAATGGATGGCTGGATCATAAGAATCTGGGGTCAAACGCCACCACGATGTTTCCCCGCCCATCTCCTGGACATTAGAGAGAGAGCACAAGAGCACCCCGTGTCCACGACTTTGGCAGTTTTGTTTTGTAACGGAAGACACCATCGCGAGGTTGCATCAGTTGTCCCCTTGAACGTCCGAGCCGCCGCAATCGTGCGCTCTCGCACAAAGCACTTACGGAGTACGAAGTCCGGACAGGGTTGCCATTGGAGATGCCCGCCTAAGAGAAATTGATGATCGTCCCGTGATGCTAGCCTGCATGATCGTGGATGGCCGTGCTGGAGTTGTGCAGTTGTGCACTATTCATTTTCTAGAGTTGAGAGAGGATTAGACTAGCTACTTTTAGGTCTCTTAATTGCTTCTCCAACCAGCCAGACCTCGATAGCATTGAAATATGGCTTTTACCCAGCTCTGCATTGTTAGAGCGAGACAAGATCTCTGCTGGAGAAGACAACTCTGACAAGCTCAAACGTCTTTGTTGTTCCGAATCGTTGGGGTAAGCAGGTATTGATCTCGTCCCGGTTTCCCCGAAGTGGAATGAGGGAATCTCGAGAACAGGACCTTGGCCAGTCAAAATGGAGTGTCTGGGTCGACGATGAATCGTGGAACCTTGAGAAGTTGGATGAGGGAAGAGGTTAAGTCCAATTGCCATGTTGGTGTCCCCACATTTTTGCTGTCTCCGTTATGCCGGTTGGAAAGGTGACATTAGCACAAATCGGGCACAAAACAGGCATAAACCAAACACAACGATCTGTACAAATATTATGCTCATGCATGGTTTTGTGCAATTCAATTTCACAAACCCATGCATGAGCACACCTGTTGCACTCGGCATAAACTTAGTCGTGGCACTCTATCTATCCCTGTCCACTGCATTTCTCCCATTGGTCCCAATTCGCCCTCGCTTCCATCCCATCAATCCCATTGCCAGGCTTCCGTCCAAAGTCCACGCAAAATAGCTTACCACGAAGGAGACAGAGCCTATCCCAGGCTCAGTCTTCCTCGCTTCTGCCCTTCTGTTCCCCTTTCGTTTGGGGCTCACTCCTCTCCGCATATCATCCGTGGACCCACGCCACTGGTCATTGATGCCACTCGCCGCAAAACCTCCCATCAAACACGAACACACACATGACAAGCCCACACAGGGATTCCCCAATCCAAGGAACGGGAACGGCCCAGCTCCCACCAAGTACAATGTCGCCGTCCTTTCGGTCACGACGGTCCGATACGCGATACACTTGCACAATTTTGAATAAACATAACTCTTGTGCTATGCCTATCCTGTCTTATTCATGTCTTGTGCTCTTATGTGTATTTTATGAACGAAATGTGCGAGGCGGACGCTGTTCCGAAATATCGAGACCCCTCCCCTCCTCCTCCTTCTCTCCTCTGACCTCGTTACTTTGCTCCCTTTGTCAAGACGGCCAACGGGCATTGAGTCCGGCTGGGCATACGAAGCAGGGAAAGGAGGAAGGAGTGTCATCCCATATGTTCCGCCCCCTGGACATGTCTAATTGTAGTTTTGTAGTCCTGGAGATGGGTAAAAGGTCGAGCAGGACGGGTCCACGTCCAAATTTTATATATATAAAGACGTGATGCTCCTGCCCACCCTCCCCGGTCCTGTTGATCTCTTCTTTTTACCTTTCGTTTTTATCCTCCTTCTATCCATTCTTCTTGCTAGTACGATCCTGTTCCTGTCTCGTAAGGAAACTCCATACACGCAAGACTTAGTGTAGTTCTAAACACACTTTGATAAAACATCAACATTCCATACATTATCCCTAAGATCTCGAACCAGGTCTCCATCTTTTAACCTTCAAAGATGTCTCTTCCCAAGGACTTCCTCTGGGGTTTCGCCACCGCCGCGTATGTATCATGAACCCTGTTACCCCAGACTTTTTTTGCCCAGATAAATTTCCCCATCAAGTCACTTCCGTTTCATCCACACGCTGCCTTTCCACCCCCGCCTTGCATCACCGACCGACAGGTCCACCCTCACCCATGCCACAATTGCACCTTCGGAGGGCTACTCGGAGAGAGGCGTTGGCGAATCAAATCGGCGCCGGCCTCTTCGCCTCCGGCCCTCGGACCCAGTCATTTAGCTACACCTTGTTTTTCTGACTTTATATCCCGCTGTCAATTTCGCCCAACAAGAGAGTCTTGATATCCGGGGCAAATTACTCTGGTGGTTTTTTTTTTAAAACCTCCTCTTGGAAATTTCGCGTTGCCTATGCCTGTGTGCATTTTCCTTGTTTTAGTTACTCGCTCTACCCGCCCCGCCCTCCGCATCTCCGGCCCGGCCTGCCTAGCCCGAGACTAAAAACCAACTAACACTTTTCCGTCTCCCCACACTCTAGTTACCAAATCGAAGGCGCCAGTGAAAAAGACGGTCGTGGCCCCTCCATCTGGGACACCTTCTGCGCCATCCCCGGCAAGATCGCCGACGGCAGCTCCGGCGCCGTAGCCTGCGACTCGTACAACCGCGCCGGCGAGGACATCGCCCTCCTCAAGGAGCTCGGCGCCTCCGCCTACCGATTCTCCATCTCGTGGAGCCGAATCATCCCCCTCGGCGGCCGGAACGACCCCGTCAACCAGGCGGGTATCGACCATTACGTCAAGTTCGTCGATGACCTCACCGACGCGGGAATTACGCCCTTCGTCACACTGTTCCATTGGGATCTCCCCGATGGTCTGGATAAGCGATATGGTGGGCTTCTTAACCGTGAGGAGTTCCCTCTTGATTTCGAGCACTATGCCCGGACCGTGTTCAAGGCTCTTCCCAAGGTGAAGCACTGGATCACCTTTAACGAGCCCTGGTGCTCCGCCATTCTTGGTTACAACACGGGTTTCTTCGCCCCCGGCCACACGTCGGACCGTACCAAGTCCGCCGTCGGCGACTCGGCCCGCGAGCCCTGGATTGCCGGACACAACATGCTCGTCGCCCACGGCCGAGCCGTCAAGGCCTACCGCGAGGAATTCAAGCCCACCAACGGCGGAGAGATCGGCATCACGCTGAACGGCGACGCCACGTACCCTTGGGACCCCGAGGACCCCGAGGACGTGGCGGCGTGCGACCGCAAGATCGAATTCGCCATCTCGTGGTTCGCTGACCCCATCTACTTTGGAAAGTATCCGGACTCGATGCTTGCACAGCTCGGGGACCGTCTGCCCACTTTCACGGATGAGGAACGCGCTCTCGTGCAGGGTTCCAACGACTTCTACGGCATGAACCACTATACGGCTAACTACATCAAGCACAAGACGGACACGCCCCCCGAGGACGATTTCCTCGGAAACCTGGAGACTTTGTTCGAGTCCAAGAACGGCGACTGCATCGGTCCCGAGACCCAGTCCTTCTGGCTCCGTCCTAACCCCCAGGGCTTCCGCGACCTGCTCAACTGGCTCTCCAAGCGCTATGGTCGTCCCAAGATCTACGTCACTGAGAACGGCACGTCGATCAAGGGCGAGAACGACCTGCCTAGGGAGCAGATTCTTCAGGATGACTTCCGCGTCGAGTACTTCGACAGCTACGCCAAGGCCATGGCGGACGCCTACGAGAAGGACGGCGTCGATGTCAGGGGTTATATGGCCTGGTCGCTTCTGGATAACTTCGAATGGGCTGAGGGATACGAGACGAGATTCGGGGTAACTTTTGTGGACTATGCCAATGGCCAGAAGAGATATCCGAAGAAGAGTGCCAGGTCTTTGAAGCCGTTGTTCGATTCTTTAATAAAGAAGGATTAGGAGGGGATTTTTGTTTTTTTTCTTGCGGCGGAGGGATTCTGAATTAGTGGCGAGGTCAAATATATGACTCATGAGAGCAGAATGATGCATCTTTTTGAAATTTTGGATATTTTCTTGGATTTATTTGCTGCGAAAATGTGACGTGTTGGTGAACTCGCGATATTCAAGTCGTTGGATGCTCTGACTCCGTACCTTCCACTTTAGGCTCCGGCCCCACCCGGATGCGCGGAGCCGCGATGTACCTGTGTAGACTTCGTAGTGTGAAGACAACCAACCAGACCGAGGACGGAAGACGCATTTAAGCATCAAGCGCTCAAGCGCCCGCATGAGATTGAACGTTCACTGCTCATGTATAAATTCTAGTGCGTCCCTGTTTAGACTTCTATTTGTGGGATCGTAGGCTGGCGATTCGAAATTTCCCGTCCTCCCAGGCGCTACTCGTCTGAGAGCGGCTATCTACTCTTCGGTGCCTTCTTCTCCAAGCATGCTTGCCCCAGCATCACCACTTCCCCTCTGCGGCGCTTTGGGAGTCTCCGAGGCAATTCTCGCCCTCTCAGCCTGTCTGGCTTTAATTTCCACTATCCGCATATCCCGCTTTGGTAGTAAGGCTACTGCATCATCAACGTTCAGTGATCCCTCTTTTACTCTCCGCCATAGTGAAAAGAACTTGATCTTGCTTCTGGGCAGTAGCATTAGACGAAATTATTGGATGAAGAATTTAGTCGCTGCTGGTAACTGGGAGTGGCGTTCAGAGGGCAAGAGGGTCAGGACTCGAGAGTATTCTGATTTAATATAGAGATTGAGATTGGAATTGAGGCCGGAGTCGGTTGAGCGCTGAACGATGGTCTCGATCAATGCTAAAATTGACAACTTAGTGATAAAATTTCTTCGGTGAATGCAATGGAGATGTCTATTTACCATGCAAATACGGTTCAAGGCGTGGAAATCGACACTTCGATCCAGGAAGAGCAGAGTGTCCGAAAAGAAAGATGGCCCATCGAGGTCCAAGTGCCAAAGAGAAGAAGGGTGGATCAAAATTCCCACGGTATCTGTCCTCGATGATGGACGCCGCAACCGATATCCAGGCCAGCCAGAACTGCAATCTTTCGCTGGTTTGAGTGATCTGAATCGGAGGTCGTTTTGAGCTTCTTCTGTGTAGCCGTGTTCAACTAGCTTTTCAAAAGCGGACTGGAGCGCATCATCGGCGACGGCGATGTAGACGTCACTGATAACTACATCGGAGCCGTAAACAACTGTAGCTAGGTCTCCGACGATGCAGGCTCGATACCCGTGTTTCTCGAGAATTTCTGCGGCGAAGATCTCTTCTGACAGGTCCTCGGACCGTCCTAGTTGTTCTAGGTTCCAGGTGACGGGAAACTCCATGAGGGTAAGGGTGGCTCGACCTAGAACACAGCACGGAAGCGTTGTATGGCTGGGTGTAAAGTTGATACAAGGGGAGTGGATTTGGAATTTGAAATGGACGGCTTTGACATCAACATAGAGAAGCGACTAGAGTGATTCAAAAAAGTACGCTTTTCTCATGACTAGGCTTAATCTGGGATTGTTCGTTCCTTTGAGTGATTCATGACCCTCTCAAAGCAAATTCCACCTGACCCTCCATGTTTATACCCCGAAGAAAACCCCCGTCCATTAAAAAGAAAGAAAATAGAAAAAGGAAGGCACTAGCGTAAGTTGGGTAAACCGTATCGAGATTTGGTTCACAATAGCGGGGAGAATTATATTTGATTCTCAGCTCAATGGAACAGATTGGGAAGAACAGAAAATGCAGTGGTGAATAACATTCCAAGAGCCTGTGAAAGAAAGTCTCAGACCGCCACCTTGGGACCGACGTATACTTTTTCTAAAATTATACAGGGAAAAAAAGTGAATGTATCGATGATTCTTCGAGCTTGAATCATGCCGGCTGTCTGATCATTTTGGCCCAAAATTGAACGATCGAAACTTGATTGTTGGAAGAAGCTTCGCTGCCTGGCGTTTGTCCCCTTCGTTTTCCTGATGGATTCTGAGGGCAGATTGAACGGACACGGGATTGAGCTACCGGCGTGGAATTGGGCCGTCGGGACCGGGATTCGGCGTGGCCGGGTCCGGCATTGAGGTCTCTCTGTCCGGACTGAATTCCGTTTTTCGCTTGACTTGTGGGAATTAGTGGCGGCATGGTCTAGCCTGGTGCTTAGCAAGACGTCAGTGGATTGTTCCAGAAACTCAACTGTTTTCTCTATTACCTTCGTCTCGACCCTACCTTCACTTCTCATCCGTGCTCATTGCGTTTCTTCTTTTATTTATATATATTTTTATTATTGAGTCGTCGCGAAAATGGCAGCGGACATGCTCGCCGTCACGGCCCCGACCTACTGCGACCCATCTCGGTATGAGCTCTCTACTATACCACGACCAAGAATCACAGAGCCGACGGATGTGATTATACAGGTTCATGCAGCGAGCATCAATCCTGTGGATGTGAAGAAGGCGGACGGGGTGTTTAAGCTGGCAGTCAAGGAACAGTGAGTTACCTTGATTTCACCCTCCTCTTACGTTTTGGGGCTGATGTCTGTAACGTAAGATTCCCATACCAAATCGGATACGACGCTGCAGGTGTGGTTACAGAGATTGGAGATGGGGCTCAGAAATTCAAAGTTGGGGACGAGGTTTATACGCGATTGCCCGAGGTTGGTAGAGGTAATATCTAGTCCCATTTCCGTCCTGTGTGACATCGTCATCATGACTGACACTTTGGGCAGGTTCGTGGAGTGAATACGTGAAATGCGCCGAGTCCTATGTTGCTCTCAAGCCCAAGAATCTCTCATTTGGCGAAGCCGCCTCCCTCCCACTTGCAGGCGTCACAGCGCTGCAAATCTTGCGACAGTACAAGGGATCGCTTGAGGGTAAAACCGTCTTTATACCCGCCGGTTGTAAGTTGCGGCCTCAACTGCTCCCGCATTCGATGGTGAAAAGGTGAGAAGGTGCTGATACGCTGGGTTTTCTTTCTTAGTGAGCGGCACGGGTGCATTTGCGTGTCAACTTGCCAAAAACGTCTTCCACGCCGGCAAGGTCATCACTACGGTTTCTACGTCCAAGATTTCAAAGGTTCCCGAACTCCTCGGCCAAGGCGTAGTAGACCAGAGTGCGTGTCTTATTCCTCTTCCTTACTCTCCATCGCTTTGTTGAACTAACCCTATCAGTTATCGACTACACGAAAAACGATCCGGTAGATGTCATCCCTCCCCGGTCTGTCGACTTTCTCTTCGATACCACCGGCCAAGCCATGCAATTTCTTTCTCTCATGGTTCCTTCCACTAGCCTCATCGCCTCCATCTCCACGAAGCCGTCTGCGACAACCCTCCAAGGATCGAGTGTCATGAAGCGGCCTGATAATCCTCGTATCCCGCTGTTCGGGCGCCTGTTCCTCGATGCGGGCGACATGGCACGTAAGCTGCGAGCCCGGCGCTGGGGCGTGGAGTATATGTACTGGTTCTTGGACCCGAATGGCGAAGACCTGGATACCCTGAGGGGGTACGTGGAGGAGGGGAAGTTGGTGCCCGTGGTGGGTGCGACTGTGGACCTGAGGGACATCGGAAAGGTGCGAGAGGCGTGTATGATAGTTTATAACGGAAAGGGCGGATTGGGGAAGACAGTCTTTGAGGTTATCCAGGGGTAGGCGAAGCTCAAGGGAATGCTATTGGGCTTTGAATGAGCAAGATTTCGCCCAGGTCGAGATGTGCGGCGGATGCCGACTGGACTAGAAGATGTTTATATGGTTGTACAGTGGCAACCAGAACATAATACCATACATTATAGTTAGAATGTGTCGGTCTTGTGGCCCATGATCCTCAGCGAGATTCTCATGCCGGACGCGGATGACGCGGTCAACTGTGTTCCTGCCTTCCTTTCCTTTTTCTATTTCTTTTTTTTATTTCTTTCCTTTATTGTGTTTTTTTTATACCCCACTCTTTCCTCTTCCTGTCTTTTTCGTGCGATTATTCAGATGCTGGCTTATTGACTTGAATCAGATCTCTGCTTGCTCAATTCTGGAAACAGGCGGGAGCGGAATGGTTGATACTCACTGTCCGGAAGTATGATCTGAACCGCCCGCGGAATCTAATCGAGGGACTTCGTCGATCTCTGCTTCCATGCCTGCTTGCTTCTCTCGTCAGGAGACGGCAATCTTTTACAGCTTCATCAATACTCACTATGGAGGGCTCGGTCCCACATAGCATGGGCCTCCAAATCGCTGACAAGAGGCCTAAACGCCGCTCCATCCTTGTGCTTCTGTAGGCAGTGCATTCTCGAGTTTGACCGGACCGTCGTCTTGTATCCTGGTGTATCTGATGGGCATCCTGGGCATTTTGTTGTTGAGAGAGCGAAATGACTAGCAACATGCACTTTTGGATCAGGTCGATGTTCCCAACTGTATGCGGTTTTGTCACAGTCCTTGTGCGGGAATGCTGTCTGCTCCTTGGCTTTCGGTTGGCGCTTGTCCTCGTGCTTGAGGATCCTGGGCTGCTCGTATGTTGTATACGACTTGGGGCATCCTCGGTCTTTGTTCTTACAGAACACAACATGAAGGCTTCATGGATCCCTCGAATTCCCAGCACTCGGACCCTCCCTCCCTTGATTAAATGCATAGGTGTTGACCTCTCCCGTTCCCGCAAGTTCTCCTTCTACGAACTTGCGACGTTTCATCTCTCGGAGCTGTAAACTTGCCTTCTGGCAGGCGGGCATCGATATCTTACGGCCGCCGTGTCTGGCGTCGTTGGCCCCGTCATCATAATCGTTCTCGACAGAGGGATCAGCGTTCCTCTTTGTCGCCGCAGGTCCCGCTTCGATTCTGCCGAGTCCGCCCTTCTTCGTCCGCAGTGCTTGATATTGAGGCCAGAGCACAAGTAGGCTTTGGAAGAGTCAGGATTTCTCTCGTCCTCAGCCCACTCGAGTTCTTTCCTTCTAAATGTGGCCTTCGGCCTGTCCCCTGACAGGCTCTTGCCAGTTGTGCCATGATTCCATCGTCGCGACTCCCTTCCCATTTCTATCTCATTCCCCCTTCCACAGAATCATAGCTCCCTCCTTCCTTAATCCGCTAGCCTGTGTTCCCAAGACTAGTTCATGACTTCTTCTTTCGTTCCGAGACCATGATTCATTCATTTGGCCCCATCACAGGCTCACATCTTCATATATCTAGCTACACTATAGCTTCCTTTTCCATTGCAAAGTCTCCGCTCTCTATCATGTGCGTCCAGCCAGCCTGCCCGCAGCTTCCATTAGCCCTCTCTTAATATCGCAGCCTTCTGATTCATAACCGTTCCCTCCTAATCTCACGGGTTTCTTCCTTTCCAAGTTGTCTGGTTCTTTAACTACTTCTATACTATTATATTACTTTACTCAACTTCTCCGTCTGTCCTCCCCCTAGAGGGAGACAAGATGCACAGTTCAATACGTCTTCTTCCTTTACTCCTTCCTCTACTCTTTACTTGCTCCTGACTCACTCCTCCTCTACACCTCCAGTACCAAACTATATAAGGAGGTCTATTCCTCCTCCCATCCGAATTTCTTCTCTCCCCTTTCCCCTACACACTCTCTATATATACCCCGAGTAACACTACTACACCCGCCACTACCCAACTATACAAGTATTGATGTCTATTCCTCATCCTATCCTAGTTTCCCTCTCCTGTTTTTCTACGCACTCTTCAGTGTATGCCTCGAGCAACCCTACTACACCTGTCACTGCTTCCGAGGGAAGGAAATATTGTCTCTGCTCTATTACGTCTAAATTGTCGAGACGGATCGAATCCCCAAGGAAGCCTCTACTCGAGCACATTCTACACCGTTCAATCTGAGCGCAAGCCAGATCGATTTGAGTGGCTGGCATATTTGTTAATGCTGAGGGAGCACAAGGAGTCAATTCCGGGAACTGTTACGCCAACATGTTGCCTGTTTGCAGGCTGTAACCACTGCACCAAAAGGGCCACCTGCGAGGACTTGCCTGGCAGGTTGTTACAGCGCCGTATGAAGTCTCGTAACGTAAAATCTCATCAGAACATGCATCGACCGGGCATGGTTGGACATTTTCACATTCGACGGTCGAGACATACCTCCTACGGAGGCAGCTGCTCACAGCAAGAAAAGTGGATCATGGAGTTCTACGAGACCTTGTGGCCCATCGGCCAAGAGCTCACGGGCACGCATCAAGTGTCCTCTAAACGATTAAAGGGCTCACTGTTTCCAAAGTCAAGAGGGCCATATCCGGGTCTACATCTAGAAATTCGGATCAGGATCCCCAAAGGATCACAACAGAGGCGCACAAGATCCTCGACATCCGCCGGCGGCCCAAATATTGAGCGAACGGGTGTGGAGAGTTTATACATCACGGGCTCCGTTCTTCTCATCGACGTATGTACCGAATGGGAAGGAGGACCCGAAGAACCGAGTTGCCGACGATTCGCCCGACATGCCACTTTGGCCCACGACCGGTGCCACATCTTATCGGTCTCCTTAACCAAGGGTTACATATTCATTCGATGCTAATTATTGGAACCGCGCCGCCGAGGCAAGTGGAATTATGACGCGGTTCTGCGAGGCAGATTTGAACTTGGCGATCCAAGAATGGAGAGACGAAGGTGATCAGAATGCTAAGGCTTGGTGGGCAACTTCTGAAGCTGGCCAATTGGTGGATCGAGTCCAGCTATTTCGGTCGTGCCCTTGGAAGAGGCGGTGACGAAAGAGGGAGAAGGTTGGAAGATACGGCACCAACCCGACACGTCGAGCGAGATGGAGCTCGCAGATAAAGATCCTCGGAAGGTGAACCGAGTGGAGGACATACTTACGATGGATAGCCCTGCCGCGATACATCGGGCATATTCAAGGAGTGGATCGTGGTGCTCAACAGAAAATCGGCTCTGAACTGGGGTCCTGGCCAACTACCCCGTACAAATTCCTCCGGGAAGGCACTGAATACCTCCAACCTGTCATTTTCCCCCTCTCACTTGGAAAATGCGGCATGATGCCACGGATTTACGGTCGGCAACTCCCGATGGGCACGTCGCCAAACTCGCAAGGGCACCACTCGTCAGTGTTGAGTGGGGAGAGTTCGACACCTTATGGAAATGGCAGAGTTACGGTCGGAAAATCAAGAAGGAAGTGGTACGAGAAAAGGAGTGGATCACCATGAGGACGCACGGATGGCATTCCTATCCGACTCAGGCCAAGAGGAGTTGCTAGAGTTTTGGAGAAGAGGAGTGAGGACACGATGGCGGAGGTGCCACGAACACCCTGGCAGAGAATGAACAGGGACAGGAAGTCCGAATTTGGCAACGTCGTGTGATAAGAGCGACGAGAAGCGCGGCGGTGATAGTGAGCACAGCGGCAGACCGTATCCGTCCGCAAGATCACACCAAGTTGACACGCTGAGTTGGCACTCAACCCGTTGCCAAGTATCTACGCATGCTATGTAGATTTAGACTCACTCTTGTCTCTTAGGTTATATAATCACATGTTCATTCAATGTTATTCATGTCCGCCATCATCTAAGCTACCTCAGTAGTGCTTGTGCCGGTGACATTTGGCCCGAAAGGTAAAATCGACCCAAGTCGCAACGATAGCCTCGTAGCAGGTGATTTCAGGAATATGATAAACGAATGGGAGCCCCCCCAATCATGGCTTGATGTTGGTTTCTAATGCTCCGTCCCTTTGGTTCTGTCCTGACCTTCCACTAATCTTTCTCTCGCCGCTTCCAGTTTGCATCCCCGATACCAAGGAACTGAACAATACCAAACTTTCTTCTATCGCGGCCTATGTGATTCCGATATTTCCTTCCGGTCTACCATGGGCCTCATAAAAGGAGTCTCAGAGGGGCTCAACCTCATTTATTCCACGCTCCGATCAATCTTGAAACCTTTTGGCCCAACTCCTGAGGGGGAGGAGAGCAATCGCCCCAAAGAGAGTAATGATGAGGAGCAGCCAGAACATCCCCAGCCCCCGATCCAACGTCTACCTGACGAAGTTTTATTAGAGATTTTGTCCCATCTCAGCATAGAATCCTTATTCCTTTTAGGCCGGACCTGCCGCCTTTTCTCGCGTCTGATCCACGACCGGACTTTCCAAGCAATGTTCAAGCCTTACCGCGAGGAGCCTCAACCCGGCCAGAGGTCATGGAGAAAACCGATCTGGGGTAAAGCTTCGCGCAATCGGGTATGCCGTCTACTGCGTAAAGACAAGTACTGCAGCGACTGCTTCCGTACACATGAAAACGGGTATTTCTCATCATCCCGCTCATGGATGAAGTCGACCCTCTTCTGTTCCGGCTGTCAGACCACCCACCCGAGGTTTCTATTCTCTGCCAACCAACGAGCTCAAGCCGATTCGAATCGTATCTGCATTGGCCGGCAAGGCTGTGTGAGGGTGTGCGAACACAAGTCGATCACCTGGTCAGACATTGAGAAGTGGCCTAGGCAAAGGAGTCGGCGATGGGAAACGATCGTTTGTAGAGAGTGTTGCTCATTCAGGGAGTATTATATGTCTCTTGGGCTATCTTACCCTACCAAGATTTCGTGGGGAAGGGTTGCGGAAGCTCTGAGCATCATGATTTTCCGGCAAATTCCCGTTTTTGAACTGGGTTGGCGTCTTAGCCAGCCACCGCAAGCAGAGCTCGAAGAGCTTTGCCGCACTTCACAGAAAAAGACGGCTTTCGACGAGTTTGCCTGCCCACATATCGGGCCCCTTGATGGACAGCGTATGCTGGCAGCCTTCGATCCATCCACATGCGCATGTGTTAATACCTCAGATATCAACCCTTGGAGATATTATAAGAAGAGGAGACACTCGTTCTGCTTTTCCTGCGAAAATACGCGCAAATACAATCGAGAGTTCATCTCTCAAACATCTTGTATTCTTCCGTGCAAGGGCAAGTACCGCACGCAAAAGAAGGGTAGGCAAATGGTGGTGGACGGGCTCAAATACCTATGGTGTCTCGAGAGACCTGATCAGATAGAGTGGGTTGTAAATCTTGACCCTAACTCCTATTCGATTACGGAAGATGACGAAGGAAAGCATATTACCTGGTGCCCTGACCCGACATGTAAAACTCAGTACATGTGGTCTGGTATCACCCAGGCCTTCTGCATCTATCTCCACAGACAATTTCTGGGGAATATGGACGATATGGACGATGCGGACGATACGGACTATACGGACGATCTGGATGATTTGGATGATCTGGACGGTCTGGACGATATGTCAGATATGTCGGGCATGGGGGATATCTCCGATCTGGAGGAGATGGAGGATACGGACGACACGGACGATATGGATGCCCCATTGACATCGTCCTGCAGTCCATCGTAACGCCTCGAGATTAGCGCAGTTCTGCGAACCTGGGAGGATTGGGTATTACATTTATGTGCAGTTAGTTGACTGCTAGCTGACCTCGAGAGAAATTGAGCAAATTCGATGAAGCCGGTCACGAAACATCAAATCTCGAGACCTGGGTCCCGTGACCTGTGCCAGGCATCGCCTCACACTGTACAAGACGCTAAGCACCGAAGTTAGCATTGTACGGCCAGGATAGTAACTTGGGCTTCTGATTACATGTGACATCAATGCCGGATCGAGGATTCCTACGGCGGCAGATTGAATTGTTTTCGACGATCCCAAGGGTCGACGACTTGGGTACTCAGTATATGTGGTGTAGTTCTGTCCACTCCGCCGTCTCGGACATCGAGGCGGGGCAGGAGCCCAATGACAACATCGGACTTGAAGCTTCATCCCGCAGGTAAGTAAAATATTGATGTATTCGAGGGTGGAAAAGACAGACGTATTAAACGCACTAACTATGCACCTCGAAATAAGGCAGGGAAGCTCGTCGGAAGAGAGAAAACGTTTCGCAAGGGAGTCGCCTTTATTTTTCTCGGTCACGGCTTCCAATTGGAGTCGCGTCTAATGTCTCCGTGACTCGAAGCTTGGACCGCGCCTTCCGCATCCGGGTCGAGATTCTCGGAGCGGCACGGTACTGTGTCAAGACCAACTTGTTATATATAAATAACATCAATTGACACTGTCTACCTCAGTAGCCTCAATAAGATCCAGCATTAGCAGTGCTATATCACAGTATTGAACTTCAATGTGGAAGGTCAAAGATGGACAAACACAATATTGTGTATGTAGGTAGCTAAGATGGGTAAGAAATTTTTACCAAGTTGCAGATTAGGGGTTTTCCTTCCTTTAATTGACCAAGGAAGAATTTCACCTGAACTAAAGCCTTATTGTCTGCACTTTCCTTTGACTACACACGACCTCTTTTCCCTCTCATAAGCAGGTTCACAAACACATGTGCTTCTTCTTCCCCTTGCATATCCCCAAGTTACCATTTCTCGCAGCTATTCCCCACAAGAACTTCCACCTGAAGGTTGATCGTTGCCTATTTCAAGTCCAAGTCGCAGATTTCTTTATCTACTTTATACCTCTATATATCAGCCACCATGTTCTTCATGTCCAGTGGATTCACACTCATCTCCTTCTACCACAATCTCATCAAAATCTGCCAGCTCTACCAAACCCGATCTGATTCACCCCATACCTCCAACAAACCAGAGGTACGGTTGATGGTCATCTGATATAGTGACCCATATCTAACCATATACCTCCAGTTCCCTCCCCGAGATGGCCATCACCCCGCTGGAGGTGGACCCCATGGAGGTGGACTCCCCGGCTTCCAGCCACAGCGCCGTTAGTGGTCCCGCCAACCAAGAGCCAGCTTCAGCAGTCGATCCTGCGCCCAAGCCCACCGGGGGCTCGCGAGTCACCAAGAAGACCATGAGAAGGATGGAGCAAAAGCTCAACATGTTACGGAGGCAGCATACCGACAAGCTGTTCCAGCTGCGGGAGGGAGGTGCGGAGATGAGCGAGGAGGCTGTGAAGCAGACTCGGGTTCTCATGAAGTTGATTCACTATGGCAAGGCTGTTGATGAGTTGAAGCTGGAGATGTTGGCAGATGCCATTGAGGATCTTGGCTGCGATGGTTAAGTTTGTTTTTATGCGAGGCTGACTGAGGGATGCCAGTGGTTGTTTTCGTACATCTTTATCGTGAAGTTTACAGAGTTTCCCTTGTTTGGGGCTGTCATACTCTGCAGTTAATGAATTGAAATTTATCATGAGCGAGATGTCTGGGATTCCCACAGGCTCAGGAAAGCCAAAAGGAATAACTTGTAGACATGCAGGACGCTTCTTGCCGCCAAGATCCCAGTTGGATCCTGTATTCCCAAACCCTCCACCCATGGGCTATCGTACATAGATAGCCTCAGCTTATCTCCATTTCCTGTAGCATAACCCTTCCATGCTCAACTCTGCAATATTTTGGGCCCTGCCAAAGTCCACTCTCCTGACAGGCGTGAAAAATAGACAGAAGGAGCAACACAAGCAGTCTTAGAGAATTGAAAGGAAGGTGCAGACTAACCAAGATTGCCTCCCTTAAGGATGGCAAGTGAAGCCCACAGCCAATCCCTTTACTTCCTACATCTATTCATCGTGGATATTCTACATACCGACTTAATATCTTCTTACTCTCCATCACTCCTCATTTCCATTTGCTTCCTAGCCTTGCTGTATGTTACCCACATCCGAAAGCCTACTGCACTGCATGCACTAGAATATACACCATTATTAACATCACCTATGGCTACTCCAGGCCCCAACGGGCTCAACAGGGTCAACGGACTCAACGGGCTCAACTGCAATCATGTGCCACCCCCTCCCCCAGACTCGCTAGATGATGAAGACGACGCCATCGAGTCGCTCAACTCGATTATACAAAGATACAAGGACCTCATGCGTGTTAGTACATCCGAGCTCAAGACGCTCGTGGTACGCGAAACCCACCCCCAGTTCAAATCAAGTCACACACACACACCCCCCCCGGGCCAAGGCTAACAGATCTGGAAAAACAGACCATAACATGCGAAATGTCAATCCGAAGCCTCATCCGCGGACCGAACGCTATGACCCTCCCCCAAGCCCGCCACTATTTCATAAACAATTACCTCCGCTATGTCCGCAAACGGATCTCCATCGGGCTCTGGATAAAGTACATGGAGCGGAGGGCGGAGGAACTGCCGGAGGCGAGGGACAATATCAATCGCGTTCTTGACGTGACCCGCGAGGTTGCCGAGGGGTACGACGAGTACACGGATGCGAATTGGTATGAAGGGGATCTGTTCAATCGGCTGGTGATGGAGCTTTGTGAGGAGATAGATGCGATCATGAAGTTGAAGATTCGCATCAGGGAAATTCGGAGGCGGCTTGTTGCTGAGGCACGTTATTATTTTCCATACGTATAAGGCTGCAAGGGTGTAGAAGTTGGAGGAGGAGGAGTGCAGGAACTTCTCGATGAAGCTGTAGCGAATGTTTGTCTTTCTGTTTCCTCCAGTTCGGGCGTTGTAGCGATTTGCTTTTCAGTTTTTACTTCTCGCTCTTTCTTTTCTAGGGTCGATTCATCAGGGGAATGGGATTGAAAAGAAGCGCAACCAGCAGTTCACTCTGTACATAGATATCTCAGTAGAACAGAAGGATAGCCTTGGGTCGAACTCTAAATTCAAGCAGTTCGCCAACGGCTGTCTCAACCAATTCCGATGTCAGCGACTACGCCAAGAAGAGCAATTCCAACGAGTCCGGTTTGCAGCCCCAGGGGAAGCACGACAGAACATGTTAAAATGTGGGCATGGCTCAAGTATGGCAAGGCTAATCATCCCGAGATGTCATAAGTTGAGTTCTCCCACTCACCTCTCTGTACTCCATCAGGCCCGATACTCCATAGATTCGGTCTAAATGCAAAATGGGCTCGCCCGGGCGGTGGACATCCTCTGCCAGCCCAGACCATTCCACAATGCGCCACCCACCGCGTAACACCCAGAAGCCCAACTTCGCGCCGAGGTTCACATGTCCATATGATCGAAATTTTAACACTCCATTCCGTGATGGAGACCAAGAAAGACCCGTTCCTTGCATCAGGTGCCCACGAATACTAGGGCTCTGAAAAGCCGGGCGTTCTCCGACTCTTCTCCGTCAACTAGCACTTTTCAGGGCCCCCACTGCGGACCCCGTAGAGGCAGTAGTGTAAGTCGTCTGAACTTCATTCCACGGATGCATGCCCTAGCCGAACGCCGCCGAGGTCTAGACTTTGGTGCACCGACTTGACCGTAGAACTGAGAAGTGGATCAATTGACGGTTTTTAAGGCATGGGTTCTCGCTCATTGACGTTTCAGGACTCAGCGCTCAAGGTTGAGATGATTTTGTATATTCCCAGCGGTATCATTCTATTTCGAAGACATGGAATAACTGCAATTTTTGTTTCCAGAAATAAAAATAAATAGGGGAAATAAGAGTAAAAATGAAAATTGAAACGAAGGGAAAAAAAGAGAAAGAAATGTGTCGCAAGGCAAAGGAATGTAAAAAATCTCAGCGCGGAACAGCTCCAAGCATCACGACACAGACAACACGAGAGATTCCCCAAAAATAGGTATCAAGTCATAAAACATTCAAGCAGGCAAATATACAGCCGATGTAGCCAAAACATACATACATACATACATAAATTAAAAGCCCCTTCTCTTCCCAAGAAATCCCTTTTTTTCATGCATACTCCGCCCTTAGTTATCCTTAGCCCAAGCCCTAAGCACGTTCTTCCTAATCTTCCCCGTGCTAGTCTTAGGCAGCTCCTTGAGGACCTCGACCTCCCTAGGCACCATGAAACCGCTGATACCGCTCTTGCCGGCCTTGGGGTCGGCCGTCTTGCCCTTGGCCCAGGTGATGACGGCCTCCTGGGTGGGGGGGTTCGCGGGGTCCTTGGCGGTGATGTAGGCCTTGGGGCGCTCGCCCCAGTGGGAGTCTTGGACGGCAACGACGGCGACTTCGAGGATGTCGGGGTGTTCGGCGAGGAGGGATTCGAGGGCTACGGAGGAAATGTTTTCACCGCCTGGAAGTAGAGTCGGGATTTGAGTTAGCTGCGTGAGAAGAAGGGGGGCGGGGCGCTATGAGTAAGAAAAAGGGAAATGTTTACCTGAAATGATGATATCCTTGGCTCGGTCGAGAATTTGGATAGAGCCATCAGGATGCCAAACAGCCAAATCTCCCGTCCTCAAGCCGCCACCGGCGTACATCTTCTTGGTGGCCTCGGGATCCTTGTAGTAACCCTTCGTGCAAATGTTTCCGAAGAAGACGATCTCGCCAATCTCCTTGCCGTCCTTGGCGACATCGACGAGGACCTCCTCGGCCTCCTCGGCATGTTCCGTGGGGTTGGCAGCAGCAGCGGCGGCAGCGGCTTCGATTTCTTCGTCAGACTTGGTCTTGACGACGCGGGCGGGGAGGGAGGTGATGAAGCCGTGACCTTGGCGGGCGAGCTTCGAGAACTTCTCCTTGGGGGAGAGGGATTCCCATTCGGGGAGGGGGTAGGAGACCGTTAGGGGACCGTAGGATTCGGTGAGACCATAGACATGGCGGGGGATAAGGTTAAGGTTCGTCTGGGGAAAGCAAAAAGTGGCGTTAGACAAAAATTTGGAGATATTTCCAAAAAGGTTAAATTTTAAGATCTTACCATTTGCTCGAAGAGGTGAGCGGTCGGGGGGCTGGCGGCAACAGTGACCTTTACGGGCCTGGGAAGTCGCTCGGCCGCATCGGAAGAGCAGAGGAGAGTGTTGACAGTGGGGGCGGCGTTAAAGTGGGTGACACCCTCCTCCTTGAGGAGCTTCCAGATGAGAGGGTAGTCAATCTTCCTGAGACAGATGTGTGTGCCTCGCACCGCACAGACAGACCAGGGGAATGTCCAGCCGATGGCGTGGAAGCTGAAAAGGAGAGGATGTTAGTCTTCTGTTGTCCCGTAATGAGGACCTGGAACACCGGATACGTACAGAGGAAGAGTCCAGAGGTACCTGCACCTGCCGGGGTCAACGTTCAGGTTGGACTCGACCACGTTGGCAAGGGCGGCGAGATAGGCACCTCGGTGGGTGTACATGACACCCTTGGGGCGGGAGGTGGTTCCCGAGGTGAAGGGGAGTGCGACCAAATCATCTTCGGCAGCGCACTGAGCCTGGAGGCCCTCCCATCCCTTCTGACCAAGGGCGTGGTCGTACTGAAGACCCTCCCAGACAGCCTGGTCGAAGGGACCGTGTAATTGGCCAGCCGAAGAATCGGTATCCTGTGCAATTGATTACTTGTAAGCTCCTCCTCCCATCACGTAGAAAGACGGGGTGATACAGGTTTCGAGTTCTCGCAGGAGCAGAAATCCGAGGTAGAAAAAAGCAAGAAGAGCCCAAGGCTTACCAGATCAACTAGAACGTTCACGTTGGGGTGAGTCTTCCGGAAAGCAGACAAGAGCGGCTCGAACTCCTTGTCGGCAATGATGAAGTCGACCTCGGCGAAATCGAAAATGTACTCGATATCCTCGGGTACGAGCCTGTAGTTAGCCGGCACGATGATGCCTCCGGCGGCGGGAATGGCGTAGATGGACTCTAGGAAGGCCGGGGTGTTGGGGGCGAGAATGCCCACGCGGCGGTAACCATGCTTGATGAGGTAGTAAGCCAAGCCGCGAGCACGGTCGGCGAATTCGCAGTAGGAACGGCGGAGGACGCGGCCGTTCGTGGTGAGGTGGAAGATGGCCTCGGCGTTGGGCTCGATAGCGGCGGCGCGGGGAAGGAAGAAGGTCGGAGAGAGCTGGTGAATGTGAGGGGCCGAGGGGGTGACGTGGGTGTTCTCCGGGTGGTGGCCCGGGATGAGATGGCTCAGGATGCTCTTGAGACGGGAGGGAGGGGTCGACATTGTTGCGGCGGCGTGTGGTGTTGGTTAATTGATTGGGTTGTTGAAGACCAACTTGGGAGGAGAGAGAGAGGAGGGGGTTGTTGGTGAGGGGTGAGATTGATCAATCAATGTTCCGTCGCCACACGCGGCAAGCTCTCGAAAAAACGCAAGGTCACAAACACAGCAGTACAGAAGAGATGGAAAGAGAGAGGAAGATTCCGAGTAGGGCTCACGATGGCACACAATGACATTTATAGTTTTTCTTTTTTCCTCCTTCTCTTTCTTTTTTTAATTCTCTCAAGTACACTTGGAGGAATCCGGCCGAGTGGAGATTGTTTTCTTGGAGATATCTCGGGAATTGGAGGGCTGGTTCGTCCCATGAGGGGCCGGGGCAAAACTGGGGAGATCTGGGGAGCTCACACCTTAGAGGCTGGTTGGGGTTGGAATACCGAGGATAATCGAGTTGGGGAAAGGGGGAAGGAGCGCGAGCGCGGAGGGAAGGTGGGTATCCCAAGGTACTGCACTAGTTGATCCCTCTGCTTCTCCAAAAATCGAAGCGAGGTTCCCCAGTTGCCCCCTCCTCGTCCTCGGCGTTGGTTTCATCAACCATTGATTCCTTAACCGAAAATCTCCTAGTTCCAGACCCCAATTTTTTTCCCTTCCTTTTTCTCCCTTTTTCTTTTTGTTCCCTTCTCTGTCGTTGACTTGGTGGAGTTACACTACGAAATTCCGCAACAATCCGGAGTTGTGGTTCCCCTGGGCGTTGTCGTTGTCTCAAAGTTTATCAGATTTTTGCTCAAAAAATTGGAGAAGCTGCTGTGGCATCAGTTGTCTGGAACGTGGAGAAAATAACCCGGTTCTCCGGGTAATCCAGGCCCTCCTCACAGAACTGACCCTGGGTCCAGGCTTCTCCGGCATGGGGTACCGGCAGTGACTTTACCCCAGGTCCAGCATTAAGCATCGATTGATTTGATCTGGGGTACAAGTACGAGGTACTCTGCGAGTCCGTGAGTTCCTCGGTGAGCACACGCGTAATACTGATTGGGCAAGAGAGACTTGTACTTCGTACGATTATTGTCGCAATGGGAGGGCCAGGGTTCTGTTGACGTCAGGATATTGGGGAAGCAGCTTCCCCATTTTTACAGCATTAGCTGACATTGGACCATCCAGAGCCTGGAGAAGAGTCAATGTCGTGTTGACTTTTTGTGAGGCTTTTTGTGGGGAATGCCCCCTTTCCTTTTCTTTTTTTCTTTTCTTTCTTTTTTGCCTTTTTTTTCAGTGGAAGCGGACCAGTGGTCAAATGCTCCCCTTTCGGGAAACGGAATCGCCGATACAGTACCGTATCGTTCCATCAATTTTTGGCCCTTTTCTCCCCATTTCGTCACGTCCCTCTCTGTCCTAGATTCCACATATCCTGAGAGTATATATCATATACGGGTGACATTACATGTAGCGATATGGATAAAATTGACGATAATCAGTATCGCTTTCGACAACAAGTTACTTCCAGCGGAGAGTATTGTAGTTTATGAATTTGTAGTTTATGTCCGAAGCAATGTCATGGCTTGCCGATTAACTGCTCACCGCCTGCCCCTTTTGGTAGGTTGCCACATGGGCCACAATGGATGAGTCGAACTCAACCCGCCCCCACCTCGCAAAGCTCAGCCAATTGTTTGCTCGTCTATTACGCTTAATTTTTTTTCAACCTCACTCCGACGCCGGCCTGTCGCAACGAAGTTATCTGCGACATAGAAATCTTCACTCGGTTGGACGTGGACTCGGATTTCCCCTTTTTGAAGTCGTCTATTTGGCATGGTCTAGGCCAATACCTGGCTACAAGTATTCATCATGGCACGACTCGTGCGTTGCCCTCTCCCATCGTGACTGCATCACTGGCCGTCCGGCGAAGCAAACTACCTTGATGCATCATCGACCCCCTCTTTCGTCCACGTACCCACCAAAACCTCGACGCAATCTCGCCGACCTGAAAATGGCCTTTGTAGAGAGCAATTGCTCTGAAGTCTCTTGACCTTGCGTCTCTGCGGTCTCGAACATCCGTCGCCCGCTTGCGAACCCCGTCGATAGCTGCGTCCCAGCTGCGTTTATATACCACCGCCATTCCCCGAAGACAGCAAGCTTTCCACTCACAACTCGAGAGCGCTCCCAATGCCGGCAACCTCCAATCTTCCCAGAAGGCCGCGGCGCCCACCACCCCGCAGACCGCTACCGAAAAGATATTCCAGCGATAGGTGGACTGTTCCCCGTTGACGAGAAGCTTATTGCCTGGTATCGCGCCAAAGCCACCACTGCAGCACTAACCGACAGCCCCGCCAAGGAGCGCATGAACCATGAGCAAGTAAACAGGATTGCGGAGAACCGGCTCGTTGCCGACCCAGGTGCTACGTATGCCAAAGAGTCCTATCTGAACCTACCCACGCCCCCGCCATGGGTTGCGGGACCCAATTCGGTCAAGGTCGCCAACCCTCTCAAGAACCTTGAGCCTCAGAATATTAAGATCGACAAGGCTTATTTGGTGTCCTGCCCTAATTCGAGGGCGAGCGATATCGCTGCTGCGGCACGAGTTTTCCGCGAGGCTGCCACGGACGGCCAGCCAGCCAAGGTTGCTAGTGGTGTTCGCTTCTACCTTGGCGCGGCCTCCCTTTCCGAGCAGAAGATCGCCGAGGAGGCTGGCGATTGGAAGGTCCTACTCGACGCCGGCGCCATAGAGCTCCCGGCTGCGTGTGGGCCGTGTATTGGCCCAGGTACAGGCCTGCTTGAGAAGGGCGAAACGGGTATCTCGGCAAGCAACCGAAACTATAAGGGCCGCATGGGGGATCCGTTGGCGAAGGCGTATCTTGCCAGTCCTGAAGTTGTTGCTGCCAGTGCTCTTGCGGGCAAAATTGCCGGCCCTGGTTGGTATCAGAAGCCAGAGGGCGTTGAAAAGGTGATTATCGGAGAGGGAAGCGGTGATTTCGCTGCCGACAAGGCTCTCTCTCTTGAGGGTGCTTTAGATAGATCCTTAACGAGATGAATGGCATGATTGCTGCCGCTGAGAATAGTCAGGAGACGCCTACCACAGCTACCGCTGCCGAAGACGAAGCCTTGACTAATGTTCTACCGGGCTTCCCTGAGAAAATCGAGGGCGAAATTATTTTCTTGTAAGTCCTTCTCAACCCGTTGCTTCCTTTACCTATATACTAACCCAGGGCAGAGATTCGGATAATATTAATACCGATGGCATATATCCTGGAAAATACACTTATCAGGATAACCTCCCCAAGGGAAAGATGGCCGAAGTGTGCATGGAGAACTATGACCCCGAGTTTACTAAACTCACCAAGCCAGGTGATGTGTTCGTGACTGGTTTCAACTTTGGTGTGGTAAGTGATTTTGTTTATTTTTATACACATCATTATCCCGATCAAGACCCAAGAGAATGATGGCTAACACCCCTTCCCTCCTTCGTAGGAAGTTCCCGTGAGCAAGCCGCCACGGCCATTCTAGCTAGAGACATTCCTCTCGTCATCGCAAGAAGTCTCGGAAACATCTTTAGCCGCAACAGCATCAACAACGCACTGGTCTCTCTGGAAATCCCCCGCGTGGTCGAGCGACTACGCGAGGCGTTCAAGGACGACGCCGAGAAGCCCCTGACGCGCCGCACGGGCTGGAAACTTCTGTGGGATGTCCGCCGCTCCAAGGCCGTGATTACGGAGAAGGATGGCACGGTGTGGGAGCAAAAGGTTAGCGAGCTGCCGCCCAGTGTGCAGGAGATTATTGCTGCTGGAGGTCTGGAGAATTGGGTCAAGTCTAAGATTTAGGGTTGAGGAAGAAGATTTGTTTGTAATTGCTATGTGTCTCTTAGAAGATTTCTTGTTTTGTCTAAGAAAAGTCATGTTTTGGACGTTTCCACTGGAAGACCGCTGGTCCTAAAATGGGCAATCTCCGCTACCACTGCTTCGTTCTGACTGCAACGCAACAGACCGAGTGGTCAAAGAAAAAGCGACAGGCCCCACATGGCGGCAGCTGTCTATTACGCAGTCCGTTTCTGAACCGTATATGATTGGGATTAAGTTGGGAGGAAGATCCGACAAGTAACGGTGCCCCAGACAGAGGCGACCAACATCAGCTCCGTTTTATGTGAATTTCCCGCATCCCAACCTTGACACACAAAATTAAGCTTCCGGTCAACTCTTTCTGGCCTCAGATGCATCCTATTTTCTGGAAGTTCCATACCTTTCTGGACCCAGAAGCTTCTATATTCGGCATCCTTTTCACCGGAGAGCCAGCCTCATAGTGAAAACACGCGATTCCGTCCATTCTCGCCTCCCGGGTTGGCAGATTCCTCCACGAGTTGGCCGGTGAGACTAGTGGATCCCTGGCGTTGTACGAAGTACCTTAGTACTAGTTATGTCCCTTTTTTTTCATTTTTCTTTTCTTTCTTTTTCCTTTTCCTTTTTTTCTTTTCATTTCCCCGCCTTTTTTTCTTGGGGTTTTGGGGTTACTTAGTCCTAATCAGGAATAGTTGAAATAAGTCTGGCTGTTGAGGCCCGATGGGGCAGTTATTGAGCACCGAGGTTTTTCAACTGGAACATAACCGGTCATAGGCGGCAAGCCGGCCGTGGTGGCTAGTTTAGCGGGAGCGGCTGCCAGGGCTGCCGCCCACTTGAGGTCGACGAAGTATCTCAGGACTCCCCACGATGATCAATGACTTCTCCAAATAATTAGCTTCGAACCAGTGTGGGGGATGGCCGCTTGGGCTCTTGTTGAGGGGATGCACCTTCCCTTTTGCATTTGCGCGTAATGTACCGAGGTAAGCGCGAATCTCTGATGGGTCTAGCCTCTTTCTTTCACTGAGATGCTGAGCTCTCGCAATTACTTTCAATTCGATCACCACTCAGCTAGAACAAGAACGATTAAGCTTGGGCGGGAAAGCATCATCAATGGTGCAATTGCACGGCCTGTCAGCTCTGCTTTGGATCTCCCCCCAGTTCCAAGCAATTCGACCAATTTCTACGCCAGAGCCAGAGTCTCTCTCGACGAGCTGTCATCTTCTCTCTTAAGGTCGGGGAACCTTGCATGCTCACTGCTTTACGGGGGCGCAACAAGAGCGAGCAATTGTGGACAGGTTTCGGGATGGCGACAATTTCCTGATTTGATGTTAATTCCTTGGCTGATGAACTAGCAGCAGGCAACCGTCACGGACCCGCCGATCGAGCCCTGAAATGCGATGGGGTCAACCAGGTTGCCAGCTCACTTCGGCAAAGATGGGCTGCATTACCGGGGCTATGTGTACTGAGGTACCCCAGTATATTCTTGGCCGCCAGTTCTCAACACCGGACAGCTGCCAGCCACTGAGCCAGCAATCATAAAAGCACCGAAATACCCACTTGCCCTCTGGGTTCTGAACTCCCATCAAATGGCAGCTTTCGTCTTCGGACATAGCGCTCCAATCACAATAGAAAATGTCTTGTGTCCGCCGTATGCTATTCAATCAATGACGCTCCGAGCGGCGAGGCGTAGTACTGCCCCGAGCAGACTCACCGATCTTTATTTCATTTCAGCCTGGCTTACGGGCCCCCCCAGGCTTCAACACGTTTGCTCACCCATCCATCCCTCTGCTGACGGCGGTCGTTCTCCTAACGGGACATCCGAGCCGGCGCCACTCTTGAAAGGGAGAAAAAAGCGAGGCAAACGGCTCGGATCTTGGTCCAATCATGACTCCCTGACTTCACCCCAGGTGCGGTCGGGTCCGCAGCAGCCAGCCCTGCAGCGCCACACCGGTACCAGTTGGGAGGTTGACGACCCTAATGGTCTGTATCGCTGACATGTATGTCACTTGCTGACGGCGGCTTTAATATTGAGGATGTGTGTGACGAAAGCTTGCTGGATTTTCGTTCACGACCAAAAGATAAGTCCACATGCGGAAATCCTTTCCATTCAGGGGATGTCAGACCTGGCATCTCTTGCAGGCTAAGCCGACGTTATGGGTTAGTGTCCTGTAGGAAGCAAGTCGCATTCAGCCCATCGTGCTGTTTGAGGGGTTCTTACTGGTTCTGGGACCCCCGCCTGGCTATCGACATTTCGTACTCGTCAGTTTTGTTTGTGGGCTTGCGTTACTTCTTTCTCTCCAGAAACATTGAGTTGAGGCTTTGAACCCAAGCCAACATTGAAGGTGTAATAAGCCCGAATCCCACTTCGATCATCCCAAGTTAAAATTCAATATTATAAGAACAGCAAGGCTCTCATTTCTATTCCATGTTCCCTTTGCCATTTAGTTTCTTTTCTTGAGCGTGAGTATGCTTCGTGTTTCTTCAATTAATCTACCTAGATCCTCTTTCTTTGTTTCAATCTGATTTCGAATAATATCAAGTGCCCGCATTTCCAACATGGCCGAATCTCAAAATAGCACGCCCCAGGTCGGGTCGTCCTCCAGCTCTTCCTCCGCGAAGAAGCACCCATACAAGAAACGTCTCATCATGTGCTGCGACGGCACTTGGATGAATTCCGACAAGGGCTCCGAGGATCGTTTCGGCCACACGACTCTCCAAGTGCCTTCCAACGTCACGCGCATCTCGCGGTCGTTTAAGCGGCTTTGCGACGATGGTTGCATGCAGATTATCAACTACGAGTCTGGCGTCGGGACGGGAAGCAACACACTTGACAGCATTACGGGAGGCGCTTTCGGGACGGGCTTGTCCGAGGTGAGTAAACTAACCCTCCGACGCAGTTGAGAGAACAGAATTGCTGATAAGAGGGTGGGGGTTATTAGAGGGTGCGAGAGGCGTACCAGTTCATCTGTGCCAACTACTGCGACGGCGACGAGATCATCCTCATTGGCTTCTCTCGTGGGGCGTATACCGTCCGATCCGTAGCGGGCATGATTGGCGACATTGGTCTACTCACGAGGGATGGCACGGAGTTGTTCTATCCTATTTTTAAGGATATGGAGAACTGGATGGACAAGGACTACGACGATCCTTTCCCTACCCTGCCTTTTTCTGAGAAGCCCAAAGGTGCAAATGCTTCTAAGGAGTACAAGGCGAGACTTGAGCGGGTATGAGCAACAGCTTTTTTTTTTTTTTTTTTTTTTTTTTTTTTTTTCAAGTCTTTGAAAAACATTCGGGCATCACTAAGAAACTGTTGTGTAGTTGGGCCTTACGCGAGTCCGACAAGATGGCGGAACCGGCGACCTGATCAAGGTCAAGGCCGTTGGTGTATGGGATACCGTCGGTAGTCTTGGCATTCCCGAGGTCTCCTGGCTTAGCAAGATGGGCGTGACGATAAACAACTCAGAATAAGTCTTCGCCTTTCCCTCCTTTGGCTTCGCCTTCTACCCTCCCTTCCTTTCAAGAAGCTAACTTCTGGCCACGTTCCAATTCTACGACACGAACCTATCGGCCCAGATCGAGCACGCTTTCCAGGCCCTTGCTCTCGACGAGACTCGCCCGCCTTTCAGCCCTGCCGTTTGGGAACGTCTCCCTAACAACAAACTCACCACTGACCTCCGTCAGGTGTGGTTTCCCGGGAACCACGGAAATGTGGGCGGCGGTTGGCCTGATCAAGGCATTGCTAACATCAGTCTCGCATGTACGTACCGTCTCCTTCCGCCCTATTACCCAGCCATAATCTAACCTTTCTCCCAGGGATGATGGACCAACTCGCCTCCGTTGGCGTCGAATTCGACGAAAAGTCCCTCGAGAAAATCTTCACTCGCCAAGTCCAGCACTACGACTCCCTCGCCAAACCCTCCCCCTCCTCCACGCCATCCTCCTCCTTTTCCAGAAAGAAAGAGCAAATCCTCTGGGCCGTTGAGCAAATCCACAGCCCGAACCACCCCCGTCGTCCCTGGGGCCTAGGCGAGATCAAGCGCGCCTCGAACCCCCTGTACGCTCTCGCGGGCAAAAAGGCCCGCACGCCTGGTCTGTACCACGAGGTGGATGCCAAGACGAACCAGCCCAAGAAGGAGTTCCTGCTCGACACGAACGAGAGGATTCATCCGTCCGTGAGGGTGAGACTAGCGTGTAAGGGGTTGGGGTTGGATGACCTGGGAGTTTGGGAGGCGGAGTCGTTGAAGAAGTGGAAGCTTGTGAGGGTTAATGCGGGTGCTGCTAACAACGGAGGCACCAACGGCATTGACGCCAATGGGAATGCGGTGTCCGAAACGACGGAGTGGTGGGGCCCGACCAAGGTGGAACAGGAGGATATTAAAGATGCCGGGCTTTGGGCTTGGGATTATGTTGGGCCGTCGGGGGATGCGCCGCCTGTGAGGAGGCTGATGGAGGAGAGGTTGGGGCCGTATGAGAGGTACTTCTTGAAGCTTTCCGGTGGGACGCCGAATTCGTATCAGTGGGCGGGGGAGTCGTTTAGTGAGAAGAAGTAAGAGGCTCGCTGGCTGCAAAAGTGGGTTCGGGTTTCCAAGGGAAGACTGTAATAGTTATTTTTCTGGGAATTTGTCTGAGATGATGGGAGTTTTGGGTAAACAAGAGAAGGGCCATGGAAATTGCTTTGTTTGATAAAAATAAGATAATTGAAGAAAGAATACCTATTTCACCACTTCTCCCTGATCCCGAATCAAGCAAACTTTTGCCCCTATTATATCTTCGTCCTTCTCCCTCCGTTCTTGCATTCTCCTACTCGAATGCCCTTACAGCATCAACACTGCCATTCCGGTCAAAGAAACAACAATAACAACAACGACACTAGTTCGCACCATCCTAGCCCCGTTCTCATCCCCACCCGGCGTGCCAGTACTCGTTCCACCAGTCTCCGTAGCGTTACCTCCCGCCCCATGCCCGTTGTGAGGCAAAGAAGAAGAAGAAGAAAAAGCACCGCTTCCAAGAGGAGTAACCGATGACGAGCTCTCTTCAGAAGATGGCCAAGGGTCGTCCGGATATCCCGGGAAAGCAGTAACACTAACCCTTGTAAGAAGCGTACTGGACGTCGTCGAATGGGTCTTTATGATTTCCACGGTGGATGTTGGCAGGGCGGAGAGGGTGTCCGGGGTTTGCCCTGGGGGCGTTCCGCCGTGGCTTATAAGCGTGGGAGGGAACGGGGAGGCTTGGAAAGTGGTTGTCGTTTGGGTGAGGGTGAGGGTATCTTTGGGTTCCGCTGGGGGGAAGCTGACTACGATGACGGTGGTCAAGGTTATGGGATTGAGAGGGTTCGAGCTGAAATATGACGTTAGCCTCAGTGAAGATGATAGAAAAGGGGGGGAGGGACTCATGGCTTACAATGACGCTGGTATTAGTGAGGTTGTAGTACTATAGGTGCTCAGCGAGGCGGTACCAGGTTGTGCTTGTGCCGAGTTGATCGTTGTGCCAGGAGTGGTCGATAGGAAGACATCTTTGGAACTCTCTGTTGCGATCGACGCAGTCGCAGCAGATCCGCTGATGTGTGAACGTTAGAAACGAGGGTCCATAAGTCGGGATATGGTGAGAGATCAACTCACCTCGACAGAGAATTAAGCCCTTGCGATCCATCACAAGGATCTGCCACACTACCAGACAGGTTAATGTTGAAGTCGTAGACAATGCAGAAAGCTGTATACCTACATGCTGAGAGTTGGAACCGCAGACTCCTTATCAGACACTCGGAAGTTTACAACAGAACCGCTAGATGCAGTATCCGTGGAGAAGGCAGCCTCTCCCGTAGAGGTAGTTGAAGCATCCAAGATGCTGGAGTTAGTAAAGCTGAAGCTCGCCAAACTTTCTGATGCAGAAGTGCTCGTATTGAACGCGCTGGAGACCGATACGTTTTGACCAGATGGGAAAACGGAAATGATATTGACTGTAGTTGTGACTGGGCCCATGGTTGGAGCCAGGGGGAGACTCGTAACGATAATGATAGTTTCGGTAGGATTCAGACTTGCGGTTGCATTAAGCGCAGAAGCCGAAGTAGTTGTGATGCTAGAAAAAGTATCGATAGATGCACTTTGTGCTTCAGACGTCGCATTCAAGGCAGCCGTGGACAATGCCTCTGTCGCCGCAGTACTAGAATTAGGCCAAAGGAGAGTCACCGTTTCTAACACCGTTGTCGAAACAAGGGAAATTGATTGGGCTGTGACCGACGCCGCTGGAGGAACACCATCGAAGAAAGAAGGACGGGAAGCAGTGGCCGACGCTGTGACAGTGGCCGGATTTCCCAGCTGCTCGAACTGACGACGATCTGGATTCCCAGGACCCGCATGGCGTTCAAACATACCCTCGCTACCACCGAGATCATACTTCCGCTCCGGATCGTAGTCCGGGGTGATAAGATAAGGAAACATCCTCTGGAACGAATTGCCCTTACTATCCTGTCCCCGAACGACAACGAAAAACTCTCTATCAGGAAGATGTGCGATGGCACCAAAAGTGTGAAGATCCGCGTGGCCCGGGTATTTGGTGGCGTTGAGGCCCGGGAGCATCTCGACCTCCGTCTCCTCACCCGTCTCAAGATCAACGAGATACCACCGGGGCGACTGGAAGTCTCCGTACAGCTCCCCGATGAGTACGACGTTGGTTTCGGCCAAAGGAGATCCCTCGATGGGGAAGAAGCCCTGGTGGCCGGGCCGTCCGGCATTTTCGGCAAAGTAGAAGTCGGCAAGTTGGATTGAGCTGCGGGCTTGGACGTTTATGTGGAAGACGCTCGTGGTTGGGATTCTGGTTGACCAGAGACCTGGTGGGGGATTGTTGATGGTGAAGATTAGCCGGTAGGTCTCGCCGTCTTGCTTGAGAATAACGGGATCAGGGAGGGTCGGTGAGGAAGGGTCACCAGAGAGGGAGAAGGGTGAGCAGTCGTCGCAGTCGACAGAGAGCACAATCTGGTCGGTAAACTCGTCTATGCCAACCTCGAGGTTGAAAATCTCGTCCGATTCCATGCCGGCCTTTTCAAAGATTTTTGTCAACTGGTGTACTGGGTCCCAAGAGGCATCCTGGGCACGGAGAGATTTATGGGAGCTCAGATCCGTGGTTGACAACCCATTCGAAAGATCCGCAACAGATTTATAGAAAGGATCAATAGTACTGGTAGACGAGCAAGCGCTTTTCAGCTGGGCGACGTTGACAGAAACCGGGTGTCTTGAGAGGAAGTTGACAATCCACCCAAAAGCAGCGTCGTTCTCGCGAAGAGGCTGGGAAACGATAAGAGTAACCTCGCCGCCATACCGCAGCTCTTGAATCCGCGCCAGTAATATTTCTGGATCGACGTCGGAGCAGGCCACGCTTGGAGTCGCCGGTAAAAGGCCGTCGATGAAATCCAGATCTGATGGAGTCCGGATGGGTATCCAGCGCGGGAGAGCGGACTCGGGTCCGAAACCAGTGGACAGCAGTCTGACGCCTGTGAAACGTATATCCGACTTTGTGCTATTGATTATGAGAGATTCTAGCGAAGACCGTAAGAGTTGGCGAGCTTGTGACCATTCCTCAGAGCGGCGGAGTGCGGGATCGAGGACTATCAGCGAGTCAAGGCCGATTCCGAAGAGTCTCTGGACTTGTTTAGCAGAGACTGAATTTGGGAGAGCTTGTAAGAGCCGGATGGATGCTGCTACGGCGTTGACAGCTGCCCAAATATGTCGTTTGGTATCTGTTTGCGTGTCGTCATCGGTCACCATGTTCATCTTGAGAGCTCCTTCAGGATCCATCCCCAGAGCTCTTAGAAACTCTTCGAGAACACCTTTGGAATCCATTCCCATAGCTCCTAGAAGCTCTTCGGTAGTACCTTTGGGATCTATCTCTAAAGCGTTTAGAAGCTCTTCGAGACAATGTATTAGCCCAATTCCGTTACCATTGACAATTTTAGGGAATCATACGGTCTATGTCGTGAACGGGGATATACTCTGCGTCCTTCATCTTGTCGCCCCACATCAGGATGTCCTCAGACGTGTAGCCACCGAAGGAGGCTCGACTCCTTTCCCGCATTTCAAGGACCGACGAACAGTTTTCAGCTCTATATTCTCTCCAGTCAGTAAAATAAAGCATCCAGGAAGGGAAGGTACTCA
Source organism: Scedosporium apiospermum (assembly GCF_000732125.1). Classification (NCBI taxonomy): domain Eukaryota; kingdom Fungi; phylum Ascomycota; class Sordariomycetes; order Microascales; family Microascaceae; genus Scedosporium; species Scedosporium apiospermum. The sequence continues at coordinate 896,982 of NW_015971788.1, read as the reverse complement.
CCCATATCCAATCACATCCTGAACAACATGCAGCACCTCACCCAACGCCTCCCTCGCCCTAAATACATCATCCGAAACCAAAGCCTCAACAACCTCCTCCTTCAACCCCTTCAAAACCTCCCTGCCCTCGGCACCATTCCCACCATCGTAATGCCACCCGTCCTCGTCGTGGTCCCTATCCGCAAAGGCGCAGGCCCTAGAAATCTGCGTGCGAGCCTCGAGCATATCCTTCGACAGGCTGGCACCGTAGGCTTCGCGAGATGCCTGCATGGCTTGGGGGAAGAGCAGCTGGGCTGCGAAGTTGAAGGCATTTTCGGTGATTTGCTCGTGGGATATGCCCGGGTGGGAGGCGAGGTTCGCGCGGAATTTGGTGGGGTAGAAGGCCGAGACTGGGTAGGTTAGGGTGAGGAGGAAGAGGAAACAGGAGGAAAGCATTGTAGGTACAGGTGAAAGAGAATCAAAAGAATGGATAATATATCACCAAAAGAGATACAGGTTAATGAACAGAAATTTCGTGGTATTTGTCTTCGAGTAAGGCTATTGTAGAGAAAAGGGACAAATGGGGTTGTTATATAACTCATCTCGTCTGTTTTCTCTCCTCTTCTTCCTCCTCCTTTGTGAGCACGGCTGGATTGGAGACGCGCCATATGACGGGTGTAACTCCTCAGGAATCCTTTCCTGCCTCCCCCACCCCAATCTCGCCGTCGCCTCGTCGATATTCACTAGCACTGGTCGAGATGACAATATGCCAGTCGCCGACCGAAGAAACCAGGACGTAACAGATTCGGGACTCCGACCTTCTCGCTAGATATTCGTCCTGCCGAACCTCCACCTAGACCCAGACAACGGATCATACGAGCCCCTCTTCCTGAGTCGAGCAGTAGTCAATACCTGGACAGCACTTTCGGGCCTAGTTTGGTTGTGCTTCAGCAGATCCCGCCCTATCCTCTCACACGAACTCTAGAAGTCCACAATTTGTTTGATCTGACAGCTCTGCCCGTCGGCAAGGTGCAGGCTGCGTTCCTTGAGGCATCATCGGATGGGTGTGACAGTACACGACGTTCCTGCAGGGCGAACTTTTCGCTTTGGTAGTACGGTCTGAAGACGGTAGGCCCGGGCTAGTACACGTTCAACCATCGGGGAAGAGGCATACGTTACTTCCGATTATATGCTGCAGTGCACTCCTTGAAACAGACTGAGTGTGTTACTCGAGACAAGATGTGGAGTAGCTCAGTTTGTTAGTGTCTGCTCCCGGAGCGGGATGTGGTACTGCAGCTCAAGTCGTCCAACATCGCCAGTCCGACAAAGATCAGTGCCCAAACTAAGTCGAGTTGGGCGCAAAGTGATTATGGCGAGTACCCGTTGCTGCCTTTGACTTCTGCAACACAGCTGTTCAACAATGCCCCCTTCATTATCCGTGCCAAGACGCGTCCCCGCGCCGATCAGGTTCCCTTGCCGGCGAATGAAGAAAATAATGCGATTAGAATGACATTGATTAAGGCACACATCGCTCTCCAACACAAGTTCCACCGCCTATACCTGTGCAACAAAAACTGACAAACCACGATCCGAGAAGAAAAGACGAGAAAAAAAAACAATTGATTCCCTTCCTATCACATGCCTAACCGGTATTCCCACCCCTTTAAAACGCCTACCCTATTACCAGATACAATGAATAGAGTCGCCGATTCGATCCTACCCGATCCTTCAAAAGAAGGGAAGGGGTTGGGACGGTCGAGACCCATGAGAGCAGAATCCGTAACTCCAGATCCGCGGAGAAAAGCTGACCAAAGACAAACGTGGAATACAATCGTCGTAGAAGAAGAAAATGACGAGAAGAAGAACGGAAGAAGAGGGTATTGGCTATAGCATCAGAAGAAAAGAAGGGGCTGGAAAAAAAAAAGGCAACCCGAAACCAATTGGTCAAACCGAGGTTGTCCTGTATAGGACAGAAGGGTGGGTAGGATACCCGAGTCCTTGCTCGCTTAAGGCGCGGAGACTACCACCGAAGGTAAAATCATTCCTACTGAAACTATCCGTCGTTTGCGTTCGGGGTAGTCTCGGCGATGGCAACAGGGACGTGGGTTTGATCGACGTGCTCGACATGATCCATCTGATCGGGCTGGTCAACTTTGGTCGTGGGATCCTCGATGCCGTGGTCCTCGAAGTATCGCTTGTAAATGTCAAGTCGCTCATAAAGGTTGGCACACTCAGCCTTGAGCTTCTCGTTGGAGACACTGAGCTCTCCGATAGCTTGCTCAGTGAGGAGCTTTTCGAGGGTCCACTTCTCAATGTTGGAAGTCTCGTTGGCCTTGAGAGTTTGGATGAACTGCACAGCCTTCTGAAGGATCGCACCCTTGTTCTTCTCACAGCCAGGAACGATCTTCGCCAGCTCATTAATACCCTCATTGATGGTTTCGCGGCGGCGTCGTTCAACTTAAAGAATTGATTGGTTAGTCAATTCACATGCTCTTGCTGGTGAAAGGGGTATTTCTCATCTGCGAACCTTCTTTATGGTTGTCCTTTCGAAGTTTGTGCCATTCTTCAGTGCCTACAGCAGGCTTGCGGTACTGATAGTCGGCCCTCTGGGCCTGCTGCGGCTGGCCCGGCTGGCCAGGAGGGGGGATCTGGGGATGGTGGACATGCTGGACGGGTTGAGCCGGCTGGGGCGGCTGAGGGCTCTGGTGGGGAAGAACCTGAGCTTGCTGCTGCTGAGGTTGGGTTCCGTTGGGGGCAAGGATGGGAGCCGTGGGAGGAAGAGAAACGGCGGTGGGGGCACCCGCATCATGCTGGCCAACGTGGCCAACATCGGCAAAGACACCAGCATCCTGAGGGTTAGTTCCATCGGCAGCAGCCTGGACGAACTGCTGCTCGGTAGTCGAGGGGACGTGCATGGTGGGATACATGGAGCCGAGAGCAGCGGCAGCGGTACTCGAGGCACTCGAGGCATCGGTTACGACGGGTTGATGAGCAGCAGCCTCTGAATGGTTGGCAGCCTCGTTGGCCTGCTGGAGAGCGCTCAAATCTACACCGACGCCGACACCGACAGCGGACGCTTCATTAGCAGCAGCCTCCAGGAATCCGAGGCTGGTAGAGTCCGCAGAAGGGACCATGTTGGCGGCAGGGGCTGCACCACGCTTAACTCGGCGGTCCTCGGGGCTTTGGTCGCCGCTGCGCTTGCGTTTCTGGCCCGGGGAAGTGAGCTCCGACTTCAAATCAGGAGTCTCCGTGATAATGTCTGTCATGGCTTTGTGTGAATCTTATCGTTGCCGTGATCAGTACTTATGCCCAACGAGAGGCGTAGGCCCTAAGGTGGAAGCCCTTACGTGTCACGATACGCTTAAATAGTAAAGCGAACTAAACTAAACCGTTAGTACACATGATTCCAAGAGTCAAATCAAATCGATCCTTAAGTCTATGTGGTTGGCTCAGAAATTTAAAGCCAAAGATGGGGTGCAAAATCCTCTGAGCAATCAATCCCAATTCTGACTGCATCCTGCGTTTCGCTGGCCACAATGAGCCATACATGACTGAGGTGAATACCGCAGAGCGTATCGCGTCACTTCGCTTGCCTTCATCGCTGCAATCGCTCCCAGCCCGACGTCATAGTTCCTGCTAAAGATGAACGGCGACGCGTAGACTCAGCATATCGCAAGGATGCAGTCCAGAGAATTGATCCATCCCAAACACCTTTTAGCCTCATTTTCCCGCTCTCGTCAATGTCTGGCACGACATCGCGATGAAACAATGTGGCGGGCGATGGATGATGATTGACGATGAGCCAGCTCGCCAGACTCGACCATTGAAAATGCCCCGTCATTTGGACAGGATGCCCCAGGAAAAGTGGAGGCAAGGGAGAGAAGACCCAATGCGTAGGGCGAGAAATGAGATTCAAACACATACCTAGACGATCATGTGCCTTGCCGCCTTTGCTGCTTTGGAACGACGTGAAGGAACAGCGGTCGGGTCCGGATCACGGGTTTTGGCTCCTTTCACGTGGATGCGTGACAGATCTCGTGATATACCTTGGCTATCGAGGTATCGCCAAACACGACGTCGCGACGGTGGGTGGAATGAAGTCGGGGAATCAAATAAAGTGAGAACGAAGTGAATAGGATTTATGTTTAGAAGAAGTTTTCCTGATCGCGAAAATCAGAAAAAAAAATTAGAATGAGGTAAGTCCAATATCCGTTCTCTCCTGCAAGAGTCGCTGGTAAGACGCCTACTGAGAGGAGTGATGGTAACGGTTCTTGATAGGTGGTGGTCACGAGGAAGAGGGAGAGGGTGAACACGTGCAAGGTGGGTGAGGCTGGGGGATAAATAGGAATCCTGGGTAGGTCGCGATTCATATGGCCTGAGGCAGGAATTTTCAGGTGGCCAATCAGATGTTTCAACGCCTGCACTGGGGCTGACAACCAGTCTGAGGAGTTTACAATTGCGAGGGTACCCAGAGAGGTACTTCAGCTGCTCACAGTCCAAGACCAAGGAGTGAATGGAATGATTCACTTCATCCAGAGGAAAGAGCGAAATAAACACTGGTTTTTGTGTTTTGTTTTTTGAGAACTTGGTGGAGCATGGCATTTATTATTCCATGCGCCAAAAGATGCGTAATTCTGTCAATAAATGTCCCGTGACTTTTGTATACTCTCTGTTCTAGGCCAAACATCGAACCAGTTCAGATGCAAGCAACTGCACTCTGCGGGCGGCGGTAAGTACCTTGGCGACCTGCGAAGTAGGAGGGTACAAGCTTATCGCCCAGATAATTCAATGTCCCCCTCTCAAGTCAATCGAACTGACTCAAGGAGACCCCTTTTGATTGATCAAACCATTAATACCCGCCTCTACGTAAACTAATGTCAGCGTCGAGAGCAAACCAGGAAGCATGCAAGGCAAGACGCAAGCATAAGCGCAGCAGAAAGCCAGCCCCCCACCCAGGTTGAAGCACTGACCCAATAGCATAAGCCGCGCCGGGCGCACCAAAACACCTAACGGCACGAACCGTGACCCTCCATTTGCTTTGCCCCTCTTCATAGAGGAATCTCGAGAGAGTCTTTACCTCACCCCGAAGTTGTTAGGCCACCATCTCCGTAATCACCTGATCATTCCTTGTTGGTGCGAAGTGGATGGCACCATCACTTGACTACACCTAGGTGAAACAGAAAGAAAGGATGGGAAATTTCGACGTGGGCTTTCAACGTTGACGGGGAAGAAGAGGGTGCAGAACGCAAGGGTACCTCGAGTACCTCACGGAACGAGTCGGGTGCTTCCCCGCTCCAACTCGACCCTCCAGAAGCTCTCAGCAGTCAGTCCAGCTTTAAGGTGGACGCATCGTCAAGACTTGAGAGGCTCTACACAACTGGAGCGGACCGACACCCGAGTCCTCATAATCCCCAACGACAATGTAGGGCTTTTTTCCCCTCGAGGGATGAATAGTTACCTCGTAGTTTACGCATGGAGCACCAGGCCTATTTTTGTGCGCCATGTTCTCCTAATGTTCTTCAAGCGAGCCTTTCGAGCTCAAGTGGGGCCTCAAGCCGGAAATCTGCAGTTCGCTTCCAGTTTCTTAGCGAAGGGCAGCCTTGCTGCGCCGTTGCGGATTAGGAAGGATGTCGGTGTAGCCCGGTCACTGATTGCTCGGTGATGATTTCCATATTACTCCGTTTCGCGACTTGCAGCACGTAAATGTAATTATGGCGTCCAGCCAGGGACGCATCCGGTATCTATTGCATCACAGGAGACCCCACCGAGACGCGCCATCACATCTCGCCTTGTCAACACTGTTGCTCTTCGAAACCCTGTCGCTGATGCGACTTCACTGTGGATTTGTGTCGCTATCCAGTGGCAGACCGAGCCGAGTCCGCGTCCGCACGAGGTGTTGCTCTTAACCCCACCTCTTCCGCTCCGATTGAGCAGGTCGACACTACAGAGTCCACTAGGCAAATGTGACTGCGCTACTGCCCAGCCGGTTCAACAAAGTAAAAGCTACTGTTGGCTGGTATCAAGCGATGCTTGAGCAAACTCTGAGTGGGGCGCAGAGGAGAGCTTCGTTCACATTCCGTTGTCAAATTGGTAAAGAGCTCTTTGCTCGGCCGTAACAAACAAAACAACCTGGTTGGCCGCGAATCGGTCTCGCGTTCTCCCTCCGCGCAACTGCGCAGTGCGCCGGGCAAGCCGGAGGATGAGGTGATTGGGCTTGTGAGCTGCTGGACCCTGCCTGTAAGATTACTTTGGGAAGGCGGTGGGCTGTATCCAATAATACTTGTAGGCGGGGTAATTCTGCCGGCCTTTCGCGATGTAGATTGTACCTGGACCTTGTCGAAGTTCTGCGTCACTGCTTCTTTACTGTACAAAGTAACATAGCTTCACTGTGCTCCCAGCCTGATCCATCACCGCCCCCCCCAGCCGTCTCCTGCCCATGAAGAGGTACAAGCCGGGCTCCGAAATCGAATAGCCCAGCATCGGAATACTACGCATCCTGACGGACCCTCACTCGGCCTTGCAACTCGTGTAGACGCATATTCGGGCCCCCGCTTTCCTGCTTAGTGGCAGGCCCAAACGCAACGCAACGATGGCGGACCACGAACACATGGCCATCAAGCACAGCGACCACATCCTCCTCGACCAGCCCCTCCTCCGCCTCCCCTACGAACTTCTCCGAAATAACTTCCGCTCAGCCCACTTCGCCGTCGAAAAAGAGAGCACGGGAATCAAGACGTCTCTCAAGGATGCCACGACGGGGTGTTTCAACGGCAAGTCGAGCCAGGACGATCTGGTCCGGAACCTGGACGATATGATCGCCCAGGCCAAGGCCCTGAAGCGGAAGCTAGCCGCCTGCGCCGAGGAGGAGAACAGGTTGCTGAACCAGGAGCGGGCGAGGATCACGCATGTTGAGGACCTTTATTCAATTAATTCGTTCGACGATGTCAAGTATGAGAGCTGGAGCCGGACGAGGCTGGATAGGCTGATGGTGGATTTTATGCTGAGGAGTGGGTGTGGAAATAGTGCTGCTGCTTTGGCGGAGGAGAGGGGAATACAGGAGCTTGCGGACGTCGAGACGTTGGTTTCTATGAACAGGATACGTGAGAGCTTGAAGAAAGGTAGTGTGCAGGAAGCTCTGGTGTGGTGCTCGCAGAACAAGAAGGAGCTGCGAAAGATGGATGTGGGTGTTTCCCCTCTTTTCCCGTGTTTATTATCCGTATTCATGCTCTAAGAACCTCCTCGGGTGTTACGTTGCAACCGCTGACGAAGACCACAGGGCCGACTCGAGTTCGATCTACGTTTCCAGCAGTTCGTCGAAATGATCCGGTCAGGAAGCGACCCGCGGGCCTGTCTCGCACACATCAAGAAATACCTAATCCCCCACAACGCCCTCTTCCCCAACGAAGTCAGAGCTGCCTGCGGCATGCTCGCCTTCCCCTACGACCCGAACAGTAACAGCACCCACGGCTACGATGCTTACTTTCAACCCTCCCGGTGGGACATGCTCGCCAACCTCTTTACCGAAACCCACAACACCCTCCTCAGCTTACCCTCCGTCCCCTTGCTCAACGTGGCGCTATCGTCGGGTCTCTCGGCCCTGAAGACCCCGGCCTGCCATGCGGCTGCGCGGGAAGCTGCCCCAGGATCGAAGGAGATCAGCCATGGCGCGACCGTCTCGCCGTCTGGGCAGCAGACCGTCTGCCCGATCTGCTCGCCTGAACTTAAGGACTTGGCGATGAATGTACCGTACGCGCACCATACGAAGAGTATTGTCGAGCATGACCTGGTGGTCTTGCCGAATGGCAGGGTCTACGGGAGGGAGAAGTTGGAGCAGCATGCGAAGAAGTTTGGCATGCCTGCTGACCAGGTGAAGGACTTGCAGACGGGAGAGGTTTACGAGGTTGATAAGCTGAAGAAGGTGTATATTACCTAAGTGGCTGTTTAAGAACTGCTTATTACATGGTGGGTTGTATTTTTGGGGGGTTCAGACAGAGTCGGACCGGCGCTTAGATGAACATCCTTTCAAGCACCCTTTTGTACATGGCGTTTGGAAGTAATGAGTTAGTATGAATCAATATTTAGCTCCGTACTCTTACCTTTGTCTCATATCAGTGAAGTACAAGCCGCAAGGAACGAAGCATATGGTTTGAGTCCCAAACATCACCCAGAGTACCGTCCGCGTGTAGGACAAAGGAAGAAGATATCTTTTCGGCCTCTATAATCTCAGCAGTCCAAATTCATTATGTACAAGTATCTCTCCCCCCCGTATCACACACACGTCCTGTCCTCTCTCTTATATTTCCCTCGCTTTAATGCTTCTCCGTGCCATGGCCTTCGCTATGTCCGTGGTGGTGCTCATCGTTGAGGAAAAAGTGCTCGTACAGGCAGTAAATCGTAAACGCCACAGTCGCGGTTCCGAGGCCGGGAAGGGTGCCCTTGAATCGGTTCCACCTCGTGAAAGGGCCTCGGTATCGCCACGCCTCGCTAAAAAAACAATCACACACTCATGTTAGTCTTCTGAAGAGATCCAAACTCGCACAAAAACCTCGTCCGGGGTGACGAGAGATTGAAGCACCAAACCAAGGTGCGGATAATGGTTTAGGAAGGGGGAAACTAACGTTCTCTCCCAGGGATCGTATTTGGGGGTGCCAGCAGCTGCTCGAAGTTTGCTGATGTCGAAGCCGGTAATGTTGGGCTTTGCGCCCTTTGCTGAGCGTAGTATTCTAACGCGGGGGATCGAATGGTTAGCAATAGGGAGGCTCGGGAATGGGCGAATTGGGCGGCAACGAGAAGAGAACGGATCAATTGATCTAGTCGCTTACCTTGTGGCGAGCATGGTTGATTCCTGGAGAGCGACTGGGCAGGTGGTCCTCGACACGCAGTGAAGTGCTATGGAGAGGCAGAGCGAAGACCGACGATAATTTGAGGTCGAGTCTGTACAGTCAGCAAGTCATGTCAGGAAGTTGCATTTGTCGAGGCTGTGATTGGTAACTTCCTTGTCTCCGTTTAGTTCGAAACATCTCACGTGACTCACTTACAGCGAAGCACCAAGCATTGAGTATCAAGGTTCTAATTGAGGTTACATGCTTCCTTTCATTTACCAAATACTCCATCTCTCTCATCCAAATAATCTGGTATTTTTCCTTGAAAATCCTTCAATATCCTTGACATGCAGTGTTTGGACCTCGAGTAATACACTTTCATCGACCTTCATCAGATCCAGATCTCCGATTACCTAAGCTCCCCAAGATCTATCCGTGCGAGTCTCGTTTTTCGGCCCTAGCTAAGCACTGTACGTACCGCTGTCTTGCACTGCGTACCTCAGTACATGGCACACCCTTGACAAGGCTCTGGCCCAACCGGAAAAGCCAAGCCAAAACCACAACCATCACCATCACCACCAGTTCCCAATCACCCACATTGTTATGTTGTGTGGGATCGCGTGCATCTCAACACAATCTTCAAACAATTGACTACAGACCCCTAACTGACTGCCAGCGATCATCTTATCGAGACAGAGAGCGTGAAGCATAAACCAGCGCAATTACCCTCTTACCAACCCCATTGTTTCGACCGCCGATCTCGCCGCCGGCCCCCCTCCCCCTCGAATTCAAGGAACCAGAGTGGTGGAACACCCCTCGATTGGCCCTTGACCTCTCCCTTTTCGATCTGAGGATCGCTCGTCCAAGGCCTCCCCAGGCTTTGACTTCTTACTCGGCCTTTCGTTCCCAATGAAGAACTGGAGGTCTCCTTCGAAAAGAAAATCATACACCAGGAGGAAATAGAGATTGCTTCCTCGTGATCCTTTTAACCGCAGCCCTTCGCGAGACCACACCCGAGTTCCTCCGTATATCCCAGGCCACGATCCGGGCCCGGCACCTCGTCTTATCCCTCCTACACCCCCTCCGCCTCCGCCTTCTCCCAGTCCGGCTCCGGTCTCCCAATCTGCACGAAGGCCGCCCCCTCGACCTCCCCATCACCATCCGTTTAGTCTCCGGCCTCTCAACCCTGGAGTTAATACTGTAACACATTAGAGACGTTCCCCACCGGCTAGGTTTGAGACTCTGCGACTATTTAAGAATCCCTCTGTGCGATCGATCTGGCCGACCCCGACACGACCAGAAAATCCGCGACTGATCTGGGCGCCAACACCACAAGATAGGCTCATTCTGTCTGTATCTCCTGGTCTACTCGCGCAAGCTACTCAAGCTCCGATATATCTACCAGCAGGGCCTGTTTCTTCCGTTCAGATCCCTATCCGTGTGATGCCGCCGCATCAAATATCAAGGTTCGCTAGCGGGCCGACGCTAGCGTATCATCAGCAACAACAGTTCCAATCGCACGCTGCGCAATCCCATGCCGCCGCCGCCCATCAACCGCCGCTCGCCGGCACCCACTCCTACATAAACGCGAATGCGCAACTGAACGCGTTCCAAAACCCGACAAATGGTGGTCTAGCAGGAGTGGGTGGTCTGAATAGCGGCGGGTTCATAGACGGACCTCGTCTCGCTTTTCAGGGGGCCGCCGGCTTCCAGCAGCAACAGCAGCATGGGCAGGCGCAACACGCCCTCGGCGTCGAGTACCCTCCCAATGTCCGCGCTCAGTCGAATAAGGGCCGGATAAGGGAGGTTTGGAAGCACAACCTTCACGAAGAGATGGCTACGTTACGGAGGCTCGTGGATAGCTATCCGTACATTGCAATGGTAAGTTTGTGTGTTTCAAGAGTGGCCGTGCTATCCACAAGCGTCTATTCTTAGCCTTTGCGCTCGACGTCTTTTTTTATCTCATCTATAGTCCATCGTTCTCACATATATCTCCAACAGGATACCGAGTTTCCTGGTGTTGTCTCGAGGCCAATGGGTAACTTCCGTGGCAAGAGCGATTACCACTACCAATGCCTCCGAACGAACGTCGACATGCTCAAAGTCATCCAGATCGGTATTACACTCTTCAACGAAGCGGGCGAGACGATCCCCGCAAGGCCAAACTCGACCGAGGATGCCCTAGGAAAGCGCGGCAGCCAGGCGTCGTTCCCTTGCTCTTGGCAATTCAACTTTAAGTTCTCATTAAAGGACGACATGTACAACGAGAAGTCGATCGAATCCCTCCAGAGCGCGGGGATCGACTTCAACGCGCTCGAACGCGACGGAATCGACCCGCACGACTTCGCGGCTCTCCTTCTCCCGTCCGGCCTCGTCCTCGAAGATGACGTCCACTGGATCTCGTTCCACGGAGGGTACGACTTTGGTTATTTGACAAAGCTCCTGATGTGCACGGCTCTGCCGAACGACGAGGTGGATTTCGAGAAGCTTATGAAGACGTACTTTCCATCCACTTTCGACGTTAAGCACCTGATGAAGTACGCCATCAAGCTCTACAACAGCGGCATCCTCGCCACCAACGACCCTAGCATCTCGGAAGTTCTGCAGAAGTTCGAGCATAAGAGCGGCCTGGAGAACATTGCCGAGACGCTCAAGATTAAGCGCGTGGGCGCGGCACACCAGGCCGGCTCCGACTCGCTCCTAACGGGTAAAGTCTTCTTCCAGATCCGCGAGAGGATATTCGGCAACGAGATTGCGCCCGAACACGTCGGCAAGGTCTGGGGCTTGGGTGTGCCTGATGTCTTGCCGCATAGTCTCCCCGCCACCAACTCCGACCTTGCCGCAACAGCAGGCGCCAATGGAAATGGGAACGGGAACGGGAACAACAACAACAACAAGGGAAACAACGGAGGACCTAGCACCCCGAACACCGGCAGCGTTGGCCTCGCCAGTACGCCTGGCACGGCGCAGACTCATCACGGTGTTAACGGAGGATCGATGGGACCCATGACGCCGGGAGGCGGCGGCGGGGTCTTTGGCAACTTTGCCTTTTCCGGCGCCAGCAGATAAGGAGATAAGATGTAGTTTATAGTCTCTCACTGTCTTTCTCTCTTTTCGCTTTCTCTCTTATCTGTCTATGGGCCTGTTGATTTCTCCGGTACTCCGTTGTGTTTTTGTTAGTTGATTTTCCCTGTTTTTCGGTTCCCCACCCCATGATGTTAGGTAGCTTAACCCCATGAACAGCTTTGGTTCTTCTTACAAAAACCCAAACATTCCCGTTTTTACCTCCTTCCAACTCGTGTATTTTTTTTTCTTCCTTCTTCTTCCTTCGACAATAAGCGGCTGTGAAATATATGGATTTGTGTTTACAACGGTAAAAAAAGGAAATAGTACTCACGGGGATGAGCAAAGGAGAGAGGATGAGAAGAAGCCGGTCGGGGAGTTTCTCTGCGTGTGGGAATACAGGCGGGTGGTGTTTTCGAGCTGGGGGTTTCTTGTGTCATGGAGCGAAGGTTTTGGGTTCTTCGTTTTCTCTAGTTTTGGTAGGGTGTTAGATAGCAGGTGCAATAAGCTCTTGTTCTTGTTCGTTTTCCTTCCGTCTTTTGTGTGAGTGTCTACCTCCCTCCGTGGTTGTCCTCGCGCTTGCTTCTCCTTCGACTTCATGGGATTAAGTAGGCCCCGGGAGCCGTGCCGTGATGTTTCGAACCATGGTCTGAAATCGATGGATAAGTCTCCCTCTCATATTCCATCACCCTTCCGCCGTTTGGTCTATCACCGAGTCAAGTTTGTCGCCGAGATGGATAAAATGAAAGCAGGTTCTGATGATGATCATGTCCAATGAAACTCGATCTGTCGTTGCAGTCTATATCCCAATCTATGGAATCATAACCAATTCCCAATCCATCCCAATCCAATCCAAAATCATGAAAAGCCCCCAAAGTCCTCTCCCCCCAAAACCGGAGTGTACCTCTACATACCCACCCGATTAACCACATCCAACGCCCCCTCAACAGCACTCTCCAACGCCGCAACAGTCTGCTTCAACCCCTTATTCTCATCCCTCAACAGACTAACAGTATCCCACGCGACTCTCGCATCCCCACCCCGACAATTCGCACAGCTAGCCGCCTGTCCCCTCGCCGCCGCGTTGCCATCCTCTCCGTCTCCGGCAATGCCCTTGAGGATCTTTTGGAATGCGCTGAGGCGCTGCGGTTGTTGTTGTTGTTGGTGGTGGAGGCCGCGGGGTTTGTTGAAGGGGACGGGCGTAGTTTTCGGTGGGATGGAAGTCGTTTGCGCATTCTTGCCTTGGATGGGTGAGGAAGAGGGAGAAGAGTCAATAGCGGTAGCAGCAGCAGCAGCTTCGGTGATAGAACCCCCAGGAGGAAGCGTAGGACTCCTTGACCTCGAAAAAACACTCCCCCCCTCAAAACTCTCCTCATCCGTCTCAAACCCATCCCCCTTCCCCCCTTCCCCCACACCCTGCTGCATAATCCACCTCCTCCGTCTCTGGTCCTCATCAACCCCCAAATCCTCCGTCAAAACCGACTCCCCTTCCCCTCCTCCGCCAACAACCTCATCCAAATCCCTCCGTACAAGAACGACGCCCTTCTCCCTCGCCGCTTGCTCGCATTCAATCCGCGCCTTCTTCTCAGCCGTCAGTTCCTCCAGGCACGCCATCAAGGCTTCCTCCTGCTCAGCCGCTCGTCGGGCGGCGTCTTCCAGGCGTGCTTGGAGGTGGCGCGCGCGGGCGGTCATGCCTGCTAGTTCTTCGCGTTCGGCGGAGCGTTCGGCTTGGATGTCGCGGAGCGCGGAGGATTGGGCGCGGTAGGCGGTTTGGAAGCGGAGGAGGAGGTGCGTGGCTGTGTCTTTTAGGGAGTGTTGTTCCTCGAGAGAAGAAGTGGTGGTGGGGGTGGAGAGGGCGGTTTCGATGTTCATGTTGCAGAGCTCGTCGTCGGGGGCGTGGGTGTTAGGATGCTGTGTTAGACGGGAGAGGGCGGACATGGAGGATGTTATGAAGGAAAAGGCGGAGGAGGAACTGTTTCGACGGGAGGATGGGTCGTTGAGCTCTGCTGGTGTTGGTGTCGTAGAGCCGATGGTGTGGCTCTTTTTTAGGCGGGCGATGGCGGGGGTTTCGGGCGAGACGGTGATGGTGCTGGTTGTGGAAGCGGAGGAGAGGAGTCGTGAGGAGCGAGTGGGTGGGCTCGTGAATTCGGTGGAGGAGGAATTGCCCGCCCACCAGGTTCCGATCTTGGACCCTCCTCGGGGAGGAGAGTCGCCCGTGAGAGCCATGTCTTTGATGCCGAGTCCGAACTTCCACCAACTTGATGAGGAAGCTGTGGCGGGTTGGCTGTTGTTATTGCTGTTAGTCGGCAGGGTGCTAGTCAATGCAGACAGGGGCTTCAGCAGAGACGAGGTGATAGATTGCGCGTCCGTAGGAGAATCCGCAGATGAAGCTAAGTTGTCTTGCTCAACAATCTGAGAGAAATTCGTCCGTCTCGAAGGTGCAGGTGAAATGGAAATAGTAGGGATGTCCACGGCGGACAACACGCCGGTATGGCGCCCGGGGCAATCGATGTCAGACGTATCCGACACAGAAGTAGCAGTAGTAGTGGTGCTAGTAATAGATGTCCTCGTAGAAGAAGGAGCGCTGTTAGTGTCCTCAAAGAATTCGCTCGAACTCGCCGTCAACGGTGGTGAAGCTAACAGCTCTTGGACCTGCTGAGCTTGGTTGCCGTCAAGCTTCTTTGGCTCGTCGCCACTTTGTGAAGATCCACGAGAATTCTGGTGCATTGCGGTCCTCGTGCGCTCGGTGGCTGCAGAAGCAGAAGCATGCGGGCTACCAGCACTAGCACTGGTGGTGGTGGTGGTGTGCGTGCTGCAGACAGCACCTCGACTGAGACGGGGGCAAGGGCGGGACCCGGGGCTTAGCATGATGTATTAATGTTTGAGGAACCAATAAGACGCAAGTCGTGCCTAGGCAAAAAGGGTTCTTCTTTTTTGTCAATTTTCCCCCTCTCTCTCTTAGTTAGACCCGGCGCGGTTTGAAAGGAAGCCCAAGCTCACCCGAGGAAGAAAAGACGAAAGTCGGGGGAGATTCGAGGATATTATTCTCTCTCCTTCCTGTTCGTGTCCGTCCTCGTCGGTCGTTTGGTTTGGGTTACTTTCTTCGAATTGGTAGGGACCACGGATGGGCCAGTTCGCCCTCTTTGTGAGGGTGTAAGTGTCGCAGATTGACGCGAATTGATCGGATAATGATCCCTTCGCCTGATCGAAACCAGGGATCAGAGGTTGTAACGGAAATCCCCTTCTCGGGCCAAGGGTCAGGAAAAGGGCAGGACCGGACGAAGAAGAAACAGGTGGGAAAATCACCGTTCCTCGAATAGGTTCGCCAGTGAAAGAACCGAAACGCTGGGTATTTTGCTCTCGTCCTTCCGGTGATGAGCAGCGATCAAATTTCGTGGGCTTTGGAAGGGAAATATCAGAATCAGGTGAACCACTGCCAATCTGGAGTGGTGGAGGTCCCGGAAATGATGCTTCCAGCCAGCGGACCTGGAGCCGATTGTTTGTCGAAGCGGGACGGCTGTCTCTCCTCTATATTTATGAATTTGTTCCTCTTTTCTTTTCGGCCTTTCTTCTATTCCATGCACTGGACTGTCAAGCGGCGTAATCACTCTACTTCGTATGTTATATGGAACCCAAAGTTTGGGTGCCGTGCTCCGTGGGACGTGGGATCGAGCCGGGGCGCATCCCGGGATTATCGCATGAACAGGAAGCGCTGGGCTGCTTTTTGTCGAGGTCGCGAACACCTTGGCGAAATAGAAACGACTATGGGAGGAGGGCCAACGAGTAGAACCGTGAAATAGATAAGCGCACGGCCTGGCAGAGAATGTAGAGAATTCTACTCTTTTTTTTTTCCGGTCGGCGGAACTGGACTACACGTTGATATTGTGGTCTGTAGATCCTCCGCAATGTGAGATGCCTGCTGGAGGATGCTGGGCCCCAAGATTCGAATCACAGAGGGGTAGGTGGTATCGCAGCCGGAGTCTTGCTGGTGGTCTGGTGGTCTGGTGCCACAACTAGTTTAGCAGAGGCAGATCGTCCAAGTCTGTGCGGGAACTGACAGGGATCGTAGGACAAGGGCTGTGAATGCGATTAAAGCGGTGGATGTGATGGAGACGCTGTCCCGCTCAAGGCCCAAGAACGGCTCCAACTCTTGAATATGGTCCTTGTTCCTTCGAGTCCACGAGTATCCGCACTACTTCTTCGTCGGCGAGATGCCAACTGCACCTATCCAAATCCAAATCCAAATCGGCTATGCTGCCGTCCTTGATGTAAATGCGTGGCTACTACACTCTTTATGCCTCACGCTCAGTGCCTGGCAGGGTTCCACTAATTAGCGAAGCGAGAAAGGAATGCCAACGGTTCAAGCTGCCCTTGCAGCCAAGCGATACAGTAGGTGTGGCGTAAACGGGGGAAAAGCTGTCGAATGTACTTCGTGAGTGCGGTCGATATATTAGGCACGGCAAGGGGCGCGGGTCTAGATTCCCCAGCAAGCGAGCGGGAGAAATAGAAGGCCATCAACCGGAAAGGGGTATTATTCTTCGTATGAGGGAAGAAAAATGGACAACAGCATAATCGATTTTATGGATGCCTTGGAAGAAACTCTGGCCAGTGCAGAGATGTGGACGTGAGCTATCCCTCAACAGTCTTGTCTTCGTTGTCGTCCCGCCACTCTGTGGGCATGTCTTAAAGGAGAGCCACAAGAAGGGCGTCGCTATTAAGGGCTAGACTGGTGGTGGTACGAGGCAAACGTGTCGGACTTGACTCTCGACTCGATTCGACGGTGGCGGGAAATCTGTGACTTTTCTTGGCTAGTCTTGAGAGAGTCGAGAGTCGAGAGTCGACTTGCAAGCATCGGAAATGCCACGCATAAAATCTAGGATAGTTTGCTCTTTCTCAACCGGAAAAGGCAATAAATCAACCAGAACATCACCCATGAAAAAGCTCTCCAAGGATCCGATTTACAGCTCGATATTCGTACACAAACAAACACATTCATCCGTCCCTCTGACCAAGGCAGCAAACGCAGCTGGCAATTTCCTTTCCAGCTTCCAACTCCCACCGACGCCGAGTACGTGGCTCCATTTGCTTTTCCCGCGCAGCCTCTCGGCATCCCGCTCGTCAACCTCGTTCGCTAGTCTGGGCAGGCCCGTGAACCCTTGCTTCGCCCGCCGAAGCTCACTGCAGCTATCTGTGCGCCGCCTGCAACCTCTTTGCTACCCTGCATGACGCTCGTTCCCAATATTGTCTTTTTCCCCCCCATGCGCTCCATGCGTGGCTGGAGGACATTCGTCATAAGCTCACTCTCGAGAGTACGCGTTTTATTTCGTCTCTGCTGCGATAGGGTAGAGGATATAGCCATGTTTTCTTTTTGGCGCGAAGGGATGCCAAAGCTGGAATACGACAGACGATTTATTTCCATTTTGGTGCAACTCGTGCGAGATCAATGACTAGATTGATCAATATCGACGGGAGCCTACAGAAGGCAGATTGCTGCTGGGCATCGACGCCGCCCAGCCAATTTCCCTTCTCTCTCTGCCTCTCTGCCTCTCTGCCTCCCTCCTTTTTTTTTTTTTTTTTTTTTTTTTTTTTTTCTTCTCTTCTTTTTCTTTTCCGTTGCTTGCTTCTTTGGAGCCGGGTTTCTTCAACTTGTTCTTGGCCCAGCCATCCCCTCCAGCCATATCTCTCGTCTGCATTTCTTATAACTCCATCACAACAGCAGGAGGCAGGTTATATGAAGCTCTCCGTGGTACGATAACCCGCTGCTTTGGGCACGGTAGAAAAGTGAGAGCCTACAAACCCATACCTAGAAGGGGTAGATGTGCACCATGAGTGCCCAAGTCGCCGAGTCGCCAGCTCTCATTCCGACCTATCGAGACTGGGCAAGCTCCATAGTCCATGAGTCCATGTTAGCCATCGATATCGTCCCCAAGTGTAAATCCATAGTGTGTGGTGGAGGTTCTCCTTCCCCTCCCCCGCCCCGGTAGACGAGCCCATCAATTGTTTCTTGTAGAGGATGTATGTTTACTACCCCTTATAAACAAGTAGCTCTTAGGGCAGAAATAATACCACAAGTGCTCATCGTAAAATATCACTCGTGGCAAGAAACCTCCCAATCCGCTCTTCTATACTTCCCACCAATCATCCCCAATGAGGCACCGAGGCCGACCAAGTACTAGTAAACGCCTCCGGAGGAAGATAAGCCAAGCTCAAAAACATCTCAACCATCAGATAAAGTCTCGCCAGGACATACGGCACAACGAAGCCCACCAAGATGATACCAGCAACCTTCCTCTTCCGCCATTTGGCATCCTCCACCACTCCACTCATCTCACGCCACGGATCCCACGGATTAAGGTCCATCCAAATCATGAGAGGCATCACAACGCCAACAGGCAACATGGTCGTGAGAATGGAGCACACCCTCCAAGCAATCATCTCGCCTCTCGTTTGAAACGACGAGTTCCACGCTAAGCAGTGTAACCCGCCAAAGAGAACCCCACCAACCACAGCCCCCAGCGCGAGCACGGCAAGTTCGTCGTTGCTCCCGAGGCTCATCGAGAGTCCTCTCAGCCCCTCGTGTCGCATCATCACCCAAGAACTGACGAAATAGGATTTGCCGGCGCCGTCGTTTGGTATGGGAACCGGCCCCAATGACGGGTCGAATGAAATCGGTGTCCGGTTGCCTAGCCAGAGATACGCCGGGCCGTACCGCGCCAATAAGTCCGCGCGGACCGCCCACTCCTCAGCCGTGGCGTCGTCCCCGGCTTTAGGCTGCACGACGAAGATTGTTTCGACGCCCTGGGGTCGCTCCCAGTAGAGAATGAAGGCTACGGCGCTCGAGGCGGCAAAGGCCAGCGTGGCGATTTCGAGCTGAGAGGAGGGGAGATTATTGGCTTTGCGTACGATCAATTGGATGATGTGATAGGCCGCTTGGAGGAGTGCGAGGGTTTTGACGAAGACGCCGCTGCGGTTGAGCTTCTCGAGGTGTTCGGGGGCTACGTTTGGGAGGTCGGCGTATCCATTTTCTCCGGCTGCTATGTACCACTGCTTCGAGTTGAGCGCCCAGTAGCGGTGCCGCAGCAAGGCTCTATTTATCGCGACGGATGAGTCGTTGCTGAGCGTGATGGTTTGGAGACCCGGCTCTCCCTCTTCACTTCGTACGGTATCGAGGACAAAGTAGCCAGCATTCGCCATGTAGGCATGGATCTTGTCCCATTTGTGATCTGGCACTCCATGCGGCTGCCCCATTTTGGGACTCCGCGACGGCTGGGTCCATTCGAGAGAAGACCTGGCAGCGTTGCGCTCACTCAGAGCCTTGCCTATAAGATACTCCGGCAGCAGTATTGTCAGAACCATCCACTTCACCTTAGTGAGGTTATCGTGGAGGGCATTCTTCAGCATTTCCGAAAAGGTCTTCGGGCGCGGCCTGATGGCCGGGACGTTGAGGTGTTGGACAGACCACGTGCATAGGATTATGACGGCTAAGCATTCCCAGACGATGCTTAGAGTACTGCGCAGGTTCAGCGCAGAGACGTAGGTGGTGCCATGTGGAGGAGATGTGCAGTTTGGCCGGAAGGTGGATGCGTAGCCGGGGCCAGTCATCAAAGATATGACGAGCGTGGAAATGATAGCCCTCGCTATCTTTGTGACTAGCATTTGTCCGAGTAAAGTGTGCTAAGAAAACCCTCTCAATGTTGTATTAAAGTTTCCAAGATGGGATTTCGCCTGAGAGCATTTCTTCTTGAATCTCGATGTAGGAGCGACTCTAAGTCCTTTTCAATCCAAACCCCCCATTTCAGGGCAGGGCTGCTGATCGCGTCTCTTCACTCGCAGCCTGCAGCGCCCTGCTTGGAAAACCGCTTCGCCACTCTGAAGCCAGCCCAAGCTACCTTTGAGCCGCTACATCCCTGTGAAATATTCAGCCGCTCTCAGGATGGCTGATCATTCTAGTTGAGAGGGGGGCCAATGAGCTTATCGTGTCTCCAACGAAGATTCAAGGCTTCCTCCGAAGGTCTGACCCATTGACGCCTCCTGTCGTACAGAGCCCGGGGGTTCAAGTATGCAAGGCTCGAGCCCCCGCATCTTGGCCAGGCCAGTCCCTTCTCCAAAATGACGCCTACAGACATCGGACTCTTCCCTCTACTTCCCGACCTTCAATTCACCCCTGTATCAAACGATGGCCGAAGACATTGAACACAACATCTGCAACGATTGTCGGAGGAGAATCAAACCACACCACGAAAACCATAAGCTCCTTGCATTTCGCAGCGACTCCATCTATTTCTTTCACGCATCCCATATAAAACAGCATCGCGAACGGGAAAGGCTAACCCACGACTTCTTCTTGGCCGTCGTTCCGGACCTCGACTCAGATCGCCCGAACGAATACGACTCCAGTTGGTGCAGTATCCATGCCCGAGAGAAGGGGACAATCCATTGCATTGCATCTAGGAGTGAACAAGGGAAACTTCAAAGGTTATCCTCTATCCCCAGGTAGTTGGCGAAACAGTGGATTTCTCCCTTGTATCACGGTGATTATCGTTCTGCGAAGAACATCACGGTAGTCGTTGCCTGTGTTCAAAAAGTGAGGCAAGAACGCGCTTACGTAGCTTGCGTGTCATTAACTACAAGGAGACGCCTCCACGGCTAGAAGTTAGGCCCTTTACGGATAGATATGTTGCTCTGAGCTACGTATGGGGTCCTGGACTACCAGAGGCGTGGCCAAAAGTGGTTCTGGACGCTGCGGCAGTAACACTTAGTCTGGGATTGCAGTATCTTTGGTCGACCGGTTTTGCATTGATCAATCCAATCCTACAGAGAAGGACTACTTTATTTCACATATGGACTTGATCTATCGGTGTTCGGAGCTTACTGTTATAGCAGCTGCTGGACTAGATACCAGTTATGGCCTTCCGGGTAGCGGACCTACAAAACGGAGTGCTGAAACCCAGCCACGGATTTCGGTGAGCCAAGACCTGCAGCTCATGTCGAGCCTCGCAGACCCACGACTCATAATCGAAAAGTCTGTATGGGCATCTCGTGGATGGACCCACCAGGGAGGGTATTTAGCAAACCGGAGATTAGTCTTTACCGATCAAGAAGTCTACTTCGAGTGTCGGGGTATGGCAGTCCAAGATAGTATGGACCTACCGCTATCTCTGCTCCACGAGGACTCTGGAGAGAAAATGGAAAACTTCATGAAGTTGGGTATATTCCGCGGCTCTAGTGATCCGCTTTATGTCACCGCCTTCAGCGCCTGGGGCTTTGTCGATGATGAGTCGCCCAAGGCTTGATCACCGCCTCCTCCGGTTAGATCAGCATATCCATACCTTTGCCACGAGGAGCCTGAGCGATGATAGAGGCTCCCTTAGAGCCTTCACAGGCGTTTCGAATCGTTATGGCTCTGGCAACGGACTCGGGATGCTCGTAGGTCTTCCCGTTTGGAGCAATGGATTTTCAAAATGGGGGTCATCAATCTTGCACTCTTTCGCCTTGATTATCTCCTCCTGGGTTCATGAATACGGTCTGCCTGGCGTAGATGATCGAGCCTTTGGAGTTGGTGCCGTAAGAAGGGAACACTTACCGTCCGGGACTTGGGCTGGATGGAAGGGTCCCATCACCTGGGGTGCACTCAGAGGGGTGTACGCATTCCTCTCAGCCGCAGCAAGCGCAGAAACGGGGTCTCACAAAGGTGCGGCCGTCGTCGTGTACTCCCCGGAGATGGTACTTTCGAACGGCTCGACGGGAATTTCGCTGCGGCTGTCGGAGCTCAACGCCGTTGACAAGCTACCAGCTGACGGCCGCTATCTCCTCTCAATTCCCAACGCATTCGTCCTAGATTGCCGCCGTATTAAGGCGGAGGGATGGTCCGTCAATGTGTTGGGCAATGTGCGATTTTCAGGTGAATTGAGATTATCGCCTCGACTGAGCGCGGCTGAGGTTGTCGCGGGATGGAAAGTGAAGAATTTGCCGCTGTTCTAGTTTATGCGGTCAATCGTGACGGAAACACAGCAATGTTCATCACCCTGCGTCGAGGCCCTAGAGGCGTCTGGGAAAGAATGGGCTCGATGAACCTTGGACCAAATGGATGGGCTTCTTTCGAGAGCTTGGAGAAACTTCGAAACTGTTTATCGAGGGAGGAACACTTTTCAGTCTACTTCCCATCAAATCATTTAAAGATACAATTTCTATAAGATGAAGTGTTATCTTGGCCCGGCGAGTCCCTTCCCCGAATATATCGACGCCTGCGGGATGGGCAAGAGAGAGTTACCGTTGTCGATATACAAGGCATATATACACTTGATACGGTGAGCGCTTGACGGTCAGAACTGGAGTGAGCTCCGTGAGTTTCGATGAAAGTTATATTCTTTATTAGAGAAAATATGACTCCTCGCTAGGCTAACCACCTCTCATGACTCGGGTGGTCAATTTCAGTAATGCATTCTCTGTTAGCAAATCAAAAGGGCGCACCCTGATGACGATGCTGTATTTATTACCCCCCAGTTTTCTCCATCCCTAGTCGACCTAAGAGTTAAAGAACGATTTGAAGCAAGTATTAAGCATGTTTTTGACAACGCCAGAGTACGGCTGGAGTTTCATCGATGTAAGAGCCGTCCCGAGCCAATATCATAATGGAGAGCGCCAAGGCGAAAAGAGGTATAATAAGGAGATATCACGCGTATAATGGAAAGTACTTCCTTTGAGGGCGGGGTTCGTGGCCAAGGGGCCGCTAAGAACGCCATGGTCCACGATCCGGACCATGCCCGGGCCCATGTCCACGTCCATGCCCTCTTGCACGGCCAGAGCCTCTTCCGCGCTGAGATCGGCTCGGACCGATTGAGCCTTGCGCGCGAGCTCCGGTACCGCCGCCTCGCGGAGGCGCTTGAGACGTTGGTTGTGTCTCGGGTTGTTGCTGGCGACGAATAGCAGTCTTCTCGTTGATCTTGCTGATAAAGAGGCGGGGCAGCTTCGACAAATGCATCAGGCCACGCTCCTTTCTAAGAATTTTGTCGCTCAGCACGACGTACTTCGCGGAGAAAACCTTCCAAGCACTCTCTATGAAATCATTGCCCGTATTTGGCTTGGGGCAGTAGAAGTTAGTATCAAGAAACGCTTTTACCGCCTTGTCAACACCCTTCTCATCAAGCGTTATGTCCTCGCAATCATCAAAGTCGAGCAACCATAACGACGTTGCCCTTTTGGTGAAATCGGCGGCAGCATGCGTTGTTTCTTCGTAAGTACTGGTAACGGTTTTCAACGACAACAAGCGAGAAATATCAACGTCACTACGGACCATCTGTCCCTCGACTGGGGAGCTCCCGAGGACGAATTCAACGTCTTTTGCGTCGATGTTAGTATGCCAATGCAAAACTGCAAGGGCATGGGCCATGCCAGTGTTCAGTTCGGAAACGTTCAGGCCCAGCTCATGAATCTGGTTTGAGTGCAAGATGAAATTTCGCAACGAAAAAAAGGACGCCCCGGCTCCGTACTTTAGGCGACCTAAACAGGGGCGAATAAGACAGTCTTTGTTCGCCTCGCTTTCTTTTATCGAGTCTCGCGCCTGAGGCGGGCAGAACTTGTCAACGAGAGCATGTCGAATAGGTTGTGGCAACGGGAAGACACGCTCCATGTAAAGAACATGGCGCGGCTGTCTGGGAAATTGTGGGGTGTCTGGAAACCGTTCGAGGTGCTCGTTCCAGAAAGCCGAAGTGGCTGGGGTACCATACCAGAAGCATCGAGGGACTTCAACTTGCCCTTCGAGGTACGGCAGCTTCTGGAAACTATACTGCACGCGTTTATGCATAACATAGTTATTCCAGAGCTTCTCAGGCTTGTCTGAAAGTGGTAGTTTGTAGACGAAAACCGTTCCTGGGTGTTCAAAGACCTTCCCGATGGACCCCGTACCGATTTCTCGGAAAGGAACACTAGTATCAGTAGCGGCTTCCTGTTGCCGCGTAGCGAATGATGAGGCCGTCGAGACAACGGATTGCGTCGACAGCATTCGAGTCAGGCGAGCCGCAGGGCTTTCTTCGGTGCCCTCGACGTGCCCTGCCAAGGCTCGATTTTGGAGAGCCCGCTCAAGTGGAGATGCTTTACCGAACATTGCGGAATTCGTCGTCTAACGGCAATGCCATTAAGACCGAGGGGAGAGGGGGTTGGGATGAAACCAGAGACGTGAGGCTGGGTATGTATCAGGGTGAAGGTATTGATTGCGGTAGAGATGAGAGGCCAGGACTTGGCTCGGGAGATGAAGATGAAGGGAGGAAATGGAGGGGAAAGAAAATTTAGCCAGGAAGGAAGGCAGATACAGCAGCTTCCATACATGGACCTAGAATGGCAATTTAGTCAGTCACTGAATCAGTCAATGGACTACAATTGTAGTCAATGAACCAGTCAATGGATATTATTCGGATCGAGGATCGCACTTACTGAATTTGGCGGGGATGCGTGGGATCTGGCCTCTGCCCTCGGATCCCCGTTCAAATGGCTCAACGCTTTAAACTCATCGAGAATCGGCAGGGATCCCTTTGGCGTAGACGCCTCTTGTTTCGACAATTCTGTCCATGAGCATTTCTGGTAGCCGGGCAGTCGTTGAGTCATTGCCACTTAGCATGAGTTGGCTAGTCTCCAGAAAGCGTGTGCGAAACAAAACCCACAGCCTCTCATCAGCCGGGTGCGCTGATCCAGGTCGAGGGTAGTATGGATCGTTGCGCCAGAAGGCTCTGGCCGCGATGTCAACTCCTGATTCATCCAGAGGAAGGTCTCCACAGCAATCAAAATCGAGGACCCAGATGCTATGACGCCCGAGTGCACCGGAATCAAATGTCGTAGGCCCGTTATCCGTGTCGCTGCTACTCCTGGGTGCGGCAAGGACGAATTCGACATCATTGGCATCGATCCCGACGCGCCAATGCAGGAAAGCCAAGGCGTCCGCCATACACTCGGCATATTCTTCTATCGCGAGGCCAAGTTCCTCTATCTGATCGATATGCAGGGGAAAATTTCGTAGACTAAAAAAGGTGTGCTGTCTAGGTCTTGCGTCCTGTGTTTGGCGATGCCTGCGGCGACCGAGATAGGGCCGCACTAAGCAATGGTGATTTTTCACATCTGCCATGATGGCATCGATCTTCTCCTTAGACCCTCGGAAATACTTCTCCGCAAGGATGCGGCGCACTGCTCGTGGCATAGGGCTAATCTTCTCGCTGATGATTGCATTGCAGGCGGTGGATCCCGCGGGTAGGCGAGGTAAGATTTCAGACCAGTGGTTAGCCTTTTCATCAAGGAATGCGTAGCATGAGGGAATGCTGAAGGGCATATGTAGGGTTTCCACGCCGAGCTTCTGGAGTATCCGTTTGTGGACTTGGTACTCATTTGTGAGTGACCTGCCAGGTCCTCCATCGCCTCGCTTCATGGCAATCGTAGAAGCAGCGTTCGTTTCAGCTTCATCGGGAACTAATTCAGGAACATGTTCGGCCCAAACGCTGCCGCAGAAGCCCATGCCTATTCTTTCGAGGCAGGCTGACGGTTTCCTTGTCCTGAGGACGGCTATATGAGCCTCTACCTCTGGAGGATATTGGGGTAAGTCGGGCATCGAATCTTTCGTATTTTGTGGGGTTTGAATGTGTTGCTGCATATTCGGGAAAAAGACGATCTGGTATGAGGCAAGTCGGTCATCGAATCTTTCTTATTTTGTCGACTTTGTCTGTTGCCGTGGATTTGGCGTCAAGACGATCGGTACCTGTGTAGAGACCGGTAATTTGAGATCTTATGACCAAGATGACGGTATGACTGTGTTGCTGCAGATTTGGGGTCAAGATGACCGGCAGATATATCAGTAATTTGATATCAAGATGACGGTATGACTGCGTTTCTGTGGATTTGGGATCAAAATGATGGATGATGGGAGAGTGGACGTTGGCTCTTATATAGGTTTGAAATCCCCTTGTCATGCGGTAGTGTAAACGGACTTGCATGTGTAAATAGATTTGCATTAGCGCAGGTGTACCCGGTCGTTTCCTATTTGAGTTGATCCCAGGTCGTGATTGGTACCAGCTTTATCTGTGTAAATAACTTGGATTAAAATAGAAATCATGCTTGACCTATTTGAAAAAGATCATGAAAACTGGAAGCTACGCTTCAACACCTCGCCCTAGTTGCTAGTTCAAGTGAAGCTCCCAAGGGAATGAACTATCGAATCGATTGAGTGCTGGGAAGCCGGCTCCTGAAACTTCAGTGGTGGGCAATGATACGTCCTCCACTTGATCCTCTGATCCATTGATGCTTTCCCCCTGAATCGTGGATACATCGCTTTACTGCTTGTGATTGATGATGGACGGATAGAAAAATTCCCACGATCATGACCAGGCTGAGTCAATCACATGCCTTTCATTCCAGAAAATGCGTTAATGATATCAAATAGTTTACATTTTTCGGAAATGGCGACTCTCAAATGCAAAAACTAGCACGAGCTATCGAAACAACTGCAAGGCAGGACTAATCTCTTAAACTCCTGATATGCAAAACATCCTCGAATCTTGGCATTTGCGGCGAGATCGGGATTGACCTTCCCTTCGTGTTGTTGGGCCATCTCCCTCGCCGTTGCCCACAACATTAGGGGCCAAGACTCTAAGGCCAGGGCAATCCGAACTCATTGTTTTTCGTAGCGAGCCTCGGTAAGCCTGGTGGTTCCCCCCTTCTCTATCCTATCAAATATTAGTATCAACGATGTTAATCGGGAAACTGGCGTCACGCCGCCGTTCCCCGTATCGCACCTCCCAACTTCCTCCTAACACCGCTTCAACAGCGACCGACGACAGCATTTCCCGATCACCACTACCATCTGTGGCAAAGCTTCACGTGAAGCGGACCTAGATTGGCTCCACGTGCTTAGGTATGTATAGTTGGCTTTCGTGTTTTGGTTCTAAGGCGATGTTGAGAAGGTGCTGGTTGTTCGCTTTAGTCTCTTGGGAGTAGAGCCAATCTTACCCTTCGAACTGGGCCGGGAACGTGATGACTTGTCAATCCTTATGCGACAGGGTAGCCACGACTTTCTTGACATCATCTTACATGTGACCTTCGATCCGACGAAGAAGCTATTAACTCCATCAAAGTTCAAATCGCGCGGGCTCCGTGTGTTTAAAGCAGCTTTTCTTCCAGTACAATGTCCTCTGAAAACCCCTAAACGGGGAGTGGAGATCGAAAGAAAACGTAGGAAACTCGACCTCGTGCTGGAGGCAACACCTCATCAAAAGATAAAAGATTTCTTTATGCCGGGTAGAAATCAAACTTGAGTCGACTTAGCCTCCTGAGTTTCGAAGACATAGCGCAAAAAAATTAATCCAAAAAAGAAAAAGAAAAAGAGTCAAAAACATACAACACCGAGGATTCGCTGGTCGTCACCGACCCAACTACTAGTTCGGCGCTTCGCAGCTTGTGTACAGGGGAGCGGACGGGACCCTCAATGATCTGCGAGCTATGGTCGTATGTGCTGAGTTTGCGCATGGAGAGAGAATATATTCATACCTTCATTCCTTTTCTTGGACGTTGGCGGCCGAGCATTATCTCTGGTCGAGTCGTGTCAGTGAGGCTGCGTAGTACATATGGGCGATGTTTATGCCGATGATATATTGCTTGATATCGAGATCACGTTTTGGTAAAAAGGGAAATAATAATAAGATCAGACCTTCAGATTTCGAAGACGAGAATACGTGCCCTAAGAATGTATTTATTACCTTGCGTGTTTTCCCAGAGATCCTTCGGCAAATCATCCGTGTCTTGGTGGCAAGTCCCGGACTACGTTCTTGGAATAATGCAGGCTGCTCTTGCTCCTCGCTCTCTTTCTCCCATCCTTCTCAAGTCACAAGTCACGAGTTCTCGTGCTGCCATCGCTTTGCACCTTGGGATCCCAAGCTTTGAGGGCGCAGTCTCCCCAATATATAAGGACTTAGAAAAAACGCCACACTTCTAAGGAGGTTGGGAAAAGGTCATATTCTGTGGATGCTAGTCTAGTAGACCCATCGCCTCCGTAGAAGCAAAATATATCTCGCCCTCAGAGGAGGACCGAAGCAGGGAGCGTCCAAGCTTGCTGGACCGACAACCGCTCTCTGCCATCTTGATCATCATCCCCAGCTAACAAAAAACACAGAAGCTCATACCAGCGAGCAACCCCAAACTTGACGCCTTCCCTATACCTCTTCCTCGCCACTCCTCCTCCCTCACCGCTTAGTAGAAACTCTCCACCATAGTGTCCTTCATCTGAGTATTAATATTACTCGGCCCCGCCCCCTCACCCAACCTAAACACACTCTCTATAACACTCAGCTCCGTCGCGGTAGTATCCAGCCCCGTAACAGCCAACCAATCATTCACGACCATGCCGGCGCCCACGAGGTGGCTGCCGCGGTTCACGCTGCCCGCCACCAGCGGTACCTGCAGGAGGCTCGAGAGCTCGTCCTGGTCCTGTATCGACGTCTTGGGGTGCACGAGGCCTCCCTGGTTCGAGAGCGCCATGTAGGAGCCCACGAGGACGTTGTCGGCTACGGTTTGGCGGAAGACTTCGACGCCGAGGACGTCGGAGATGATTTCTTCGGTTTCGCGCTCGAGGTCGGGGTGGATTAGGGCGATGTGGTCGTTTGTGGCGATGACGTTGCCGAGGGCGGAGAGGCGCTCTTCTATTCTCTGTTTGGGGGGTGATTCGTTGTGAGTATATATGGACGAGAAAACCAGCCATTAGGAGGAAGTCAGTTGGGAGCGTTGTCGTACCTGTATCCGGATTTCATCTGGGAGACTGTTCCGTAGATGTTGAAGCTCTTGGTCTGTGGTTGTGGTAGGTACAAGGAGACCCTTTCGGTTTCTGTTCGCCATTTCCATCGTTAGTTTCTCTCTCCGCATCACCCCCGCTGCGAGGATCGCAAGTCGAGGCAAGAGGAATTAAAAAACCATACCCAGCTGTTAACCTTCCGACAATCCTCGTGCCAGCAATAGTCGTCCTGCAAATAGGAATCACATCTTGTAACTCCGCCTCAAACACACTATCATCCCCGCCCTTGTCAGCAACTACGTCCCAATCTCCTCTCCCGCACCCCCTCAGTTACCATGATCGCATCGTACCTGTAAAAGTTCTCGCTCGCACCCACGGCAACAAGCGCATAAGAATTCGTCAATGTCGCAAAAACACCAACCCTGACATCACCGTCATTAGCATCATCTCCCCCCTCAATCTTGTATCCTACCCCTCCTCGTCCGAAAAAAAAATACAGGGCGAAAAAGGTGGGGCACGTACTCGTTGGAGTTTTCAAACTGCGCTCGTACCGCCATGATTTCTTCCTATCGTCGATAAAACCGTGTAAAAAAGTCGAAAGAAAGTTAAGTCGTAAAAAGGAAAGAAACGGAAGAGATGTGAAGCTTCCCTGTGCTTTGTTGTGGGAAGCGTTTGGATTGGGGGGAATTGATGATTTGTCTGATCAATGGAGGGGAAGAAGGTCAAACGAGGAGGGGACTTTTTCGCATTTTTAAATGACGACAGAAGAATAATTGCCCATGTCCATTTTTTTTCTTTTTCTGTATGGGAGCTTTTTTGCTGCGGGGCAAACCTGGACTTTCGCCCCTCTCAAAACTGCCCGCCCCGCGAAACATCCCAAGTCACACTCACAGCTTGTCCCCCAGTCGCCTTTCCAGGCGCCTGCCAAATATCCAGGCAGCCGTCCAGAACCGCTAAATCGCCAAGGAGCTCTCTTCCGAATCCGTGCTCTTGCCCCCAGTCCCTCATGGCGTAGCTTCACCCTGGTTCAACTAGAGTCACTAATATGACTCACTAAGAAAAAAGAATCTCGGCTTCGCCACAGTTTGTCTGTCTGCGCCTCTTGATCCCTCCAAGCTCCTGTGCCGTTTTCTGGCCAGTTCAATGCTTGATACTGTTGACAGTGGACTGCAAAGTCTCTGCGTATGACTCGACCCTTTGACCCTGGATCTTCCCATTCCCTGTTCCTGTTCCTGTTCCCGTTGCCACTAAATTGCGGGTAACGTGGGCAAGGAAACTATGATGCCGAATGACTAATTCTGACGCCAATTTCCAATGTTACTGCATCGTGCATGTGGTATAGTTCTTACACTTCTCACGCGGTGAGACGATGAACCATCACCAACAGCTTAAAGCTGGGTAGCTGGAGCTCCTACCGCCACCACATCGCACATGTTGCAGGGAGATAGATGCGATTGAGGTTATAACAAGCATAGGGGGTATCATTCCGAATAAAAACCCAGATAGTGTACAAGAGCTATGTGAGCGTGTATCCCTAAGTTCGTTCCCCTTTCACCCCCGTGCGTATGTGCGCGATGCAGCCTCATGCAAAACAACCACGGGCAAGGCTTGTAACAGCAAATGTCTGATGGGAGGTGGTGCTAGTCCAACAAATAATATGCTAACCATAACTCGCCCGCCCCTTCGTCATTTCATGAGAATACATCCATTCCCAAAAGGAGAAGTCGGTGGCTCCCCGAAAATAAACCCATAGTATATGCTGGCGGACCCGATCAATATGCACCCTGTACCCATACGCAAAAGGTCCTCCTATCCTCCTATCTCAGCTACGTGTCGATAACCTTCGAACTCCGTAATGTCGAGAGAGAGAAAGGACTGTGTGAAAATGAAAATCCCATCATGTAAACACCGTCCCAGGTCCCGGCTCCGATTCCAAAATACGTTACAAAAGAGAAATCGACGGGAAATATCTCGGTCCCGCAAATCCCTTGGCCATGACCGTCTGGATATCAATGTTGCTCGTAGGGTCATGGTGCGGGCTCCACATCTTGAGCAAGATGAACCGCCCAGAAACTGGCGGGTCAAAGTGAATGGTGCACTTGCTCCTGCCCTTCTCAATGTTGAACTTGGCATGCGGGGCCATCAGTTCGCCCTGCGAACTGGGTCCCCTAATCGTCCCTTGCTGCTGCTGCTGCTGCTGTCCCTGGCCGTTTGTGGTCCCAGACGATGTCGGTGTCGTGTCAGAGTCGCCGAGAGAGGCAGAAATATCCCGAAGGCCAAACACGGCGAGGTCGTCGAGGAACGGCTCATCGATGCCATTGCTGAA
Organism: Scedosporium apiospermum; assembly: GCF_000732125.1. NCBI lineage: Eukaryota > Fungi > Ascomycota > Sordariomycetes > Microascales > Microascaceae > Scedosporium > Scedosporium apiospermum. Next base: position 866,033 of record NW_015971788.1, on the reverse strand, counting down.
GCTGTCTTCGCTGTCACTCTCGAATGGTAATATCCCGATGCGGTTGGGAGCGCTACGACCCACCAGGAATGGCTCAATGCCCTCGTCGTCATCGCTGCACTCTGTTGTAATATTGAAGGGAGGGAGTGCCGTCGTAGAAAACTCCCTAGGCATTTGGGCGAACCGGTGATCCTCGTCCTCGTCGTCATCATCGTCTTCCTCATCATCCTGCTCATCATCTTCCTCTTCCTCCTCCTCCTCATCTTCTTCCTCTTCTTCGTCTTCATCCTCTTCGTCCTCGTCGTCCTCATCGCGATCGTATTCTAGTCCAAGATCATGATATGAACTCCTTCTCCTGACGCGTCCGGTACCATCTCGTCGCCGCCAAGCCGCCACATAAGCTCTTGCTCGGACTCCAGTTTCCTCGGCTCGATCGTCGGTGCCTGCACTAGAACGCCTAGCAGCAGCAGCCGTCGTTCCGTACTGAATTTGATATTGTGCCGTCCTCGTGAGTCTGTCGTCATGGTGCATCGAGACGAACACCATTCCTTGGCGAACTCTAAGTAAAGAAGAAACATGTCAGCTAATTCTCTCTTCATGCACACTTCCGTAATCAGAGGGATATATGGTATGCATCCAACTTACGGAGAAGAATAGTTCGACCCTGGAGCCTTTATAATCAGCTCCGTCAAGTTAAACACTGTTGCACCCTGGTGGCGAAGCACGATGTTGCACCGGTTCCCCTTGGTACAATACACCGACGCGTCGTTCTTCAGGATATTCTCGGCCGCATACGAAAGCTCGTTCAAAAACATGCCACCATCGCAGCTGACGATTTCCATCGTCAACGTCCCAGGCTCCACCTGCCCATAGGTACCGTATCTGAAGCCCTCGAAGTTGGGCACCAGCCGATCGGCGTCGACCTTGCGTCTCTTCACCCTCCGGTTGTCCTCCAGGGCCTCCTGCCGACGCTGTGTAGACGAAGACATGCTGTTACTGTTACCCGGCGAAGGGTTGCTGGCAGTATTACCTCCGTACCGGACAGAGCTGAGCTGAGGACTACTATGCGCCTGCTCGAGTATGGCCCGCAGATGGAGATGCGCGTTGGCTTCCTCCCAGCCTTGGCTTGCGTAGTGTGGCCTGTAAAACCGGGACAGAGACGAGTTCCGCTGAGAGTTTCTTTGTCTCGAAGCTCCGGTTGGGATTCGATACCGTCGATTCGCCGTCGCGGAAGTGACACTATTGTCGTGGGTGGAATCTCGACCTCTGGGAACGACGAATCGGAGGGAGGGAAGGGTCGTGAGGTTGAGTCGAGGCAAGCCAGGAGGGGAATCTTGCTGATGATCTCGGTAGCTTCGTCGAGAATTTTGATTTTGGTCCGACGACATGATTAAGGCAGCTCTTTAGAGTGCGTCGTGCACCGGGGCAGGGGAGGGGGGAGGGGGGTGTGTGAATGGTCAGAGGAGGAAGGGGGGGGTGTGGCGTGAGAAATAGCTATGCGTCGTTCGCTGCCTGAGAGAGGACGGGCAATCGCGCGAGAAAATATTATGTGTCGACGTTTGCTGCCGTGGTAGGAACGAGAGGGAAACCTGGGCGCGATAGGTTCTGGGGTTGCCAGGTTGGTCCCTCGCTGTGACGTTGCCTGCAGTTATGGCAGGGCTGAAGGCGATAGAAGGGAGGAAGGATCATGGACGACTTAGATTATTTCCTCCTTCTGTTTCTTTTTCCGTATCCCTTAGTTGTTCTTGTAGTTTTTAAGAGTCTTCCGTCCTTAATCCCAGCGTCTTTTTCTGCTTGATTCGGTGAGGAAGAGAAGAGAAGGATGTTGTGTGCGACGGCGGGATCCAACGAAAGACAAGGCAAGGGGAGGGGTTGAAAAGCGGGCCCCTGTCCTCCTCAAGGGTCTTGTTGGCTGGCGAAGGCGATTGTGGTTAGCCCTTGATTATTTTTTTTAGGTTCGTGGCGGTCCCGATCCTGAGCTGCAACTTTGCGGTAATTGTAAGCCTCATCAGCTCTGGAAAGAGAAGGAACTCGTTGTCGGGTTTACAGTGCTAGAGGCAGCCTGTGCGGGGGACATGAATGCTCGACCTTAGCCGATATCGATCCGACTTCTTGGTGGCAAGTTCAAGTAGGAAGTACGGAAGTGGTCAGTTCGGGATATCGAAGCTGCAATGATGCTAAATAGCTTCCGTGGAGAAACTCTGGGGCAGTTGCGACCGTGCGATAAGCCGTCGGGAAAACGGGGTGCCGCCAAATGGATTCTGCTGGACCTCTTGGACTCTGACCCCGTGAGACTATTGATTTTCGAGGTCGAGGTCGAGGTCGAGGACTCAGGCTAGCAGTTGCGTGGAATTATCACACGAATCGGCAGCTGAGCGTGGGAGGGAAAGACGGACGGTCAAGTTGGCCAAGCAATGTAAGAAGAACACGAAAGAAGGAAAGGAAGGAAGTTGAAGCGCCGAAGCTCGAAACCGGAAAAGAAGGAAACGATAAAATGATGTGGGGAGAAAACGGGGCACGCAACCGTTTAGAGGAAAGAATGACGGGAATGACCTGTCTGTCGGGAATTATTGCGTAGCTCCGTCGGGACGAATAGGAGCGTGAGCTTGAGGGCTGTTACAGCAGATACACAGGTAGATAATACTCCGTACTCTCGTAGCAAGAGATGCGTGGTCGGCTCTTGATGACACCCGCGATCAGTCATGGGGAGCACGAGGAGATTGAGACTCGCACGAAGAGAGAACGTGCTACCGCGGACGGCGGGTTCAAAATGTTGGGGTTAAGATTTGGCTATCCACGCGCTACCTCCCATGTCTTGGGAGTGAACTTTGAAGAGGGGACTTTGGCGTCATCTAATCTCAGAATGTATCAAGTTTGGTTCGTCTGCACCTCGCCTCGTGGGTTGAATCCTGGATCATGGCCGGAGAAGGCTCGGGTAATACAACAAGTACAGAATCAGTCCGTCGTGTGTAGCACTCACTCAGAGTCGCTGTGCATATTTGGTTTGATGGTTGATCCAGAGAAACCGGGAGACTCTCCAATACGGCCCGTTTTGAAACGCGAAATCCATCTGTCTCCCAGGCTCCAGGCATCATCATTGCTCGAAACAGAGAGCGTGAGGTACCTCTATGAAATTAACGACATAAATGCTTGTGTGTCGCGTCGCGTTCCTTCACCTGCTGCCAGCTGTTTCGCGTTTTCGCTTTTGTTTCATGTCAGCAGTCTCATAAATGTTATAGCGATACTCGGACTAAAGCACTCTTTGCGTGTGGAATGAAGTATCACTTAAACGGCGACCCGCTTCTTGGAATCGCCGAAGCTCCGTTTGATTTGATTTTAACCTCAGCCAGCCTCGCATCTCAACGTCCACCAACACGAATCCAAGGCGCGTGAGGAATCGAAACACGCCAACAACCGAGAAGGCCTGAAATACGCCCTAGCCAGAGTCGCGAAGCTCCCGTCGGAAAGGTTCCTGTTGGGATGGGGTCCCAAGGGACGTTACACGTGCCTCCTTGCCAGTCTTGAAGCTGAAGTCTCCCACATCCTCCTTCTTCATCCTTGTCAAGCTCATCGGCAGCTCTACCAAAATCCATTCAGCACATAGAACTCCCCCACCCCGTCAATTTCAAAGTAGACGTTCGACAAAATACCAAAACATCCCAGCAACATACCTAGGCCCTACCAATATCCACCCGCCCTCGCATTTTCCCCACAACCCTCAAATACAAACACCCCCCCTCCCATCGCATCTTACATCACCTCCCTCCCTCCCACCTCACCTCTCCACCCCTCACCACACTCCCCAAACAAACAAACAAACAACCAAACCATCACCATGGAGCCCTCCCAAAACAACGACTCTACAGCCATTAGCGAAGGTAACCTATTCCCCTCCCTCACACCCCCACCAATCTGACAACACTCACCTCCTAACCCTCCCCCCCAAACTAACAACTCTCTCCCATAGACGAAATCGCCCTCTACGACCGCCAAATCCGCCTCTGGGGCCTCCAAGCCCAAGAAAAAATCCGCAAAGCCTCCATCCTCCTCCTAACCCTGCGCGCACTCGGTACTGAAATCGCCAAAAACCTCGTCCTAGCGGGCATATCCTCGCTGACGATCCTCGACAGCGCACCCGTCTCCGCCGCCGACCTCGGCGCCCAGTTCTTCCTCTCATCCCAGCAATCCGAGTTGCCACAAGACGAGTCCGCCATTGGCAAGAACAGGGCGATCGTGGCTGCTCCGGCGATTCAGAAACTTAACCCGCGCGTTGCTGTGCGCGTGGATGAGGAGGCAGACCTCGAGAAAAAGGGCGATGCGTTCTTCGCTCAGTTCGATGTTATCATCGCTACGGATTTGGACACAGATGCGTTGGAGAGGGTCAACGACGCCGCGAGGAGGGTAGGCAAGCCATTTTACGCCGCGGGCGTCGGCGGCATGTACGGCTTTATTTTCGCGGACCTAGGACCGCACCACGAATACGTCATCCAGCGAGACGCTGGTAACCTCGCCACCAAGACGGGTCCCGAAACTCCCACGCGCTCCGTGCTCTCCGTCCGCACAAAGAAAGAGGGTCCCCGCATCGTCGAATCCGTGACCAAGCGCGAACTCTACTCCCCCTTCCAAACATCCTGCCTATCCGCTAAACTCCCCCAAGAATACACAAAGTCGAAACGTCGCCTGCGCGGCGTAACGCCCGTGCTCTCTTGTCTCCGCGCCCTATGGTCCTTTTCTTCTCCTTCCGAAACTGCTACCACCACTACTACAGAAAACGGAACTACCGCTCGTCGCCTACCCCGTCAAGATAACCGCGAAGACCTTGCCGCATTCACCCAGCTCGCCATGGCCAAACACGCCGAGTTGGGCTTACCCCCCGAGACGTTGACACCCGAGGTCATCCGTCGATTCCTGCAGGGCGTCGGCTGCGAGATCGCCCCCGTCACGGCCGTCCTAGGTGGTCAGCTGGCTCAGGACGTCATTAATGTTTTGGGAAGGACGCAGCAGCCCGTTCAGAATGTGGTTGTGTTTGATGGCGATAAGATGGAGGCGCAGATGTATGCTTTGCATCCTGAGGCGGATGTGGATGGTGCGAATGGGGGAGCTTAAGGCGGATGGGGAGTAAGAGATCTCACGTCGTCTCTTCACTATGAACTGGGTCAAGTTAGAATTTTTCGGATGGTAAAAGTTAAGGAGATAGATAGTGGCAGTTTACAAGCCACCATGGCGGTCTTCAACTTCAGGGTTGAAAAGAAGAAGAAAGAAAAAAGATAATTCTATTAGGCTCTTCGGGTCAGCGAACGCATCATCGAATGCTCAGTACTTCATAGAAACACCCGCAAAACAAGAAAACAAGTTTGCTTTTCCTCCGTTCCAGTCTTTTGTCAACGTACAGCAGGAGGCAAATGCAAAAAGAGCAAACAAAAAACTACCGCGACAGATCCGTCGCGTTCCAAAATAGTAATATACATGCTCCGAACCCTACCTCTAGGTTCGCTATGCAAGTGGATGACGAAAACAAACCACAGCCCATGATGGTGCGATGTCCTCCACCTCTCCCCTTTTTATTAATTTTTTTTTATTATTTTAATTTATCTATGGCCACTTCCTTTTCAGTCCCAAACGCCTCGAGAATGCAAAGTGGCAGATATCCGCTAGTGGCGGAGAGAGCAATAGAACATGGTGGCTAGACTGGTAAATCAAGAATATCAAGAAACGAAAAAAGGACAACAAAGGTAAAAAAATTAAACTACAAAAAAAAGAAAGGAAGGAAGAAAGGAAAAGAAAGCAAAACGAGAGCGCTCTGGCAGGGCTATTCGAGTCTCCACATCCCCTTAAAGCTCCACCGTCTTCGCCCTAGCTCGGAGTCGTGCCGAGCGCCTGGTGGGCGCGTCGGCAGCGGAGGGTTGGGTTGTTGGTTGGGTTGAGTTGTGAGATGAGCTCACTGGCATGGAGCTCGGATGTATCTTAAGGATGATCCTTGGTCGAACGGTGGTGTTGTCCGCCGAAGCCGCGTCGTTGTTAGGAGGGATAGCATCGTTATTCGGAAGAGTGACAGTATCGGTCGGGACGATCATGCCATCATTGGGCTGGACTTCGCTCTCCTCGGTCTTGACCTTCTTGGCCTGAGTCCTCTTCCGGGCCTCCTTCTTCTGGCGTCTCGATTTCTTAGGCTTCTTCGTCAACCCGCGGCCAGGTTTAAAATCGCCATCACTATCGTCTTCGATCTTCTCATAAATAACTTCATTTTCCGGGGCGCGACCTTCATGATCAAAAACCTCAGAGGCCGCCCGACTCTGCTGCGAAGTCTGGGGCGGGATGACAATAGATGGCAAAGGCTCGTCGGCGTTTGACTGTAGCAGCTCGGGGTCGGGTTGTTCATCATTCTGCTGGGCTTGGGACTGAGCGGCCGTCGTCTGCGCCGTCTTTCGGCCCTGAGCCTTCTTCTGGCGTCTCCGGTTGTTATTCTTAGTGGTTCTGGGCCTTTTAACGACCTTACTGTCCGCAGGTAGAGGGACTCCAACGTTCACCTCCGCCTCTGCATCGCCAAGATGTTGCAGTGCCTCACTCTTCTGGGGCGCAATCGGGGCTGCATTCATGTTGGACAGGTAATGTGAGGGACGAAGCGCGGGTAGCTTGTCAAGTGGAAGATTTTCCAGGTATTCCCTCTGCATCTGAGCTTTAGCCAAAGCTGCTCTCCTCATCTGAATCGGGACTTCGATGCCCTCTTCTTCTTCCTCGATCGGGTAGCTAAGAGACAGACCGGAGGCGGGGTCAGTCACCTATCCTGATGCGTCCTTGTCGTCCCTTCCCGATCTGACGCGCTGCTTCTTGGCGCTGTTGTTAACATTCCAGCCCCTGATAAAGGTTGGGCCGCGGCCGGGCAGAGGCTCTACAGCTGAATAGTCTTTGATATCCTCGGTTGGGTTGTAGCCGACTGTTCGGAGTTGGGGTTCAGAGTTCCAGCCCATCCTGTGAGGGGGGATGGGAGCTGGTTCGAGCTTTCGATACTTGCTATTTTGCTGCTGCTGTGGCTGTTGCGACTGTCCAGGGGGAGGAGGAGGACCTTGGAACGAAGGACGAGATCTGGGGCTTGAAGCGGGAGGAGAATTTCCTCGAGGAGGCGGGGGAGCTTGGGCAAGGGGTTGATATGCCGGCTGGGCCGGTGCATAGCTCGGTGGGCTGGTAGCAGGTGGGCCGTAGTACGGCTGCATGGAGAGGGTGTCGCCAGGCATACCCATCGCGTTGTGCTGCTGCTCTTGGGGAGGGAAGCTGGTATGGAATGGGCGAGCAGGACCTGGGGGGTAAAAAGATCCAGTGTTGGTAGATACCATGCCGGGGTGAGACATGGGCGGTGGGTTGGCATAGAAGGGAGGGGGATGTCCCACTTGACGGGGGGGGCGCAGCGGAGGTAGTCGGGTGGTGACTGAAGGTCGAAGGGGCTGCGGAGATGGGGCAGCATATGGCGGTTGATGCTGTTGTCCTTGGCGAGGAGGAGGAACGCCGCCGTAGTGATGCTCGGTAGGCGTAGGATGGGGGCCAGGAATAGGGCCTGCCATGGGAGGAGGTTGGGGCTGGCTCGGGGGCACCGAAGCCATCACTGTATTGTGCATGCTCATCATAGGCGGAGGCGCACCATATGGAAGAGGCGATTGGTGTGAAGGAATGGGTGGTTGTTCGTAAATGCTTTGGGGGTTGGCAGGGGGTTGAGTAAGGTGTGCTCGAAGTCGTGGATCGATAAGAGACTCTTCTTCTTGGCCGTGATGCACAGCCATTGGATGTTTGTTCGCATCGAGATCCGCGTGGCCCATTGGACCAGTTTGAAGGTGTTGTTGGTCATGCCGAGCCCCATCGTATCTCGCGGTATCATAGAGAGGTTGATGGCTCGATCTTGTTGCTCGGCCGGGAGGAGGATAGGCCGGCTCTTCGAAAGAGGGTTGAGGCAGGGATGACTCTACAGGCTCCATTTGCCTGGGCGGCGGTAGAACGGGAGGCTCTGGCACCGTTTGCAACTTAGGTGGCTGAGGGCCGGTTTCGACACCCGCGGGCCTAGGTTCCCAATGGCACGCCTCTGCAAGAAGACTGAGACTAAAAGGCTGCTGCTCAGGCTGCGGCTGGGATGGTGCTGATGTTCCGAAGACATCCCTGATGGCATCGTACGGCCTTGAAGCCGATTTCGCACGCGCCGAGCGGGCTGCAGCGTCCTCTGCGGAGGCCAGTATGGCTGCACTGACCAGGGAAGACAGCATGTTTGGGCGTTCGGCTCCGCCCTCGACTTCGGTCGTGGCGGGCTCAGGTGTTACCTCTCGGTCAGTCTCCTCGGCGGCGGATGATCGTGTTTCATCGCCCTCTTCGAGTTGGATCAAGCCAAGGGAGGGTCCGCTGTATTTCTCCGGGATGTCTTTCTCGGCTACTACGCTTGGTTCGGGGATCTCATGTTCCGGGTTCTGCTTGATGAACTCACTCATGGCTGACCTCAAGGACTTGCCGATCTCGTAATCGGCAGCGGACCTGGCTGTAGCAACAGTAATCTGCGATCGAGAGGAAGTAAGGGTCTTCCCGGACGGTGTGATAAAGACGACTGACATGGGTCGCTCGTTCCTAGGCGCCGGCTCCTCCTCCTCGTTGAGACTGCCTTGGACGAAAAAGCCATACCTGGGGTGGACACGATGCTTGGCGACCAGGTCTTCGTCCATGTCCTCCTCGGTCTGGCATCGGGCATCGTAGTTCCAAAGAAGCGGGTCATAGTAAAAGGCATTTGTGTTGGGTTTATCGAGGTATTTTCCTCTGGCAGCGGCATTCTTGATTTTTGTGGAGTCGTTGGTAGAGTCTCTGAAGCCGATGTCAATGTCGTCGAACTGGAAAGGAGGTTTAACGGCAAAGCGGTTGTTCGCCTTAGGCCCTCGGTGAACTAAGGCCGTCCCATACTGGTCAAATTCGCTGAGGCCCTTGGGAGGATCCGGGGATCGTTGGCGTGGGTCAAGGGCAATGGCACTGGAGTCGTCGGCCTTGTCCTCCTCGTCAAGGTCGGGGGATACGCGGGGCGTGGCGGCAGCGGATTCGGTAGCACCGTCGTTATCTAAAGCAGCTGGCAGGAGGCCCATAATATGCCTGGCAGGTGCGTTGACGGGCTCTTCGGAGAGAGTGGTGATATCGGGAGTTTCGACGTCTTCGTCGTCATTGGTCTCAGCCCGCGCGGCGCTTCGAGTGGTGGGGCGCTTCGCTGAGGGCTGATTATCCGGCAGACCCGTGGCCCTTCGCTTTATGCCACTCAAACGACCTCGAATAGCGGAAGCCCTCAGGTCACGCTCACGTTTCGCCTTCGCAGCAGTCTCTTGAGCTGGCTTAGGAGCGTAGAGCGCATTTATCCTTTGGGCCTTTTCGTACATGGCGGTTCCTGGGACCCGGGAAGGGTAAGGGACAACAAATTCACCCTCCTCGTCGTAGGCGACGTATGTACCACGCTCTTCATATTCTTGATCACTGATCTTCTTGTAGTTGAATGAATTATCACGGACCTAAAGTAGCAAAGGTTAGTTGAATCGGGCTCAGCGTGGAAAAGAAGGCAGTGAATACTTACATCCGGGGGTACTTGGTGATCGAACATCTCTTCAAGGAGGCGGAGACGCTCCAGCTGGGCATCATAAAATCGATCAATGGCATCCTCAATGCCATTCTGCAGATATAAATGTCAGTAAATCACGTGAAAAGGAAGAAGAAGAAACACAGATTATGCTAGGATGAAAATGGACAATATATGGAAGCATGTGGAAAAGTTGATGTACATCAAGATTGTAAACAACGGAGACAGAAAAACGGGATGGATAGAAAATGGTGGCAATGCGGGATGGTCTATGGGGGAGTTGGGAAAAGGAAGGACGAACGAAGAAATGAAAAAGAAAAAGACTAGAGAGGATATACTCACTTCATGTTGTAGGCCGATAAACTCGCGATCCTTCTCAAAAGAGAGATTGAGGAGGGCCATCTCCTTATCATAGTCGGCTTGAGCCTCGTTGAGGACCTTGGTCAGCCTGGTATCAAGCTGTTCCGTGATGATGTCAAACTCGGGGACGGTCTTGTGGACCTCGGGGTCCTTCTTGAGCTTCTCGATATTGCGAGAGGCGAGTTCTTCCAGAGCGGGTTTCATGTGAGAAATGATGGATAGGTAGGCAGATTTGACTTCTCGCTGGCGCTCGTAGGCTGCCTGAACGCGAGGGTCGTTGTATTGCTTGATACGGCCGCGACGGCCCGTGGGGACTGGCTTCTTGACGCCAGCAAAGGTCTTTGCCTTGGCGAGGGATTTCCTCTTGCCTCTTCCTTTGCCTTTTCCGCGGCCACGTCCCTTGGAGGGAGTGTCCACCGCTGTAGGCGAGGAGGGAGCGACGTGCTCCTCGGGGTGGTCCTTGTCACTCATGATGGCGAGATCTGACAGTGAACCATGGGGATGATGAGGTAAAGTTGGAATGGGGGTTTTTGTAGAAAGAGACAGGGAAAAATTAGATGGGATGGTTTGTGATGAGAAAGGGAATCGGGAGATGGTGTTTTTGGGATGATGAAAGAAAAAGATGACTGGATCTGATGTCCTGATGAAAGTTGGATTGGGTATGGGAAGAGGGAAAAGAGAAGAACTCAGTTCTCTTGTGAGGGATGTTGTGGTATTTGGTAGAAGGGGGGGCGTGATAGAAAAAAACGCGACAGGGCTCAAGGAATCAAATCGAGGTTAGAAATGTGCAAAAGAGGAAGGAGAGGACGAGATGGCTATTGAGCCTATTCAAGATTTCTGATCTTGATGTGGGCGGGAGAGCGTGATATTCGCTCCTGCCTCGCCAGGGATGGGAGATTTTTATAACGAGATGAGGTTTCGCTGGCAAAGAAGCGCGGTCAGTGGAGTGGGTGATACTGAAACAGCGCATGCGTGACGAATAGAGAAAAAGAAAGAACAATATCCGCGCTTTCAAGAGACGATAAACAACTCGTCGAAATAACGGCAGAGAAGACAGGATGGCCGAGACGCATCAAGGGGATTTATTGAGACTTGAGGTGAGAAGAGATGGATGGCTGAATACCAGTTCTGAATAATTGCAACGCGGCGCCAATGGGCTGCGCCGAGCAAAACGGGCAACGGGCAACGGGCACACACCACCAGACACTTGCACCTGCCTTGTGAGTGGCCAGCGAGGTACACTACAAAGTACACCAGGAAGTACACCAGGAGGTACACCTGACAATAAGACACCAAGAGCCAAGACAATAAGAAAGGATACTTCTTAGAAAGTACCTCTCCTGATGTGGGTCCTCTCCCGACAAAACCGCAACAACTTTGCACCACCTCGGTCCCCCTAACCCACCCACTGAAGGCCCACTAAACCCACCGCCCAGCCTCTGTCCGCAACGATTCTTCGATGACTAAGCCTATCCGCAGATTCGGCAGTAACATAGCATCCATGTACCCCGGCAAATTGGGGAGAGTACCCTACAAATCTGGTAGTTTTTAGAGCAAGAATAACACCATGCCATTGGCCCGGTCCCTTAGTAAATCCGGTAAACTTCAATATTTCGTGCTTGTGATTGGCTGGAGCCATGGCCTCTAGGATTGACATGCTGCGCAGCAGTCGATTAAAGTAACAAGTAAGAAGAGGTGAAAGGGCTCGCCGGACTGCCTGTCCACTGACCTTGCTGGAAGGTTTTTTGCTGGCAAGGCCCTGCATCGATCGATCGCATTCTTCAGGCATTGACGTGCGTAGTTGTCTGTGAGTGCGACGATATGAGAAGGTGTCTGGTCCGGTGCGTGAATGTAATGATCTCTATGGCATAAGGGCAACTAATTAATCCGTTGAATGCGATCAGCTAAATACGGCCGAGGAGTCCCGCCTATCCCGAGGAAGCATGCTTCCTGGTATTTGAACCCCGTTTGGCTCCATGAGTGATAAGAGCATCGATGATTGATCCTTCTACTGCTCTCGTCTAGGCACAGTGATGGCAATGCGTTCGCCCGAGTATCCGGGCTTTTCGAGTCATCTACAGGCTACCGCATCCGGTTACATGCCAGGCAAGCCACTCCAAGGATCGCAGACGGAAGCTCCGCTTCTTCCGAGAAACACACTTGACAGCGGCTCGCTACATCTGCATACGTCGATTTCATATCAAGCAGGAATTCACCCTGTCGTCAGATATCGACCGGAGTTAACAAGGCTACGAGATGAAGATAGTCCGCTTGCTTCCCATCAGGCGGTGATGTTCGGAGCTGGCTCGCCTCAGTCCTATGCCAGCGAATGGACGAGGTGGATTAAGGTGACGCCCTAGATCCATTCGATACAATCAACAGGGAATTCCCATCGTGCCATCATTGACCTCCTCTGTCTTCCTATTCACGCTTCTCGTCCCAATCTGCAGTTTTGCCCTACTTCGTACCCTCGCGGCCCCAATTCCTTGGTCATCGTGTTAGCCAAAAACCTCAAGTAGGGTACAAATTTAAATCCAAAGTATCTCCGTACCGCAGAAAACCGTCCCCCAAAAAGTCACTCCATGCCCGAAGTCAAACGAAACCCGGAGTGACGCTGCAGTGGTACGTACCCTCACACTGCACGAATTCATGCCAGAATGCAGCTAGTTCGCACGCCCCAATTTCATTTATCGCCACGCCCCCAAGTCCCTCCCCACGCGTGAACCCGAGCCCGACCCGCCGGCGCTCGTCCCGCTGGTTAAATTGTTACTGGCAGGAGAATGCCCTTCTTAGTGGTACTTTCCCGTTTTAGAGCGGGCCCCTACACGATGATGTACTTCATCTGAAGTATTATGAGCGCACTTAAATATTCTGCCCTCCTTTTTGGGGTGGTCCAGGGGGGCGAAATTTTTCACTAACACTGCCAGTCTTGCTGGCTTGATGTGCCGCAAGGGACACCGCAAGATATTAGTTTCAGGAATTCGGAACATGAGGAATGAAGAAATTAAGAGGAATATGCAGCAGAGGAAAGAAATCAGAGATTCGAAGAGATTCGGTGTTTCTCTGTTGGACGGATTGTCTGGCCCAGTCGTTCTCCCAGAGTGCCGTAAATCGACACACGTCCGTAGCCATCAAACAAGGGACATGTACCACACGACTTGTCCGTTCTGATCAAGGGGTTCGGCGATCCTCACAGCGGTCCCACGACTTCGAGGAAATACTCAGCTCTATCATGCCAGTATCCAACGAAAATACACAGTACGAGCCAAGTTAAACTCTCTGAGCAATCTCCCCGACAGAGTACAATAACTTAAATCCAGAAACAGTTCAAGAATACCGAGATACGTCCGACCTGGACCTCATGCCATCCACCACAGTAGTCTTTCTGTCTACTTCGTTTCTTATGCCGCAGGCAGTCTGATAGGATCGACAGAGTCGATGTCTTCCTATACCTCGTAATTTTGCAGCAAAGGATCCTTTTCGGTAAGCCGATGCTAGCAGGATCCCATGTAGATGCTTCAACGTTGGGCCACGAGACTTCGACAAGGCTATCCCAGGGGAGTATCAAGATGGGAGGGAAGCGGCAATGAACTGGCAGTAAGTTGCCGGGCCTTGTATTATCGTAGCTCCCATGTAAGCATGAGATGCTTTACGTACGAAGCCAGAATGTCTATGACTATGAAGCATCTCGAATGCCTAGTTGCGCCCAAGACAAGCAATATTGATATCCGACATGTGCCTAGAATGTTCTTTTTATATAGCATACGAGGAAAGTGAGATTGTCTGCGAGGGGTTGGCGAAGGGTTTACAGATTAATGGAGAGCAAGCACTATCCAAATTCCTGAGTATAAATGTCTCCGGCTCTGCCTTGGGAACCTGTATTGTGTGTCCTCCCCATTCTTTCCCATTGATCAACGGATCCGACGTCTGTCAATTCTTGCGGGGGCTTTAAAGGGGCTCTCTGCAAGTTCTAGACCATTAGCCGCGCAGCTGTTGTTGCTTTTCTGTTTGTGTGATGTTGCCGTCAGAGCCGCACTGATCCGTCTCACTACGTTTCCGTGTGAAAAAGGCACAACCTCTTCATTCATTTGCTTGTTCTTGCCAATCGCAATATACGACAGCAGCCAGGGCAAATTTGCTCTCACACCATCGGTCGTATACCTTCAACTTCGCGGCATCAACCACCCTGGTCTGAGATAACCAAGTGTAAATAAAATAGAGAAAGAGCTACTATCTCCCTCTCCTTGGCATCAATCCTATCACCAACCACTTCTCTCCATCTAAACTCAGAACAGCCGCCAACCTCCTCCCCCTACCAAAGTAAGGCAGCCAGCAAGAGAAATGCACGAAGCCAAAAAGAGAAGCGCCATATTAAAGTAAAAAAAGTCTCCCGGCGCCATTATAAGACCTTATCGACCTCAACTATAATACATACCCGCGAAGCTAGCCCAACAAGGCCATCTCCTCCATCTCCGCCATCCCTCCCTCTCTCATCCAGTTCAAGATGCCACTATATAGAAAGGGAATCAGAAAGAAACGCAGTCATGCATGAAGCGAATGCTCAAATATATCCTCTCCCCTCTCCCTCGGCGCTAAATATATATGATGCAATACCCATCTTCTCGCCAAATGGGACGAGTGAAAAAGCGACAGGCCATGACGAAGTTCAAAGAGAGAAATGAAATCGAGAGCATAAAAAAGAATAACAATGGTTTGGTATCAATTCCACTCCTTGACATTGCCCCCGCCCCTTTCCTAGTGTTTCGCCGTTATGAGAAGTTTTCCATTTCTGACTCCCCTAGCAGGACCGAAGCCAGAAAGATTAATAAAAAAAGGTATGTGTAAAAAACAGAGCCAAGGTAAAATGAAGTAAAAAAGGAAAGGAAAAAAAAAAAGAAAACGAGAAAGAAAGGAATAAGAAAAAAGAAGCCATATGTGCCAAAGCTAATGTACAAACCAATGCATATTTTCCGTTTAAAAAAGCTCATGTTATCAATCCCCCTTTCTTAGCAATGACTCCAATGTTTTCGCCTTATCCATGAATTCGCTTCCATGTTCCGCTGCCCTTACTGCACCGAAACAGGCTCACTCATCGCCTCCGTACGCGCCGCAGCATCGCGAGCCTCGTCCTCCAGCCGCTGAGCTTCCTCGTTCTCCCTAATCAAGGCTTCTTCCTGGGCGCGGAGGTCTCGCTCTTCTTCAGTCATTAGGGCCTCCGCCGGCTCACCATCCTCTTCTTCAGGTGGCGGGGGAGGCGGGGGAGGCGGAGGAGGAGTGGTGGTGGTGGTCACCTCCATTTCTTCTACGCCATCCAACTCCTTCACGCGCTTTGATACAGGCTCGTGATGGTCATCTACTGGTGTGATAACTAGAGGCTCCTCCTCTTCAACCCGCTTGCGCTTCAGGCTCGGGCTACTAGGCGTCTGGGATGCGGCGGCCTCTTCGGGGCTCGAGCTGCCTCCAGGGGTTATATCAGCCATCAAGGAATCCTCTTTGGAAAGGACTCCATTGGGCGTGGCTAGGGCTGGCGGTTCTGGCACGCTGCTAGCGTGGTCGCCGTTCGTCGCCGGCTTGGCGCCTTCGCGGGCTGCCTTTTTCTTCTCGTGCTCCCTGTATTTAACGACGGCCCTGTCAAGGAAGTCTTTGACATAAGACTTGACCTTCTTTGATTGCTTATCGCTAAGAGTAGCTGTGGGGTCTTGAACGCGATTATTCTTATAGTCGGATGCAACTAATTTCTTGTTAAGCTCTTTGGCGAATCTCTTGAGTTGATCACGAGGAAGCTTATGCCGGAACTTGTCTAAAACATATTTGATATGAGGGAATATCTGAAGATTGGCACAGTCAGTCACAGAGCCTAGACAGGCACAAATGATAGATCGGGGTCGAAGAAAAAGGTGAAGATGGGAAGGGAAAGAAAGAAACTTACTGTATTTTCGTAAATCTTCATCTGCTTCTCGATCGGCAACTGCCGCCATTTCTCCGTTGGAGCGTCAAGCAGGGGCGTTTCGGAAGATTCGGGAGGCGTCTGAGTAGAAGAAGCGGGCGCTTCGGCAGCAGCGAGAGCCAGCCTGCGCTGCTCATTCGCCACGTCGTCGATAATCTTTTGGATGATCTGAGCATTCTTCTCTGCTTGCGTAGGTTGCTTGGGAGGCGCAGGTCGCTGCCAAGTCGTCTGGCCGTGTTTGTTGTAGTAATAAACTTGACGCTTCTGGTCGACAGCCACGAACCAACCCTCCGGTAGCGGGGTCTCGTTCTCGTGGCCGAACTTGGGCTGCCGATTACCACCACCACCGTGGCGGGGGAAAGGCTGGTGGCGCCGGCCGCCACCTCCCCGAGGACCGTGAGGGTTGCGCTGAGGCATGCTGTTCTTAGGTCCCTTGGGAATGTCGATATTAGAGGGTAGCGGCGAGACGGGTTTGCTAGCCGGTGTAGACGTTCCCGTGTCGCGATCATCGCCGACAACAGCATCACGGAGGGCTTCTGCGGCGGAGGTAGTTTGGGCATTAGGATCGACCTTCTTCCTCTTAATACGGTAGGCCACTTGGAGTTTCCCCCAATCGTCTAGAAGCCTCGTGGCGGTGGCTGAAATATCCTCATTTTGGGAAGTCTGGAGTCCTTGGATGGTTGCTTCAATATTAGAGTCGACGATCTTGTTCTTGGTGAGCCTCGGCATCCTGTTCAAGACGTCAAGCACCTGTAGGATGACATTATCATCCTCACTAAACGAGCTGATCATCGTCTTCATGATCTGGTAGGCGTGCATCCTCATGACGAGGCTCAGGACGTAGTTATCGTCGCACTTTTGGATACGTTCCAGGAGCTTGATGGCAATCCATTTCTCCTTGCACTGCATAAGCGCAGCCATGACCTTTCGGGCGCCATCCTCGTCGAGGCTACGAGCTTGTATGCTGTTAACATATTCTTCGTCGTCCTCGTCGGGTCGCTTCCGCCGAGGCTTCTTCGCAACGGTTGTATCCCAGCCGTCACCGTCCTCAATGCCGAGGGCTTCTAGGACTAGAATGGGGAGCTTCGTAGCCCGCTCGGTCTGGGTCTTGCCTCCAATGAAGCCAACACATCCAGGTTCTGCACAATAACAAGGCTGAGGATCCGCGCCGTACCGGTCGACATTGTAGTTGAACGTCAATTCCTCGCCAGCGTGGATCTTGCGCAAGACAAAGATGCCCATCCGTAACTTGTCGCCAACGACCCACTTGTCAACGTAGCAGTTGGGATTGCACGAGTGGTTGCAAAAACGGCCGAGGTTGCCTTTCTTGGTCGCGTCGACGAATTCGCCTTTCGTCAGAGACATGAAGTAGAAGTGCTTGATTCCCTCCTCGTCATATTGAAGCATTCGTCTCCGGAAGGTGGGCTCGTTGATGACCTCACCAACATATTCGAAGACAAAATCGTTTGCGTCGAGATCGGTATTCGAGCGTAGACCATAGCCCTTCTTTTCGGTCTTAATGACGGACACGTTTGCGTACTGCTTTCGCTGAAACCGCTGGTTCTGACAACTATCACCGCAACTTCCCGATGCGCCAATGACGCACTCGACACGGGTCGCGCGGTTGATACAGTCTTCACCGCAGGCGTAGTTGACGCCATCATCTGCGCAAAACACCACGGTTAGGGCCGGCCACGATACATCGCATGGACGAACCGAAAAGAATGGGACCTCGTTCCGCCGGAACTTGGGCCACTGGGGGGGTTGGGGATAGGAAGGGAAAAAAACTTACGCCAATCTTCTTTGCAGTCGCAATCGAGCGCATCATTATCCGTCGAGCCCATATTTTTCGAGCCATAGAGACAGTCGGCAATCACCTTGAAGGAATTACACGCCTCTTCAGTCGCGTCTGGTAGGTCGTCGAATAGCTTTGGCTCTCGCTTCAAAGGTTTTTGCGAAGCCTTGCGAGAGAGTCTTGGCGGTTGGGGTTCATCGGGGGTGGCAGAACCCTTGCTCGCTCCGGTTTCGTTCTCTCCAGGAGACATTGTGGAGTTTCTTGACTCTCTCTTGATTCCGTTGGATCGCAATGCGCGACCACTCGAAGTGGGCACCAAGTCGAGTTCGTTCGAGGCGAGGGCTTCCCCGAGCTGAATATTGGCCATTTTGGAGGTGTTCCGCTCTACATCACCCAAGGAAGCCGGCATCGAATGTATGCGTGGGGAATTCGGAAAGAGATTGGGCTCGAGTCGTCGCGATGAGACTGGGAAACGCGGATTTTGCAATTGAAGAAGGGTCGTATCGGGATATCAGGTCGTCGCAAGAGAGGAGAAAAGGGAAAAGAGAGTCGACGAAGGTGGACGGGACGAGGGGAAGTGGTGGAAAATTCGGTTGGCGAAATAGGGAGGAAGAGAAGTATGGCGGAAGGAAAGGGGGGTCGGGGAAGGGTCGCTACTGCTAAGCCGATATTTTGGGATTGCGACTTGCAGCAAGCGGTATTTGGTGAGAGTTGGTGACAGACAAGAGGCAGGAGGGCAGACGCAGTCCGTGACTTTGAGAATATCTGAGGTCAGATTTCCTTTGGTTCAGGCGAGTGGTGGTATTTAACCGACTTTTAGCCAACAGCGGAGATCTAGACGTGGGGAGTTGAGATGTTCGTGGACGATGAACCACACAGGGCAGGGTACTGTGCGGGGATTCTAGGAAGAGTTTGAGGGTTTAGCAGGGTCTGCCATTCCATGAAATCGATCAATTTCATCGAAGGACCCTAGACCGCAGGCCAATTGATGATTGACTGTAATGATAGTGCGGACGGCGTTGATTATAACTGAGCCCAGCCGACCAGGGCAAGGGGCGATTTGATGCTGACTAGAGATCCACAGGCGACATAACAATTTCTGGGGGTGTTAGTTCGTCCCTCTGCGCTTTCCTTCATTAACAGCGCTTTCTATCTTTGGGGGACTTCCTGTGGAAACCAAGCAACTAAGGAAGGCGCTAAGTTTGTCGAAGCCATCAATTCATGGATTGTGCTTGCGTACTTTAGGCAAACTCTAATCAAAGCAGCCTTTAGTTCGACCTTGACGGCGTCCCTAGGGACCAAGGAGTAGATAAAGTGCATTTGATATCTCGTACATAGGACGTTCGCGCTCTCTTTTGAAGGTGAGAAGAGTTGCTTCGTCCCAACTTCTAAGGAGAATCATGGGGAAGTGATCAGCTGTTTGACATCTCACATCGCCATTGTCTGATTGTTTATGATATTTGATTGTACCAAGTATAACTTAGTGGCAACATTATAATCCAGTTTCCTGGAATACCATCATCTCTCTTCGAGATTTCGGTGAGTCTCGGTGAAGCCTTCCCTCCCGTAGTGAGAAAAGTGGGGCCGGTGAATGTACAATCTACAAGGTCACTTAAATTCGTCAATACCCGCTCCCATATGAACCCCCACACACCCTAGCCCTGCTCAACCTGGGGTCAACCAAGCCAATCAACTTACACCACTAACTGGGATACCGTTTCCTTGTCGCAGCCACGAAGGCTCCTTCCGAAGTGTGATAAAAATAGGGAGCAGGTTGAGAAGCTCGGAAGGGAATATCGACGATTTCGAGTGCTTCGAAAGATTCATAGTTTTCTGTCTCACCGGACACGCACAGTTGACTGAGCTGAAACACTTGAGTCCGACGTGGTGGGTGTTACTCGAACTGCGCTCTGGAGGGCTTACAATATCCCAGGATCCAAGAGCCGAAGGCTTGGAAACGAAGAGAACGGTGGCAACGGCCGATTGGATTGCAAATGTAAGGTTAAAGAGCATATTATATATAGTATAGAAATATAGAGTAGGAAATAGATGGGAACGCTCCGTCCACGGATTGATAGGACAATGTGAATCCATGTTGACATAACCATCCAATCGCATTGGGAATTGAACTTCCAGTCGACAGGCAACTAGCAAAGACATGGGGCACTAACCGGTGTATAATGTTGCGCATTTCGATTTCAATTCCAGAATTGCAACTCTGGACATCTGCGGGTTCGCTAACTCCCGTTTTACCAAAGTGAGTGTCGTCAATTTCTAAATAATGCGATTGTTCACCGCTTGTTTCCAGCTTGCCGTGTGGTTGCGTTGGGCATCCTTAGCTACCCAAATAGGGCTCAAACTAACACAGGCATCCCCGCCTGGCTAACACGGTATTAAGCATACAACCCATTTGACTCATATTGGAAACACGGACTAATATCCTTGCTGAATTGGAGGGGTTGTCTCTCACCGTCGAGGACGAGAGCCTTGGGTCTTGATCAAGGAACGAGGACGGATTAAGAAGACAAGTCGGGACGATAATGATTTGCCCCCAGATCGCGGGGTTGGGACGACGATTATTTAGAGGAGAGATTGGCACAATGGTGGCGACGGAGGCATAGCAGATTATCAATCGCACCCGGGAAACTTGGCTATGGCGGACTTGGAACCCCAAAACGTGGGTGGATCCCGGCAAACACGATGCCAACTCATTGTGCATATCCTCCCTACCCGGACCAAGAGGAAATCCGGGGCCGGTTGAAATAGAAGGGAAGGCGAAGCAAGTCAATGACGTGTTAAAGGTCTTGCGTTCCCCAGGGAGAAGTGCATAATTGGGCTCGGACGACAGAAGGGTATAAAGAGGGAACATGCGCGACACATCCCCCAGGTTGAAATGAATAAAAGTCTGTGAAGTGAGGGTAATCGCGTCCACGGTCGCCTCTAAATATCACCAAAAGCGCAACGGCTGCTGTCGATGGGCCACTCTGCTGATGGAAGCAGGTGGCATCGAGGTGGCTTGTCTTGATATCCTGATCCTCAGCCTTCGATCAGGCCCAATTCTCCACCAACCCCGATGATCACAAAACGAACCACAAAAAGCAAATCGAGAAAATGTGATTGCGGCTCTCTCCGTCAGAGATGTGACGAACTCATGGTATGTGCTGTGGGAAGCTGTCTTGAGGTCATGATTGAAGAGCACTGGTCAGCCACTTCCAGTGGACTATGCCGACAAAATTTCAACGCCAAAAGTCTGCCCGGGATGCGGTATCCAATGGGCAATCAGAAGTGTCTCTTCCGGGCTCGCCAGGCCCCAGCGATTGGTTGGGTGACACGACTTGAACGGGAGGCAAACGTCCTCGCAAGTTTGAAAGGTGTCTCTCTCTTTTTCGTTTCTTCTCTTTATTTTTCTCTTTATTTCCCTTTTTGGTCCATCTTCGGACGCTCACACATTTTGTGAGTGTTGCAGGTCAGCAGGATATCTCCGCTTGCAATGGCAGCTGAGCAGGCGGGTTGATGAACCAATGGGAGAGATTCAGCCATGCGTCCCCAACCCATAGACTGGAGAATTCGACGCCTCCTTTAGCCCCAGACGGGGGCACAGAACCTGCTGTGCTCTGCCGCTTGCTCGATTCGGATGGCAAGAGGATGCGGGCGCCAGAATTCGGTGAAGCCTGTGGAAGCTAGCGCTTCTTACAAGCCGCACGAATGTCGATTGTCACCCGCCCACCCCCGCTTTCATCCCTACCCTTTCGACGCCTCACAGGGTGGAGTGTACAAGTCGAGTCGAGGTTTAGTGTGGAGGGGCAGCTTGATCAAAGATTGGATCTGTGCCACACCTCGGATCGCATCCACCTGTGCGCGTGAGCAGACGCATGACTTCTTCCTTTCTTTTTTTGTGGATTTTTCTAGTTCACATACAGATGCGCTTTCTGTTTTGGATTGAATGGATTGAGTGGTGCTTTCCCGGGTTTCCCTTGGTGGACTTGATCTTACGTACATTGGTGGAGTCCATCAACGTCAAGTACCGTTCTGGGAGGAAGGAGGAGAGGACGGGCGTGAAGGTGGCAATGTCTCAGTGCTGCATTGCAAAGGCGGCTACAGAGAGATATCCGTGGCGAGGTGCCCACGCACAGGGTCGCTGGTCGCTTGTTTCGCCCACCGACTACGACAGACGGGAGACGGGCTATGGACCGCTGAAGCCTAGAGGCTAGAGACATGCGTCTGGTGCATATTAGCACGAAGTACTAAACACTACGGCATAACTTAGCGACATGGGCAAGGTCCCGTCGCCGCCATCCCGTGGTTGCAGGCGTAGCTGCATCCGGCCACAGCAGTTCTGGTTTCATTGATCTGATGTTTATCCCAAGACATCCATAGGCGGACATTGGCGCCGACTTGCGCAGGGTCGAATTGATGTTCTAAATCGATTGAATCGGGGATGCATTTGCTTGGCCGCAGAAGCGCAGGTGCGACCCTGGCCGGCGATGTTTGCTGAAGGTGCAGGTGCGGCCTGGAGCCTGGCAATTGAAGAAATTCATGTGAGACGCAAGCCCCTCCCTGGTCAGTCAAGGTACCTGCATGGAGCGTCTGTCCATCCTCTGAGCAAGACCATCGATGGGGGCGAGCGACAGGACTAGGACCCTTCTGTCATTTCTATTCTGCGCTCGAAATTGCCAACCCTCGCAGCCAACTGGGTCGGGTCTAATCAAATGCACGCCTGCAGTCACTGCAGCATTCGTCCGATATTGCAGAGCGCCAATGACGGGGAGGACATAATCCTTAGAATCCCACTCAAACGGTGAAACATCGAAACACCACGGAACAACAATGTATAATGAGTGGATACGTCGCTCTTGATACGCAATCCATCAATGCTTGCTTGTGCATCGTGGTGTCCACATCGTCGATGCCAATTCGCCATCTTCGCAACCTGCGGTGGCATGGGCGCGTGGTACGGGTTGATCGACCTTTACTTGTAAGGTCCGTACCAGCAACACAAGCAATATTGCCAGGTTTTGTTTTTCGTTTGACAGACGAGGTCACAGCTTGCAGATCGGTTCGCCAAGCAGAGCTCCCTCACTGAAGCGTCACTCGGCTCGTCGCATCTTCAAACCTCGCTTTTCGTCCCGCCATCCAAGTATATGCCTTGAGATTTTTGTTGTCGCATTTGCTGGGCTTCTCTTCACAGATCTCCCACATCTTTCTCCAACATTTGAGATCGCCTCTCCTATACGCATGAGCTCCACGCCAGTTAGAGCATCGACGGAAATAGATATATTGCGACTCGAAAGTATATCAGCCTTTTCTCTGGACTGCCGCAGACCTACGAAGTCAAAAAGCAAGTGGGAAAGGACAACTTCAGGTCACTTTCGATCCCCCCAAGTCCTCGCTACCTCAATACCTTGCAGTTTGGCTGGCGTCGGTATCTTTTACGTACCAGTTGATAGTGTCGGTTCTACTCCTTGGCTTTGCGAACCAACATTTTGGCTGCGCCAAGCAGCCTCCATCAGTGCATCTCTCCTGCAAAGTAACTAGGCAGTACCACACGGGTACATGCATGACCCGTCATCGTTTGGTACAGGTCCTCGTCTCGGCCAAGGGTCATCCTTGCCTGCATCGCTAATCCACATCAAGCCAGAGAGGTAAATTTCCCAAGCACCGCACACTAAAAAGCTATCCAAAGCCTGAAGCTCAACCTCTTTTCTTGAGGCTTGAGTGGTTCGCTGGCCACGGTCAAAGAACGGAGAGGAGAGCTTGAGCACATACCCTCATCATCCAACATCCACTCACCGAGACCCAACGGTGAAAACAGGAATAGTGCATCGGGCTTACCCTGGCCCCTGTCTGACTAGTGACTGGCGAGCTTAGACTACCTCTCTCATCAGGTCGCGATATTGAAGATTGAAACTTTTCCCAGCCACCTTTTCCTTCGTCTTCCACGCATTCGCGCATTCCCATTCCCCGGACACCGTTTTTCTTTCTTCAATACCTTCCACCCCTCCCCTTGCAGGAGTTGGACCCTCCCCCGTCTTCGCATGCCGAAAAGGAATCAATCCAATCCCTACTACTTCTGCGTCGTGGCGCCCCTGTCCTTGGCAAAGAAGATTGAACTTTACTACCCACCGAAGGAGCCTTTCTTCTCACTTCTCGGCGAAGACCCAGCATAGTATCTACGAGCCGTGCATGATACGATTGGGACCAGACAACCTCAACCTACCGTTTTGCTTCCCACGGCCCCTTGCAGGGCCATTCTTCCGGCGACCTCTCCCAAAGACGCGCGCTTGAGTGCACTATCGCGCGTCTTCTAAGTTCCAGGTTCTGCGCCTCTCCTTCTGCCTGTGTCCCACTATTTCCGAAACGAGCGGCCTCAATCTGTTCGCCAAATCCAGCATACCACCTCAACCTGGCCTGCCTGACCTCCCCCCTCCATCTCCACCACACCCCTCTCGTCGCGTCGTTGCTTCGCACCTAGGGCGGACGGACTCGTCCTCTACTCGATATCCCCACCTTCCAGCGTTAAACTGAGAGTCGCGAGGGTTGCGGGACGTGGTGGGCGCTTCAATTTTAACGCTCCTTCATTCATTCCCTTCTCCAACCTTTACCTAGTAACTTCCTCATAAAAGTTTCTTTCGTCCCCTCCCTCGCCGCTTCTTTTTAACCCCTTGTCACGTTTCCTCTTCATTACCTTTCCGTATGAATACTGTTACCCGCCTGCTGCCTTGACTTTGTCCACGACGGTAAATCCAGGTACAAAATAACCCACCCTTGTTTCCTGACTACCCTCCCGACTCCCCTCAACCAAGGCATGCCTGCACATTGCAGAGACATGCCGGTCAACTACTACGAAGGGCTTCGTTGTAGTATCAGATAAGGATCCTGTTCCTGGAACCATGGGATCACCGTTTACCGACGAGGAGAAGGTAGGTTAGGCCTTAAGGGTTTTTGCTGGTTTCTTCCTTTCTGAAGTTCTCTTCTCCTCTGACTCATTGGCTTTCCTACACAGCGATTTCTCCTCGCCGAGATGATCAAGGTTAGCAAAGTGGATGTCCATGCTCTCGTAGAGTTTGTCAAGGCCAATCGCGTGGAGCAAAAATGGTATTCCATCCAGGTCCCAACGGGTAAGTGTCAGACAAAACCCCTTCTTCTGTCTTCATTGCTTCCATCACCTCGTAGTGAAGGAGAGTAGTAGGTCTTAACTGGAGATATTGTTGCAGGCCGGAACCTCGAGCAATGCTTTCAAGCTGCGGAGAGCATGTTTGGGGCGCCCATCTCCCCACCGAGCCTTCTGCGAGAAACGCCCTCGACCCAACAGATGCCGTCTTCCTCCTCCACGACAGCTCTCGCCCCTCACCCTTCCCTCCCCACGGTGCCGCAACCACCAGAAGCATTCCCGACGGATTCCTCCCTACCTCCCATATCCGCAGTAACTCCCGGAGTAGCAGTGCCGCCGAATCGAAGCTCGACTCCTCAGCATGTCCCCATTCAGCCGCGGCCCCCGACCACTATTAACGGCGTTCCAAACCTAGCGTCTTCCCTCTCCGCAGAACCGCCCGCAAAGCGGCGTCGCGGCCGACCGCCTCGTCCGAAGACGCTCCATAACCGATCTGGGGCTGGCGGCACGAAGTCTCTCCCACCTCTGGCGCCGCTGCCCCCGTCGTCGACTGCGTCCCAACATCTCTCAACGCCGACACCGATTGCGCCGTTAGCAGAGAGCAGCACCCAGCGCACTCTTTCGCCTGCCTATAGTGTGTCCGCTGGAGCGAATTTCGAGGGCCTATCGGCGCCAAGAGGGCAGAAACGCGGTCCACCGGTCAAGGATGATGAACAGCAGCACGTATGTGCCCATCCCCGCTTCATACCCCCTCTAGGTGACACGGCACCTCTGACACCTTTATCGAAGAGCACGTCAGAAGCTGCAGCGAGCGCCCTGGGCGCGCAGAGCATGTCGTCAACCCCAAGACCAGATAGTACACCCGGTCCGCAGCGTGAATGGCCGCTGCAACCGGACGAGGACAGGAGCAACAGGTTGCAGACTCTGGCAAGACAGGCCACCACGCCGCCACCGCCGAGCACGACTCAATCGCAGCAAGGGGCGAGTCCGTTAAGCGCAGCGAAAGCGACACCCGTGAGGACGTGATGGGATGAATGTGGGTGGCGGGAGAGGTTTCTTTGGCATTTACGACAACGACAGTTTTGTTTTGCGACGAGGCCCGAAGATCATTGTAACGACTACACAGAAAGTACGCGACATCCGAAAGATTTGTCTATTCGAAAGGGAGAATTCTTCTTCTTCTTCTTTACAAGATTTCACCTTTTTTTGGCCCAGAGCCGCATTGGAGGAGGATAACATACATACATGAGACGACAGCAACGCGAGCATATACCCCTGAATGTTTTCGAACGACGTTTCTAAACGCAACCCATCTTGAGCTCCTGGCGCAGGTCGTCTGTTATCAAGGAACTCGAAAACCCTCGACAAAAAACACTCGAAACGACCTCTTTCCCGACCTGGGTACGCCATACTGCTTCTTAATCTCTAGCGAGACAGAGGTGATACAGCCATACTTGAAGGGCGATGTTGATCGCCACGGCATGACGAGCAGGAATTGTAACACTACCTTTTATTTCTCTTTTCACGAGCAAAGCCCGGCGTTTGTTCCGAGCCGCGAAGACATAACTTTGATACTCTATTCCCCGGATGTTAGGCGCAGGTAGCGAAGGGACGGTTTTCTTTCGATTTTTCCCTCTTATGTTTTGTGAAGTGGAGCTTTTTATGTTTCCTTTTTTTTTCTATGGGGGAGTAGGCGTTTTTGTTCCATCACTTGTGTATGACTATTGTACATGTAGCTATGTACGGAATAAGAGGCGGAGAAGGGGGGTGATGGGTGGGATTCGGTATGGAGGATAGAGATGTACAGTAGATGAGAAGAAACGGAAAGAAACTATTCAGTAATGATGGAATGGTCCTTACATGTGTATGCCTGCTTCTCTCCAGTTGTCGTCTGTGTGCGCACTCTCCGTGTTCTCCGAGTAATCCTCGAGATTGAAATTTCGAGATGTTGGGTATTGTGCGAGCTGCCAAGGCATCTAGAGCATTGGTGTACCTTGTTCATTCACAATCTATATTGACTCAATACGGGAGAAAGAATCTTTAGATTAGAAACGATGGATTTCAACACCTATTTATTTCGAGAGCACTTTTTCGTGTCTTCCCAAACCAGACCAGACCTATCCGATCAACCTCCCCCACCAGAAAACCAACAAGGGAAAAAAAAAATATCCACCATCCGCAAATATTACTCCTTGAAAGACAAAACAATCTTCTCCAAAGCATCAACAAGCAAATCCGCATGCCTCTCCTGGAACGTCAACATCGGCCTCAACCGAATAGCCTCCTTACCCGACCCACCAATATTAATGCCAAACTTCTTCGCCCTTACCAGGAACTCGTCGCGCCTGGGGTTATCGAAGGCGATGAACGTGCCGCGGTCCTTGCCGCGGAGGTTCTCGAACTGGCCGGGGTACTTGGCGGCTAGAGCCTCGAGCTTGCCGTAGAGGTAGTTGCCGACGCGGGCGGTGTGGGCGACGAGATCGAGACGCTCGATCTCCTCGATGATGGCGCGGAAGATAATGGCGCGGGCCGGGTCGCCCATCCAGGTGTTGAACTGGCGGTAGGGCTTGTTGGGGCGGAGCTCGGGGTTGCCGAAGTAGTAGCCGGCAGTCTGGGCCTTCTTGGAGAAGGTGACCATGTCCGGGGGCTCGGGGAGGTCCCAGTGCTCGTGGGCCCAGAACTTGCCCGTGGCGCCGACGCCGGTCTGCACCTCGTCGACGATGAGGAGCACGTTGTGCTTGCGCGTCAGCGCGCGGAGCTTGCGGAAGAAATCGGGAGAAGCGTGATTATCGCCGCCCTCGGATTGGATGGGCTCGACGATGACGGCCGCGGGGGGGTTATGGTACGTCTTGATGAGGTGTTCAACCTCGTCCAGCGACGCCTGCTCGGCGGCTCGGTTCTCCTCGACGTGCTTCTCGAGCGGGTACTTCAGCTGGGGGAAGGTGGCCTGGGGCCAGTCGAAGGCGGGGATGTCGACCTTGTGGATGGGCTTGGACCGCGTCGTCGACAGCGTGCCAAAGAGTCGGCCGTGGAAGGCCGTCTTGAAGGAGAGGATGGAGAGGTTGGAGGTTCCGGGCGCTTGGTTCTGCATGGCGCTGTTGAGCTCCTCCTCGGTGAACTCGACGTGGTGGCCGCCGCGCTCGTGGGCGCGGCGCCACATGAAGGCGGCCTTGTAGGCAGTCTCGTTGGCGTCGGAGCCCGCCATGGCGGTGAAGACTTGGTTGAGCCCCTTGGGGGCCACCTTGAGGATGCCCGTCTTGAGGATGTGGGCCCAGTCGTGCGGGGGGAAGGTACCGAGGGCGGGGCGGTTGACGAGACCGTTGATCGCCTCGTGGGACTGGGCGGCCTTGATGAGGGCAGGGTTGTTGTAGCCGACGGGAATCGAGGCAATCTGGGCGTATCTGTATGCTCATGTGTCAATGGGTTTTCCTTTCGTTTCTTTTCTTCTTTCTTTTTCCCCTTTCAACAAGCCACAAGGTCGCCGGCCCCGTCAACAAACTTACACGTCCAAAAGCAAGTTTCCATCACGATCAGCAATGAAATTGCCAAAAGACTTGTCGTAATCCGTCAACAAAGACAAGGCACGAGTATCAAAGACCTCGTTCAGCTGTTCAATCTCCTTCTTCGACTGGGGCCCGGGAATGTCGGTCTTGACGACCGGCGCCTCGGGCTCGCCCTGGTAGAAGGGAGCGGCGTTGGATGGGGCAGCCATTCTGGTGACGGCGGTAGTGCTGAGCAACCTCGACTGGCGGGCGATGACGGGGAGCGGGCGGAGGGTTAGAGCGGGGGTCGCGATCTTGGAGGGGCAGATGAAACGGGACGCCGCGCGGAGAGCCATTGTGTAGGTGGGAGAAGAGAGGAAAGGAACCTTATATACTAAGCTGGGCGTTAGGCTTCAAGCTCCCTTTTGAGTGGCTGTCCCTTGGATATCTACGGCGGACTTACTCGGGGAAGAGGGGTACGGGACGCTAGAGGGGGGGGGCCAGGCTCTAGAAAAAAGGTTCGATACCTTATGATCCGAGTCTGGTAGTCCGAGTCTGATAGCCGAAATTGTTGTGGATTGGGTGGTGTTGCGGCTGGGTTAGAGTCTCGAAGGATGCGGACTAGCTTTCCGACGGAGGCCGGGGGAAGAGAAACATGCACAGAAGCCAACCCAATTGATCAATTCAGATTAGGTACTGAAAAGCCAAAAGGGGACCAGTAGAGAGGAGAAGCTTTCAGTCTGGTTGGGGGTAAGGTGACAGTGGGCTGGATTGACACGATAATGAGGGTGGGAACAAGTGTCTGATATGTGATGAGAGGGGCCGTGGAGTCGAGGAAGGCGTTCCCCGGCCGCGGAGCTCAGTCAGGTCGGGGTACGGTACAATTGAGGGCAGGTGAGGGGCACTGTGGGGTCCGGGTTGTGGCGGCATTGACCGGAGCTACAAAGCTACAAGAGACAAAGCTACAACCATTTGATGGCTTTTGATTCCGTCTGTGTGACGCCATCTGGATTGATCCATCGTCGATTCGTTCTTGCAGTAATCCGCGAGTACTTCGATCATCCCAGCAGCTTCGCCTTGTAGCTTTGTACACTAGCTTTGTAGCTTTGTCACATTGTCCCTTGTAGCTTGTAGCTTATCAAACGGGCGCTCCTCCCGTATTATACCAGCTACTGGCAGCTAGTGCAAGCATGTCTGGACACATTCTTGCCATTTCCGGAAGTTTTTGTGGACACAGCTGGGTTGGGCGCGAGGACACTACTTTCGTACTAGGTCCAGCCCTTCGCCTTCGATGGCAAATCGCCAATGTCAATTGACCAGTGGGAGCACGAGGAATAACAAAGTACCCGAGTCCCAATGTTCCTGATCCTTCGTGCCAATCTCCAAGTCTAGATCTCAACGTATCATTACAGTACGTGAATGTCAGAGGAGTACGTCCCCCAGTACGTCCCCGCATGCGCTGTCACGGGGACCATCCTTCAATCCAAAGTGCATGCAGCTATGACAGGATAGGCAGTACATGTACAGTCGCAGAGCCGCCCCCTCTCCGATGCGCCTCCGAACCGACC
This sequence comes from Scedosporium apiospermum, assembly GCF_000732125.1. Taxonomy (NCBI): domain Eukaryota; kingdom Fungi; phylum Ascomycota; class Sordariomycetes; order Microascales; family Microascaceae; genus Scedosporium; species Scedosporium apiospermum. The sequence continues at coordinate 836,211 of NW_015971788.1, read as the reverse complement.
CCTCATCAACATCTCTCCACCCTTTTGTCCATGATCGATATCTCGAATCCACCTTTTCTAGAAACTCGATGCGAGGTTGGTTCCTCGTCTCCGATCGGTCCGAGTGTACGACAACGGTCCCCTAACACGGCTGAAACCCAGGCCGGACATCGTGACTATCTTACTCGCCCCTCGATAAATCGGAGTGTCATATCGAACATTCGATTACGAGATTGTATTCAGGGACCCAGCTGTGCTCGCATTACGCTAGTGCGCCCTGAGATCCATCACAATTACACGTTCCTGGTTTCTAGCTTGGCCCGACCGGCTCATAGCCGGCCATCGGAACCGGCAGGGGAACCGGGAGTCTGCGAAGGTACGAACTTTAGTCAGCCTCGGAGATCTCCAACACGAGCTACTACTAAGTGGACAGCCAGAAAGGGAGTGAGAGGTCTGGTGGTAAATTGAGAAGATTTTTGGAATCTAGCATCTTCAGTTTTAAACCTTCACTCAGTTCCTAAGTGCTACACTTGCCGGGTATCATTCGCTTGTAGCTCACAGGCAAGCCTCCTAAGATCATCATCGCTCCTTCCCCTCAACGGCCCTTCTCCCTGTGTCTCTGCCTCTCCCTTTCCTTCTCCTTCTCCACCTTCCTCCTCTCCATAAACTCCTCCATACCAACATGAATCCTCAACCCCTTCACCTCCATAGAACTATACCCCGCCTTCAGCTCCGCCGAGGTCATCCCCCTCACCAGCGTCGTAAATACTTCCATAGCCAGGCCCTTGGCCCACGGACACCGCCCAACCCCGCGGTAATACGCCCGCTTCGCCGAGTCCCTCGGCAAACCCTCCGCCCGCGCCCGGCAGAAGCGGACGTAGCACATCCACAACCACGCGCTCGATGACGAACCGACCGCTTCACTGGTGTCAAAGAGTGCCCGTGAAAAGGCGGCTGCCGCAGAGTACGTCGAGCCGCTAGCGCCAAGTTCGTGGGTGATGGCGCACACGCGGAGAGCTATGCTGTCTTGGTTTCCAATGAGGACTTGGTCATTGAGAACGTTGCGGAATTCGTCGTCGATGCGGAGGGTAGAGGCGACCCAGTCGAAGAGCGCGAGGAAGTTGACGTTGGTTGGGAAGAGTTGGATGCACCGTCTGAATTGGTCGCTAAGATACACTCGCCGATATGGCCTAAAACGAATCAAAAACGGCCGGGTCAGCAGGAGAGGACGAATATAAAAACCAAGGTAAGAGCGTAAAGAAGTAAAACTCAGTTGTCAAACAACTTACCCCATAGTCGTGTGGCGATACAAAAGCATCGAGGCGAACTCGAGGAGCTCTTCATGCTGAGAGCATTCCCCGTGGCCATGAATCAGGAGCCTCTCCGAGTGCTTCCAGATGATATCCATCGCCGCAGAAATGCTCCCTTGTTTCTCAGACTTTGGTTCTGAACTAGCATCTGAGGAGAGGTATTCGGCGAGTGCGAGAAGCTTGGCGTTGACGACGAACCCATAAATGTCATCCCGAACAAACGCATTCTCAGATTCCATCCTGAGCTCCTGCTTCTTCTTCAGCACAAATGTTAGAGGAAGATTTGAATCCCCCTCGTCAGGGATGAGGCATAACCGGCTCAACACGGTAGATGTCTCAGCCTCATTCATGAATTCGATCCAAGCCCATGTGAACCAGAGCTGGCGCGTGGATTCCAAACCTGTGGGCTGGCTAAGCTGGGTGGCTGAGGATAGGACCTTTTTCGCCAAATCAAAGTTGCCGTTGGCCCACTCGAAGAGTCCGTATAAGTTATAAAGCCCGATGTTCTGTGAATACTGCTTGATGAGGGTTCTCGCGGCTTTTCTAACCGAGCCTGCGTCCGCGATCCACTCCAGTGCCAGACAATATCCTGCCAACTCCTCGTAGCCCGCCACCACGAGCGTTTTCAGCGTCAACAGTACCCACGAAAACTCAACCGGGAGCTCGTCCTTATTAACGCCTTTAAACGAATGAAGAAGCGAGCAAATGTGCTTGGGTGCGACTGCCGCCGTTATGGCTTTCTTGAGGAATTCTGGCGGTGATCTTGTAGTTGAGTCGTCTCCCTCGGGGTACTTTCGAGGCTCGGCATGGGATACCAGGTGCTCGAAAGCGAAATCCCTCTGTGAGAGATGGGCATCGGTCTTCCAAGCTCTCTTGGACGAGAGGGGCGGAAACTCGCAAAATGTAAGGTATGCATCCAGGAGCTCCCCCTTGAGCTCAGCCAGAAGATTACCAGGGATGATAAAGGGTAATCCCTCCAAGTCGGAGTACATGATAAGCCTAAAGGGATCCTCCAAATTATCTTCGTCTAGCGTCCGGGCGGGCATTCTCGACCTCCTCGATCTGTACAGCTCCTCCACTGCCCAAGCCTTGTAGGCATCTCTGGATGGAGTCCCCTGTGGACCAGGGTCGGGTGCCGCGGGCTCGGGAACATTCGAGTCGTCGCCGTTCGTGGTGATGAAATAATTCCATCCCCTGGCATCTGGTTCACCTAGCCTCGGAACCTCCGACTCCCAAAATGTCTGAAAACTTTCAGGAACGGGGCCGGAAGGGTTAGGAAACTCGGGACCTCTTAGATTCAACTCGAGGAGCGCCTGCCAAGCTGCCACAGACAGTTCTCTGTAGCCGCAATCATAGAAGAATCTCGTAGCTCGTAAGAAAACGTAGATGAGCTCGCTGTAGAGTGCCTTCTGTTTAACCCTTATAACCTCCTCTGCGACTTTCCCACTTAGCAGCGCTAAACGGTCAAGAAAAATCTTCTTGACCGTACCGTACTGGAAGGACGCGATGTTCGAGAGCTTATAATCGAGATATAATCTCCAGAGCAGAAAGCTGCCATCCACCTCCTTCTGGATCTTCTTCCAATGCGCATCCTGCACAGGCACATCCCAGACCTTGGCGCCTTCTCGCACCTGGCCTACGAGTAGCTGTTCCTTTTGGAAGGGATTCTTAACCTGGGCCAATGCTTTTTCGTACATGGAAAGTTTGATCTCCGCGAAGCTCTTTACCTCATCGATTGGGATGTCTTGGCCACTCCCACCGGCCTTCATGAGAAGGTCTTGGTGATTTATGAGCTCTATCCAGGCGGGGATGTCGTCCGGCTTGTCCTTTACTCGACGAGTGAGCTCGATTGACCTCTCCTTGAGAGGATCAAGTTCCACTACCGTGTCCTCCTCCTCCTCCTCCTCCTCGGCTGATGATTCTAATTCGGTATCGCCGCCTGATGCGCCAGCGGCCTTCGCTTTCCCTTCTATGGACCTGTAATCGGGTCCATGTTCGCATTCATCCTCCTCTGATTCTCTCCCACCTCTCTTCTTCCTCTTCGGAGGCCTAAGAGAAATGAAGTCTTCACTAGGCCCATCAGCCTCAGCCACCGCTCTCTTACTCGCCCTGAGCATCCGCGGCTGGACCTGACGCAGCCTAGTCCTGAAAGCATTCTTATCACGCAACGAAACGCCGTAAAACTCCCCGGGCCGACGAATGCTAAACTGCTCAAGAGGTCCATCGCGGTGAATGTACAGATACCCGTCGGAACCCAAAACAGCCTCGCGGTTCGGACGACGGAACTGTAGCAGCTTGTACCTGTCAACGCCGAATTTCCGAACCATGGGATCCCCCCGCTTATCGATGATGAAGAAATCCGAACCCAAGTCCTTGGTTGGTTGTTGCTGGGCGGCGTGAGAACGGCCGCCGTCAAGATCGTCTCTCCGTCTCACTTCCGGCTCCCTGGTCGTCGGACCTTCGGACCTCTCCCTAGTCCTGGCCCTCTTAGGACTCGGGCTCCTTGATGTGGTTCTCGACCTTTTGTCTCCATGGCGATGGCTACGGTGGTGATGGCGGTGATGCTTGCTAGGGCGATGGCTAGGCCGTTTTACATCATCCTCTTTGGTTTTGGAAGACGCTGGCGCGGGGGTCGGCTCGGCGGGTTTAGGCTTGAAGGATGAGAATTTCGGGACGGTGGGCTTCTTGTCGTCTCTTCCCGACATGTCTAGCTCGAGGGGGGTGAGGGTGTGGGCGGGAATGCATGTGGGGTGGCATCAAATTTCAAGGCTGTTTATGGATCTTCATTGCAGTGTGCGGTTGTGAGTGAGCTGGAGCTGAGTTGCGGCGTCAGCTGGTTCGTGATGTGGCTTGAGATTTCAGGTGCCATTGTCATCGAGTCAATTTTAGTGGATCAAGATTCTGGCTGCCCTGCAATTGAGGTCCCAGCGTCGCTTGACTCAGCAGCACTGAGCAATTGATCCCGCATCAGAGGAACTTTGACAGTATCAAACAGCACGACCAGTCCATAAACCCATCGATTTTAAGGATGGTGAAGCATCAATAAGATCAGTGAAACGAGTTAGTATCGGCATTAACATCAACTATTACCAAAATTAATCCTCTCCCGATTGCTGCTTTGCTTTATCACCCTCTTCTCCCTTCAGGACGCCACCAAGTGATTGCCAGGCAACACGGCTGATAATACCGCGCACCAGGTAAGGATACAGCAGGGTACGCGCCTCAACCCGATCGAATTTAGCCAGGACTCCAGGAGAAAGAAACATCGAATTCTAGCTGTTATCTGCTCATAAATGGCTCTGGTTCTCCCCGACTCTTTTTGTTCCACGTTGCCCGCTCCTTCTGCAACGGGAAACATCGACGCCATTCGCTGCAACTTTCAATTTTTTTTCTCTTCTATTGTCTTTTTTTCATCTCCACTGCTTGTCCGCATGCCTCCACAGCTGAAGCGTGCAGCTCAATGTCACGCGGTGTGTCGTACCGGCACGTCAGCCAGTGGCAGCGTGTGATTTGTGCAGGCCGGAATGGAGATGGATCCGGGCCATGCACAATGGTGGAGGGTCGCTCATGTGTCCCCTGCGTGACATCATTCAGGGTTAAGTGGTGGGCATCCTGATCAAGATATAACCATGAAGGATTCCGAGTGTACTCGGAGGCGGTAAAGTTGGCGTCGTGATTGATTGCAGGATCGAGGCCGCCAATGGTGGACCCTGATAGGAAACGATCTACAAAATATCTCCAAGGATCTGGACCTTGGTTCTTGGGGAACCCTACTTTTTAGACTTTCACGCTTGCGACCAGGCAAAGCAGGAAGGGAAGGGATCACACCTCCAAGGTACGCAGTATAGAGAGCGGGCTGGGGCTAATATCGTCATGCCGCCTGAGCACGAAAACCGGCTGTCAAGTTGGCGGTCTGGTCTGGATGTTCATTGCCCTGCTCCCAACTTCATTTGCCTGTGGAGCACCTAGTAAGATGGCGTGAGGGAGGTTTGGACAGAGGTTGCGCCAAGAATTCCCACAGCCGGTAAGACGTGCTCCGTATATGTCGAGCAAATGCTAGCGCATATTAGGCCCATCGGGTTCGGGACTAAAGCAAGGAAGGTATCAATGGAAGACATTAGACCCGTCGATAATAAAACTTGTGGGGTTTATGAGACGGCGGCGCTGTAAACTGCTCGAGCTATTCGGACGGCTGACCAGATGGAAATTTCTCAATCGTACAATGTTGGTATGAACTTCGTAGCGTACATATCGGCGTTGCAGTTGGCTGGCTGACCTTCGGGAAGTTTTTGCCTGGTAGAACGGCGCGGTACCAAACATTACGAGGACTGGACCAGGACACCGTCGCATCAACGATGAAATCGAGGTTGACATCGCTGGCTTGGATTCATCTAATGAAGCCCTTTTTTAATATTTCGGCCAATCTTTCGGGAAGCCCAGTGATCAGATTCTGGAGAGTAAGGAGGTCACAATGCCTTGAGTCTGGGTCTATTCTCAATGAGGGCGTTAAGTCAGTGATCCTCACGAGGAATGTAGTTCTGGCGAGTCCATACCTTGGAAATATTCTCAAGATAGGTGATCTAGCTGCGTATGAACGCTTGAAACTGCGACTGCTTCCCGTGCTGCATTTGGTTTCGGGCATCGGCCGCCCCTCCAGTAATGGCGTCCACGATCGGCTGATCGCCATCGATGACAGGGAGGTTAGCACCAAGTACCATACTATGTAAGTCCTCCACGACCAGCGCTAAGCCCGTCTATAATGGGGCTGCTAGGCCACCCCCCCATTGAAGCAAAAAAAAAAAAAATTAAATAAATAAAATAAAATAAAATAAAGATTCTCGCACAGAATCTGAAAGCCCGGAGAAACAGATATGGTGGATCATACTGGATATTCGGGCGTGGCTGTCGGGTGTCGAACCTGCCCTGGCTTTCCTCTTAGTGAAGGGACTCACTCAGTACTATACTTCTGCACAAACCACTGCTCCTATTCGATATAATGTTCCTTCCACACAAAATCGGGGATCACTTGGTACTAGCGGGAAGTCACAATCTTGAAGATAGCAGATGGCGGTCTTGGCTGGAGTATACGCAAAGGTGCTTTTATTGGGCGAATCCAGAAGTTTCAGGGATCAACTTCGATGTTGTCTACTAATATGAAGGACCTCGGTATTTGAGGGAGAGGAGAGGACATTTATCAAGTGTAATTATTAGTGTATCTTTCATGCTGAATATGGACAGGACCAGACGGTGTCGTTTCGGCTGGTCCTTCTCATTGCCAAGCTGCTTTATCCACCATCGCCCCCACTGTTCCTCGCACAAAAACTGGTTTAACGTGTTAAGACCCCAGACGAGGGAGGGTCCCTCTATTCTCTGAGTCTAGACCCGTGCTGACCCTGCGTTCTCCGAGCTATCCCATGTCAATGTCCCAATGACGAGAACAATTGTCCTGTCCTTCATTTCCTTCACCTTTCCGCCACAATTCGTAAATTCTCACCTCTTCCATACCTTGCTTGGGCTGCCTTCCAGCTTCTGACCACATCGGCAAAAGCTAGACGGAGGCTACACGGAAGTGCGGTTTCTCCAAAGCCCAAGCCGACGCCTTAAAACATCAATCAAGGAGACCGACCGCCTCACTCCCTAGGCCACGACCGCGGCGATTCGTCAAAGGCACAGCCGACGCCTCGCCCTTCCCTCGCCCTCACCCCTGTGTAATCCCGACCGTTCAACGATAACCGAGCGCGATCCTTTCCTTCCTTTGTGTTACTTGTGTCGCCCAATAGTCGAGGTATCTCGAGTAGCTCAACCTTGATGGAACGTATCGCGACACGATCGAGCTAAGACGTAGTCGTTGTGCCGCCGCCTATGTCCCAACTAGTAACCGAGTATCTGTATGCATACCTTGTCTACCTCGATTTGATCCGGTTCCACCTGTCTTCCATGATACTGGCATAGCTCAAGGGGGCCCAGCACCCACCTCCCCTTTCTCGTCGTCTACCACGTCTGCCTACCACTACCTCCATAAGCGAACCCGACCAGCAGCGATTACCCGCTCCAATATCACCAAACTATCCGATCCGCTCCGTCAACGACTGAGACTGCCCTCTTCAGCTTCTGACTTCCTTATATACGTCGAGTATTCCATAACTCTATATACCCGCCATGGAGGAGTCTAATCACGGCGCCTCGGTGCCGACCTCACCCATAGCCCAGCGTCGACAGCACACCCGGAACCTCCACAGGCACAATTCGTCCGGGGACACGGAACAAACACCACTCCTAACCGTAACCCGATCGCGGAGGTTACAGAGCGGCTATGTCTCGCCGCGACAGAATAGCGCGCATCCTACTTTTACAAGAAACCAAAGCTACGCCGGTAAGACCTACGAACCGAACAACCTCGACCAAGTTGCTGCCGTGTGCGATGGAACACGAACTAAACATAGTGTGCTCGAGTAGGTGGGAGTATAAGAAGTGTCAAACACCACAGCAGACACCCGTCGTGGGGCCAGCGCCTCATCCAAGCCCTCTCCGACCGGCAGGAGTCGACAAACGAGACCAAGAGCACCGGATACGCCGACGAACGCGTGTGGTACGATCAGTTTACCTCGACCGACTGGGTCCACGACAACATCGCCGACGCCCACCGAGTCAAGGCTCTCCGGAGCCGGAGAGACCTCTGGGGCCGGATATTTGCTACTTGGGACGCATCTCAGGGCTGGATCCTGAGTGCGTTGAGCGGCTTTCTGATAGCCGTTGCTGCCTATATTGTCAACGTGTCGGAGTCGACCGCGTTTGACTGGAAGGATGGGTACTGCACGAAGGGCTTCTTTATTAGTGAGGCGGTGAGTCAACTCTCGAGGCGGATACGGATGCCCCAAACCGCGCTCTTTTAGCTAATCCCTCCATAGAAATGCTGCCCTCACGGCCCTTGCACGGCCTGGAGGACATGGTCAGAGGCCCTTCGAGCCCATCCGTTTGGGGAGCTTTGGACGGAGTTTGCCATATATCTTGCTCTCGCCATTTTCTTTTCTTGTGCGGCATGTGCGTTGACGCTCACCACTAAAACCATCGTTCCTTCTGCGTATCAACTATCGACCCTCGACGAGAACCTCGCGGCCGACAGCCCACCGAGAATGGCCAACAGCGACGAAGTACACAGCCCTAGGCAGGTAATTGAGGCCAAGGAATCTCCGCCCATGGTGTACTACTCGGCCGCCGGAAGCGGTGTTGCCGAAGTGCGCGTCATTCTCAGTGGTTTCGTCTTGCACGGCTTCCTCGGCCTCAAGACTCTCCTTGTGAAGACGGCAGCCCTGATCTTTGCCGTTGCATCTGGCCTCAGCTTGGGTAAGGAAGGCCCCTATGTTCATATTGCGGCTTGTGTCGGCAACATTGCCTGCCGTCTGTTCTCAAAGTACGACCATAACGATGCCAAGCGCCGAGAGGTGCTCTCTGCTGCTGCCTCCGCCGGTGTTGCCGTCGCTTTCGGCGCCCCGCTCGGAGGTGTCCTCTTTGGTCTCGAGGAAGTGTCATACTACTTCCCCGCCAAGACGCTTTTCCGAAGCTTCTTCTGCTGCATCATTGCGTGCCTGACGCTCAAGTTTCTAAACCCCTACGGCACACATAAGATTGTCATGTTCCAGGTACGCTACTCCGTCGACTGGGAGTGGTTCGAGCTGGGCAGCTTCATCATGGTTGGCATCATCTGCGGCGCCGTGGGTGCGTTTTTCATCAAAGCCTCCAAATACTGGGCCAAGTCGTTTAGGAGAATCAAGATCATCAAGAACTACCCCATGCTCGAGGTGGCCCTCGTGGCCCTCGTGACGGGTCTCATGAGCTACTGGAACGTCTTTACTCATCTCCCCGTCGCCAAGCTGCTCCTCAATGCCGCTGCTCCGTGCGACCCCGACGACGCGGATAGGGACCAGCTTGGCCTCTGCCCTTCGAGGATCGAAGAGATCCCTCCCGTGGTGGCGAGTCTTTTCGCGGCGTTCCTCATCAAGGGCTTCCTGACCACCATCACTTTCGGTATCAAGGTCCCCGCGGGTATCTACATGCCGTCCATGGTCGTCGGCGGTCTGTTGGGACGGCTCATCGGACACATGGTGCAGTGGGTTGTCTTTCGGTTTCCCGACGTGCCCATCTGGGCGGCGTGCGCGAGGAGCGGAGAGGGCACGTGTATCCAGCCGGGCGTGTATGGACTCATCGCGGCGGGGTCGATGATGTGTGGTGTTACGCGGTTGTCGTTGACCCTTGCTGTTATTCTGTTTGAGCTTACTGGAAGTCTTGATTATGTGTTGCCGTTTTCGCTTGCTATTCTTGTGGCGAAGTGGACGGCCGATGGTATTGAGCCGAACAGTATTTATGTAAGTTTTCTTTCTGGACTTTGACATCTTCGATATCGGTTCGTTTCGTTAACATTGACCCCTCCTTGCAGGATCTACTCACAAACATGAACTCGTACCCCTTCCTTGACATCAAGCACAAACCCATCTTCACATCCGACCTCGCGACCATCGTCCCCCGCGTCCGCCGCGAGCGCGTCATCGACATCACCAACTCGCCCCTCGTGCCCGCCACCGACCTCCGCTCCAAGCTGACGGTGCTGCACCGCGCCGGCGAGCTCGATGGCGGCTTGCCCATCCTGAGGAACGACGTTCTTGTGGGCCTCATCCCCGCGCCGGATCTCGAGTACGCTTTGGACAACTTGCCGGATGAGGAGACGAGTTTGTGTCTGATGGCGAATGTGCCGAGGATTGATGAGGATGATGGGGAGGTTGATCCGACCGACTTTACGCCTTACATTGATCCGGTGAGTTACTTTCTTTTAAACGCCCATATTTGCGAACGTGTGCAGTTGTGGTTCTGATATTGTCGTAGGCTCCTGTTGCGCTGGATATTCACAGTCCGATGGACTTGGTATATGAGTGTTTCTCAAAGTTGGGGTTGCGGTATATATGCGTACTCCGGGATGGCAAGTACGCGGGAATGGTAAGTTGTGAAAGTGAACATCCCGCGATAAGTATGAGTACTGATGATGCATTGCAGACCCACAAGAAATCTTTTGTCAAGTATATGAGAGAGCTTCTCCAAGAGCAACATGGGGGAAGTTAACCCCTTGGCCCGACCTAGTCGTTTCGTTTTCGTTCTTTTACTATACTATACACCTGCCGCGGGCAGAAGTGGCCTACACCAAAACCACACAGCCGAACTTATTTTCGCATTAACCCTCACATCGACGACGACGAAACTAATACGACAAACGGAGGTTCCTGACAATGCCTCGAAAGCGGCCGTTCGCGTATTGGAGAGGAATTGAGAGATTGCTAGTATATATATATATATTTTTTCTTCTTGCATTAGATGGCGACATTTGGATTAGCTCTCTTGCATTTTTTTGATATCGAAGATGGATAGTTGACAAACATAATAGCGGAGAGAGTGAAAGAGGAGGACAAGTTGCATATCTCTATTTCTTTTTTTTTTCCTCTTTTTTTTCAGTATATTCTATTCCCTACTTTGTTTTGATAGGATGGATCTGTTAGATATAAGGAACATTGAAGGCTGTGAGGGAGGCATTGTCATTGAACATTGTTTTTGCCGTAGGAGGTTTATAAACTACGACCCAAGTGGACGGGTTACATTGGACTGAAATATAATCTGGAACTGATACAGTAAGACGGTGTCAATTGAATAGGGAGAATGTCATGGCAGTTGTTGATGTCGGGCTCATCTTCTCATTCCTTGGCAATGGGTCGATACTATTACGAAGTAAGACGAGCTGGAAACCGTATTCCAACACATGGGGCGGATTCCCTTTGGGACAAATCAAAAAGTCGGGCAGGAACACGGCACGAAGCAAGGGTCCAAATATATCCTCCCACGCAGTGACGACATGGGATCAACCCGAACCAAAGATGGGTCGACAGCTGAGCTTTTAGTTGATGGGGGCGTGCGGATCTGTACTTTGTTACAACCAAGAACGGGCGGGAGCTGCCTGGCATCGTCATCACTGATCCTTGCAGCGTTTTCCCCTTGTGCGCGATGGAATGGATGGAATGTTGGCTGTTTCAATCTTACCTTCTGGAGGCCGCCAGGACAGGACAGCCTCTTGTCTTGATTTATGTAGATCTAGACCCACCCAAACCCCTCGACCCTTTTTAGTTTCCTAACCTACCAATACTGTCAGTCATTAAGAAACATTTCAGTTGCCTCTAACCTTGCAGCTCTAGCGACCATTTCCGCCCTCTGAGCCACGCGCTAAAAAGCTGTCTCCTTGATCTGGTTCGACAACTCGGGGGGTTTTTACCCCTCCTTGGGAGCTATTCCTTGGCTGGGCTGCTGAAAGCCAAGTCGTCCTGGAGTGGGGGTGTGTTTTAGGTTTCTGCGAGTTCTTTTTTGAAGTGTTTCTATTCGTTTTTTCAGTCTCTACTTCGTATTAACTGAGGCGTTATCCATGTTGAAGGGGGTTCTAAGGTCGGCGATTGCCCTCAAGTAAGAAGCATCCTGGATCGCTCCTTCTCTATCTGCAGCTACCCCTCAATCTCCTAAAGCTCTCCAGCTGAACTTCACGACGACCAACTCTCAAGACCCTCTGCCTGACCCCACCTTGCCCAAGTTCAATACCATTCACACCTACCTACTACGGCTGCCACTACTTCATACTCTCTCATACATTTAACAAACCCCTTTTCCCAAGACTCCAAACTATCCTCTCCTTACATAGCCTGCAAAATATCCCGGCCCTCTGCACAAGCTAGAAAAGATCAGAAAAACTCAATTCCCTTCTGTAACTCTCAGATTCGACTCCAAAATGGCTTCCTCACTCCTGCCCGACCCCGCCCAGCTCGCTGGCGGCGGCAACAGCGAAACCATCCGCGTCGTCGACTCCCTCAACCAAACGCTCCTCACCCACCTCAAAACCATCTTCGCGGCCCGCAGCGGCGGCACGGATCAGCCCTGGACGGCCGAGCAGCTCTCGGCCTTTTGCACGGAGATCCAGCGCGAGGGCGGCGCCGCCATACCAACGAGCCTTCTCGCAGCTTCTGAAGAAGGAGGAGGGGGACTCGATTTTGAAGGGTTCGTCAAGTACATGACGTCGTCGGCCACGGCGTTGACGGCTCCGCCTAAAGAAGAGGATTTGTCGTGGCCGCTTGCGGCGTATTTTATTAGCTCGAGCCATAATACGTACCTTACGGGAAATCAACTGTCGAGCGATTCGAGTACGGCGGCGTATAAGAATGTGTTGTTGAGGGGGTGTAGGTGCATCGAGGTGGATGTGTGGGATGGGGATGATTCTGATAGTGAGGATTCTAGTAGTGATGAGGAGAAGGAGGCGGCGGAGGGGGGTGAGTTGAAAAAGAAGAAGAAGAAGCAGAGTACGTTTGAAATGTTGAAGAGTAAGCTGAAGGGAGAGACGCAGAAGGCGGATGAGAAAATTACCCAACCCAGGGAGCCTGTCGCAGCGACGCAAGAGGGAAGTAAAAAGGTGAAGAATGACGGGATCCCAGCACTCAAGCCCGGCGCCGTCGAGCCGAGAGTTCTGCACGGCTACACGCTAACCAAGGAAATCACCTTCCGAGACGTCTGCGTCGCCATTCGCGACTCCGCCTTCAAGGTCTCCGACCTACCCGTAATTGTCAGTCTCGAGGTTCACTGCACCCCTGAGCAGCAAGATCGCATGGTCGAGATCATGGAGCACGCTTTCAAGGGTATGCTCGTGCCCATCCCCGAGGGCGAACCGACCGAACTCCCCGCTCCACAGGATCTGCGCAACAAGATCATCGTAAAAGTCAAGTACGCCCCCCCACCCGGCGCTTCCCCTGAACAACAGCAACAACTCCTGGAAGACGATTACCAGGACCGTCTACCCCAGGGCGGTAGCGCCGCCGCCAAGGGCACTGCTGCCGCCGCTGCTGCTAAGCCATCCAAAATCACGCAGGCGCTGAGCAACATGGGCTTCTACTCCCGCGGCGTCTCGTTCAAGAGCCTAACGCAAGCCGAAGCGACGATGCCGACGCACATTTTCTCGTTGTCGGAGAAGAAGGTGGCGGAGGTGCACGGGAAGCAGGCGGAGAAGCTGTTCGAGCATAATTTGCATTATATGATGAGGACGTATCCGCACGGGTTGAGGATCGGGTCGTCGAATTTGGATCCGGCGCCGTTTTGGAGGAAGGGGATTCAGGTCGTGGCGTTGAATTGGCAGAATTGGGATGAGGGGATGATGTTGAACGAGGGCATGTTTGCGGGGACTCATGGATATGTGTTGAAGCCTGAGGGTGAGTATCAAGCCGAGCCTTTTCTTTCTTTTATACCTACTTCTTTCTCCCCTTTTACGCGAGGCCATTTCCGAGCATCATCAACTCACAGAGACTCTTTTCACAGGCTACCGCATGAAGAAGCCCGACGGAAGCAAGCCTCCCCCGCCCACCTACCAAACCCTCGACCTCTCCATTGAAGTCCTCGCCGGTCAAAACATTCCTCTGCCCCCGGACGACGAACATGCCAGGAGCTTCCGCCCTTACGTAAAAGTCGAGATCCACGTCGAATCGCCCGAAGAGCGCCGCGGCAAGATCCGACCCTCCGCCGAGGCTGGCCAGGAAGCCGAAGGCGAGTACAAGGCGCGCACGAAGACGAACAAGGGAACTGAGCCGGACTTTAAGGGCGAGGTGCTCAAGTTCGTGCGGGTTCCGGGCGTGGTACCCGAGCTTACGTTTGTGAGGTTCACGGTGAGGGATGACGAGTTTGGGAGGGATGATTTGGCGGCTTGGGCTTGCGTTAGGTTGGATCGGGTGAGGGCGGGGTATAGGTTTTTGCATTTGTTGGATTGTAGGGGGAGGTTGACGAAAGGGGTTTTGCTGGTCAAGGTGACGAAGGTTCTTGTTAAGTGATTTGGGGGGCGGAACCAAGGCGGGGTGCGTTGTCCGGAGTTAGCGGGGTGAGATTCGGGGTCGGGAGATCGGGAGGGGCCGGCGATAGGGCCGGGTGCGGGGCGCGGGAACTTGAATAGAGTCTTGACGGGTTTGATGGACCAAACAGGGTTACGTTATTATGCGCATAATTGCTTACAGTTTAGCATAATGGAAGTGCAATTCTACTCTCAGTTGATCACTTGGACGAGATATAATCTTCTTAGCTCTCGTTGTTCTCTTATGCCTACAGTGGTGTAATCGATCGCTGGGCTTCACCAATGTCAAGTCGGGGCAATCGAATGTCAAAAGGAGAGAAAGAGAAAAAAAAATCGCGGAGACGAAAACCCTCCAACTGCCACTAGTCGGGGTATATTTTAGCCTGCAACATCCGCTTGTGAGATGCAAGTGTCTTCTTCGAGTTGGAGATGCTCTCTTGTGTTGAAATGGCTGTTTCTGGCAGTATGTGACGTCATGGCGAAGGGATTGACAGGTTTGAATCCGCATTCGGAATGCCGCCTAGGAAACATGTTCGCTTCCGACGCCCTTATTTTCTCTTACTCAAACGTTGAACAAAGTGGGCATAGACGACCTCCCCTAACGGTTTCGCCGTGGCATCGGCCGGCGTATCGCCTATCTCGACGTCCTGGAAGTCGAATGTCATTCCAACAGTCGTGTTTTCGAGGGCCCATCTACATCCAGAGCGATTGGGGATCGAGCCGTGCAACCAGCATGCGTGGTCTTCAGCTCTCCAAAGAAGGAAAACCAATCACATCCTTCTCGAGACAACCTGCCTTTTGATGGGGCTTTGCCCAGCCCTGCATCTCAGATCAGCGCCAGCCCGTTTAGGAAAAACAAGTCTGGGATGCACTGCGAATCCATGGAAGAGGATTACGGCCGAGCCCGTTGCATGTCGGATGGGAGAGGAGCTCTGGATCGATAATCGTGGCATTGAGACTTGGGCTTGCCAGGTTTTTGGTCTTACGTGGACCTGGTGGAGCATCTAATCGTACAACATTGCCCTGTACGAAGGAGAGAGTACCAGTAGGAGGTGTACAGCAAAAAAGTGATACTTCACGCTTCGTAGACAATGACGACGGCTGTCAATCGGAATCAGAGACAGGGGACGAAAAATGTATCTTTCAGAAGAATCATCGGGAATGGAGACTCCTGTCCATCCCTTTCCTATTTGATAGGCACTGTGCCTTGGTTGGAGCCTCGCTAGTATTGATGATTTACACCTTTCCCGTTGATTTACAGAGCCGAGATCGAATAACCTTGATTTTCTCGATCTTTCTTTTCTCATTGTAACAAGAAGATTCATTGTATGTACCTCCATCAAAAGATCAATACGAGGACAATGGAGGGTACAAAAGAAGAAAATCAGCTTACGCAGTACTTCGTACGAGGTAAAGAAAATTGGGGCGGATGACGACGCATCTTGAGCCATGGAGTGTTTCAGCTTGGCGGTACGGGGCCAGCTTCGACCGGTGTCAGTTCGTCCCCATTCGGGAGAGGGAGGCGCAGCAAAGTGTTGGAAAATAATGTCCGATTTTTTTGTAGAAGGGCCTGTTACCGGCTCTTCAAATCTTTGTTGTGCATTCTTGTTTTCTGTCTTCGGCTGAAGCGCCTTTGCTACAGGGACGGAACAGCCGAGAAACCCTGCGTTATTTCGGATGGGGGGAGTGTGCACATTTTCTGAGGGATCGGATGGAAAGGCATTTGATGGGAGCCAAAGGGCTGAGATGGGCCTTTACGAAGTGCAGTGTTTGAATGGGAGAAAGGGGGTCTGAGGAGCAGGAGGCAATTGAGTTTCCACGGCTCTTCGATAATAATAGCACAGCGTAAAAATGCCTGGTCTAAAGTGCTCAGTAGTATGGTACAACCAAGCTCCTGGTCCTTGGCTAAAGATCAGGAATATGAATGTTGTCTCCATAGAAATGAAATAGTAATAATCCTTAATCCTTAATCCTCGTATCCTCCACTTGTAGGACCCTGGAACCTCGAATCCCAGCCGGCTGGCGTTTAAAACAAGACAAGAATGATTCCAAAGACATTAACAAGCCACACCGTTGTGGCCCAGTAATGCCTGACTGTGGGGAATCAAATGGGGAATCAAAGGGGACAAAGGGGGAAAAGCAGGCGCCAGCCCGACCAGCCAAACCGGGCCGCAGGGGGTGTGCAGTGGTGTGCAGTGGTGTGCAGTGGACAGACCGTTTCGGAGTTGAGGCTTGGCCTGCACATCTTTTTTTTTTTGGCAGGCGCGGCCGCCGCTCCGCATCTGCATCAATGATCCATTGAATAATACATACTTGAAGGAGCTTATCCCCTAGGTTTCCACTTCGTTGGTAAACGTTTCTACTCTCTACTCTCTACTCTCTTTTGAAACTGTTGCCATTTTTCTTACCCTCTTTTAATACTTTTTCTTTTCTCTCGTTTTACGTACTTTGAGAATATCGAGCATCTACTCCGACAAGCCAGACGATCTCCTAACAACGTATCTACGAAGCACAAGCCTACTCCTAAAGGCAATACCCGAATTCGGGCTCCAGGACGAAGATGCACTTCTCGCCCAGCACATGGGCAACCGCCCTCCTCTCCCTCTCCTTCTCGTCTCTCACATCCGCCGCAGCAACCAGATCCTCCCCACAAGACCACGCCCAATTACAAGCACGGCAATCAACCGCCACAGCATGCAACAACTCCCCCGAACTCTGCTCCCGCAACTACAACAACATCACCCACCTCGGCGCCCACGACTCTTCCTTCCTCCGCGACGAATCCACCGACAACTCCATAGCCGGCAACCAATTCTTCAACGCCACCGAGGCACTCAACGCGGGTTTCCGTCTCTTGCAGGCCCAGGTCCACAATGAGAACGGTACCTTGCGGCTCTGCCACTCGAGCTGCACCCTCCTGGACGCGGGACCGCTCGAGAACTGGCTTGAGAAGATTACCTTCTGGATGAACAACAACCCCAATGAGGTCGTGACGGTGCTGCTCGTTAACTCGGATGATGTGGGTGTCGAACAGTTCGGTGCGGCGTTTACAGGCTCCGGGCTGGGCAAGTTTGGATATACCCCCCAGGCCTCGGGTTCATGGCCGACGCTGTCGACTATGATTTCCAACGGCCAGAGGCTCGTCGCCTTCGTCACAGGAATCACGGCCAGCGCAACCTACCCTTACCTCCTAAACGAATTTGACTACGTCTTCGAGACCCCCTTCGAGGTCACCAGCTCGTCCGGCTTCAACTGCACCCTCGACCGGCCCAAGAGCATCGGCTCGGCGGCGACGGCGGTGTCGCGCGGCATGCTCTCGCTCGCGAATCACTTCCTATACAAGGACCTCGGAGCCTTCGGCATCATGGTCCCCGACGTCGATCAGATCGCGAACACGAACAACCCGGCGACCACGGGCATCGGCATGCTCGGCACGCACGCGACGCAGTGTCGGAGGGAGTGGGGCGTCAGGCCCAATTTTATCCTCGTCGACTTCTTTGACAAGGGCCCCGCTATTGGCATCGCGGATGTTATGAACGATCTTACGCAGGCTGCTGTTGGAAGGGAGACGAACTTTAAGGCGTCAGGGAGTGTTGTGGGGACGAGGGGTGTTGGTGGGTTGGCTTTGGCGTTGGCATTGATTGCATCTGTTTTCTTGCTGTAAAGGTGGTTGGTTAATGGAAACCGGACACTAAAATTGGAATTGAATAGAAAGGACGGGATCATATTTTTTCTTTTTTTTTTTTCTCTTTTTGGGGTCAGGATACTACATTTGTTGGATTTTAATCGATTGCATTTTTCTTTCTTACGCAATTACTTGGGATCTAAATTGCATCTGGGACTGGAAAGATAAACATGAGAGGGGATGTGGTTTATGTCAGCCCTGGTGCATGCCGTGGAACATATTGATAGGCGCATCTGCCTGGAGGATGGAACATAGATTTCATAATATCACAAAGAAACATTGAAGCAT
This sequence comes from Scedosporium apiospermum, assembly GCF_000732125.1. Taxonomy (NCBI): domain Eukaryota; kingdom Fungi; phylum Ascomycota; class Sordariomycetes; order Microascales; family Microascaceae; genus Scedosporium; species Scedosporium apiospermum. The sequence continues at coordinate 818,045 of NW_015971788.1, read as the reverse complement.
TCTATCATTTACGGGCTTAGCTCCTGCTCCCCCTTGCGAGAAGCATCGACAATTACACGAATGCTTGGTTTCTGCGCGTGTTCTACATTGCTGTTCGAGACTCTCACTCTGCTCTACTCATCATGGAGATTCAGGGTGCTGTCCAGCAAGCGGATTCGGCGTTGGCCCACGGCCGAATAAACTTCCTCCACTTCCCTACGGAGATCCGACTCTTCATCTACCACCACGCGCTGGTTGAGCCTCCTCGATGGCGAAAACGTCACATCCCACCATGTCCCTACGCGCCCACCTCTACCAAAGTCACAGAACATCCCCCCTTCATCATGCACAACAGCACCTACCGCTATCCAGAAGGCCCCAACTTCCAGCAAGCAGACTACATCCCCATGTGCTCCTGCGCGAAACGACACAGCCTCAACCTCCTGCTCGTCTCCCGGCAGGTCAACGCCGAGGCGGCCCCCATTTTCTGGACTGAAAACATCTTCCACTTTTGGACCGGCCACGTCTTTGCGCGAAACGTGGGACAACAGCTTCGCGACGCGTATAGAAAGCAGCTCCGGCACGTAGTCGTTATGCGCCTAACGGACATGGAGGATTATCGCCACCGTCCTGGTTCTATTCAGTACGGGAAGGGATACGGTTCGTTTTGGGAGACGGTGCTGCAGTGCGAGGGGCTTGTGACGCTCGAGACGTCGATCGACACGTTTGCCGAGGTCTACGAGCCCCTGGACACGTACACGCGGTACGTGCAGGCGGTGGTGACGAAGTTGACGAGGCTTGAGAATTTCAGACTGTCCGTCTTGAAGGGGTATCGTTTTGTCGAGTCAGAGTTGACCAAGGTGGCGGGGTTCGATTCTGACGAGCGTCCGGCCATCATTTGGCGGATGTTTGTGGATTTGCCTTTCCGTAAGGGCGGTCCTATGAGCCTTGAAGAGGTCAGGGCTGTCTTTAGAAGCTTCTTTACTGACCGTTCGTCTATATATGACGTGGAGGGCGTTCTATGTCAAGAACTCGACATCGTTTATATGACGCAGGCTACTGATTGGACAGACATTTCCTCTGACGACTATCCAATGGAGATTGTCGAGCGATTTATCGACGATGCGTCAGTCACCATCGCGTTTGACGATGGCACTGAGGTCGAGGTTGAGCTCATGGGATTACCTATATCGAAGAAGGTGGAGGCTGCCAGGAACTGAGAGAGGGATTCGAATGTGAGCCTAACCGTTGAAAAGCGATGAGATCCTCACAAGAGGAAGAGACTACGACACGGCCTTGATGTCTACGGGAAGGAAACCTGAAGCCACAGGAGTTGTAGGGGCTATTGGAGGCCCTTCTTGGAGCGGCTGAGGTTTTCTGACAGGTGGCGAATGAGCCTAGCATTGATTCAGATAACTTGGGGTCAAGATTGTACGAGGGCAAGTGGGCTGGTGAGGAAGCGCAATGCGGCGGGCCTTTTCTCACGTCTTAATACCCATCCGGTTCGGCGAAACTCTAATGACCAATCCGACCCCGTCGGTCCAAGTCTGCTCCGGACCTGGTCCCCGCAATGCCGAAAGTATAATTGACGATCTTGGCAGCCAGAAACCGCACTCAGTCTTAATCTTACTTCGTGCTCCTGGACAGTCGGACAACGGAAAGGGTTATGGATACTCCAAGATGTGAGGCTACAATCCATATCAAAACTGTCATGTGTTTGTTTGGGGGGGGATACGAAGGGGAAACGAAGAGGAGAGCAGGACACATGTTTCGGAGGCTACAAAGTTAGTGAGCTTATTTTCCTCAAACGACACGTCTCCTTCCTTCCCACAACGGCTTCAAGGACTTGAAAGAGGGGAAAATGCGTCGTTGAGAGAAACAATGTCAAAATTGGTCTTGGCAACAGCCAAGAAGCAAGGCTCTTTCTGGATTCAACATTCAAAGACGTCGCAATGCCTTCGTTTTCTTCGATGACTAAGCGCGAACGAGGAATTTAAGTATATATAACAAGCCGGACATCCTGGGATCTCCCGGGTTTGCAGGAACGGCGGTAGCGGAATCCCTTCTTTGGATGCTTCAATGGATTATTATTAGAAAAAGAATCCCAAAAAAAACCGAACTTCAGATAATAGCAATCTCTCTCACCATCAAGGAGCAGAGAGGATCAACAAGCAATACACCAAAGTCAAGAACGTCACGATTTCGTGTCTACCATGTCAGTAGCTCGAGGCACTGTGCTCGGCAAGTTGCATCATAACACAATCAGGACAGCACTCTTGACAACTAAGAGCACTCAGCAGCAGCGACAGCAGCGACTCTGCTACTCCATCTTGACGAAACGACACGAAGCTCGATTGCCGACGCGACGATTCGAAGCAGCCATGGCTACTACCAAAGTAGATTACTCGACGCTAAAGACTCCGGAGTTGTGCTACGCCGACTTCTGCTTGCTTCCGGTATGGGGAAACTGGACCTTGGGGTTTAGCGTGCTGGGTTGGCGGTTTTACGAACTTTGTTATCGCTAACTGATGGGTGGGTATGTTCAGCTTGGGACGGGCTCGCCCTCGGTCTCGAGGGAGATTGCGGATGTACAGAAGCTCATTCGTTCGAGTGGGTTGAAGTATTGCATGCACTCGGCCGGCACGACTGTTGGTATGTTTCTGGTTCTTTTTGCGTCGGCTGGTGTAGACGAAAGAAAGCTTGGCTAACAATTGATGTCTTTTTCTTTTAGAGGGTTCTTGGGATGAGGTCATGAACATTATCGGAAAGGCTCACGCCCTCGTTCACCAGGCCGGTGTTAGCCGCATCCAGACTTCGATGCGTGTTGGATCTCGGTGAGTGCTGGTCCCTTACATAAAAGTGGTCGTATGAAACGGGGAGTTGCCTAACTGCTAGACAGAACGGACAAGATCCAGCATTTCGAGGACAAGGTGAACAAGGTCGAGGAGATTTTGGCCAAGGAGAAGTGATGAGCCGGGAGTCCATTACTCCATATGGTTGCTAAGGGATTGTTGAGGAGTGGATCTTGAGGGGTTACGTTATTATTAGTGGGATTGGGGTTGTTTCCTTTAGCTTCAGTCCCCCAGATTACAGACGCCACCACTACTACACTTCACTATTCCTAACGAGCACCAGACGAGCCTGGGGTTGCGTGCTCGTTTAATTTGACAGATAGAAAAGTATGGGGGCCTGCCGGTATTGGCTTTTGTAGAAACGAGAAACGACAACATAATGGATTGTCTTTGGCGAAGAAGGCATCGGTTTGCGAAGTAATTGCAACAAACTCAAGCCCTCCAGTGATGCAGTCCCCGAATCAATTGATCAATTCCGTGATTCGTTCCCGAGTGTCAAGAAGCCAGGGTCAAACGTGGACGCTGTGTGCACAGACCAGGGTTGCAGATTAGTTTCCAGATTAAGCAGGCGACAAGCTGGACAAGTCGAGCTGTTGCTTTTTTCCATCCCATTTCTGCGCACTTCCATCGGCCCGCCCCCCTTAAAAGCCAGCTTGAGCTCTCCCGATCAATCTTCAACACTCGTTCCGATCGTCAGTCACAACCCCCGCGACTATGGCGAGTTTTCTGGATAACCTCCGGGGCAAGTCCTCTGAGGATGCGGTTCCCAAGGCCGACTCTGGTATGTACACGTCTTACGATGAACCCACCCCTAACACATCTGCGTGACAATCCAAATGGACACGCGCCATGCGTCGGAGGGCTTCGAAACATCGAAGAATACCAGGCTTGTATATGTTTACGTATGCTGATGCGTCGTCGCTCGATACACAGACTTCGCAGACTTTGGCGACGCCCCAGTCGTCGCCGAAGACACCTCCCCCGCTCCCCCAGGCGCCGCCGACGGGCTCAGGACCACCCCCTCAGGCAAGCCCTACACGAAATGGTACAACGTGCACGAGCGCCACTCCCTCAGCGAGTTCCGCCTCGAAGGCTACATCCTCGGCATCATCGCCGTGCTCCTCGTCTTCCACCTTATCGGCTCTCGGCGTAACCGATCCAAGGCCAAGAACTTCATGGCGAAGCACCTGCCCGTGCTGCGTCGCGAGTTCGCGCAGGTCGGGTTCGGCGGCGAGAGCCAGATTCGGGAGAAGTCGCTCTTCGAGTTCGAGTCGTATGCTACGGGTCGCCAGAACGTGGCCTTTGTCGATATCAACTTGGTTATGAAGAAGCGCTTTAACCCCATTCTTGGTGCTGCTGAGTTTGTCCTCGGCTCGCTTTTCGAATCCGTCCCTGCCCCAAAGGATGCTGTCGATGCTGCTTTGTATCCCTTCGATGGGAAGGAGTCGAAGACTGTGCCAACGATTCCTGGCTCCAATGAGCTCAAGGTTGAGAAGTCGGCTTATGATGGCTTTGTCTGGGCCGTTGTCAACAAGAACAATATGCAGGCTATTCGTGATGAGCGATATGATGCCTCGATTACCTTTACCAAGGATAACTCGAAGCTTCCTCCCTGGTTGACTGTCATGAGCGAGAGCGCTGAAATTACCGACGTTCTTCTTACTCCCGAGCTTATCAAGGCTGCTGAGAAAGCTGGAGATCTCCTTGAGTATCTCATCATCACCGACCAGCCCGTTACTAAGCCTACGACGTAAGTTTCTCTCTCTCCCTTTCTATTCGCTCTAGCTGTCGTTTGCTGCGTAAACGTTCTTCATCAAAAAACGAGTACCCAGTTGGTCTCTAACACCAAGCTTGACAGCCTCGACGAGACGACCCCCCGCAAGCGCATCTTCCTCCGCTACCGCCTCCCCTCCAGTGACAGGGAATACGACGACATCCTCCCCCTCTTCTCCTACTTCCTCCGCCTCCCCGACCTCCTCGTCAAGCAGGCCCACTTCCGCCCTGAGGTCCTTCGCAAGATCCGCGTCATCCGCGAGGAGGCCATCGCCCAGATCAAGAAGGCCGACGAGGAGCTCAAGGCCGAGGAGCGCAACACCGAGCGCGAACGCGCCAAGAAGGCGAAGCGCGACGAGCAGCTCAAGGGCATGGATGCTAAGACGCAGAAGAAGTTTTTGGAGAAGGAGCGGGAGAAGGAGTTTAAGAGGAGTCAGAAGAAGGGGACCGTTCGTGCTTGAAGGGGGTTCCCTCTTCCTTTTTTTTTTTTTTTTTTTTTTTTTTTGTTTTGGGGCATGAATTCTCCTTGTATAATTTGGAGGGCTGGACGGTTGGTGGCAGGGGACTAAATAAGGACTCGGAAGCATTTGGTGGCTCTTTTTCATCATTATGACTATTGCTTTGGAAGTTGTGTAAAGGAGCGATAATGATGAGGATGCTGAGATTGCCCCTTGGGAGGGTTTTGGTCGGTTTTGTATGTGTAGTTTAGTGTATGAGTTCTCAAGAAAACGGGGCCCACGAAACTAGCTAATTTGAACCAGGTATGTAATGCATAGGATGCTGTATTAGTGATTGGTTGCGTTGCGTTGCTGTCTCAGTCGAGTCTGTCATACGAAGTAGTTCCGTACGTATATTTGGTTCAGTACGACCGTTTCATCCGAATGTTCCCGTGCCGGTCGGTAGGCTTCCGGTCAGTCCGGAGGAGAACCCGTCTTAGACCAGTCATCAGGGTCAAGTCTTCCGGTGTCAGTTCTCCTCTCCTAGCTGTAATATGTCCGAACCCTCATTTTTACGCCCCCAGGCGGCTTCAGATGCTAGGAGTATTCTGGAACTTCACTTCCCTAGGTGCCGCCAAAGTGGTATGCTGACGAACTTCTCCTCTCCCTGGCCACGTTCCCAACTGATCCATTCGTCCAAGCACCTATGCCGCAGCTCTTCTCCAATGAGGAGAGAGTGAATTCCGCAACTCCAAGTCTTCTGAAATTAACCTTTTCAGTGGACAGACATCCCTTTTCTGGTGAATATCAGAAGCAGTGTTGATTTTGGTTTGTCCCCCCCGTAGTCCAGACTCTGCAAATATAGATCAAACGAGCCTGTGGACATCTGAACTTTAACTTAGTGCAAATAGCCATGAAAAGTCCTCCGTAAAACATTTGTTCCTCCCTTCTGTGAAATCAGCCTGACCAGGACTTACATAGGTTGACAGTGTGATCCATCCCTGTGGTTCCGGCGGGTAAGATCCGGAGTCTCGGTCGCGGTTGCCCGGTCAACAAAACCCCTGCAAATCATCATCCAGCACAGAGCTAATAATAGACCCAACTTCAACCTCACCTCACCACCAAACACTCAAGCACCAAAGAAAAATCCACTCTCAAATCCAAAATTTTGGTTATATATAAACCTCCTAACCTCGTGAATTGCGATACCCAAGGAACCCACTTTTAGACACGATACGGGAACAAGATGTCGCGGGCCGGCACAGTGCGGCAATACGGCAAGCAGACGAAGCGGTCTCGCGCCGAGAGGTTATTCGCAGAGCTACCACAAAGTCCCGTGAACAAGATAGGCGGAGAGAAGAAGGTTGCTGTACTCCGCGGTGGGGAAATCGACGAACTTTCCGAGCTGGTGGCGGCCGTGAGGATTCGGGACGGAGAAGAGGATCCGAGTGAAGCGGATGATGCACAAAGCGACGGGTCCGCGCCGAAACAACTAGAAGAAGAAGCGGCTCAGATTACGGAGGAGACCAACAAAGAGATAAGAGAAGAAACAGACACAGAAACGGAATCAAAATCAGTAGAAGACGAAACATCCCACACCCAAGAAACATCAGGCATAACGGAAGGAGTCGAGGACGGCCTACGAATATTAACTTGGGACGACGTCTGTCCCTTCGGCGACAAGATCGAAAAGATCGCGGAAGCTTCTTACGCAGAAGTCTACCGCGTCACAAACCCCCGCGGCACCAGCATCATCAAAGTGATCCGCCTCAAGTCACCAATCCGCGCACAAACAAAAGCCCAAGAGCGCTCGGGTCTCGTGGACGAGGAGCCGCATGACGAGGATGACCTGATCGGCGAGCTGAGGATATCGGAGTGGCTTGCTGACATCCCCGGGTTCGTCGTGTACAAGGACAGGTATATCGTCAGGGGGAAGGCACCGAAGACCCTAGTGGAAACGCACCAGGGGTTTCATCGGAGGATGAAGAGAAAGGATCCGGATAGGTTGCAGTTTTATCCGTCGCCGAGCCGGTATCTGGAGGATACGAAGTTTTTGGTCGTTGAGTTGGGGGATGCGGGGACGGCGTTGGAGGATTTTGGGTTGGAGAGTGTGGATCAGTTGTGGGATATATTTTTGCTGGTGGCTATTGCTCTTGCGCGGGCGGAGGATCTCATCCTCTTCGAGGTACGATATGCCTTTGGGAAATTCCCGTTTTCCTCCCCTTTGGACAAAAGTTTACTAACTCACCTCCAGCACCGGGATCTACACGAGGGCAACCTCTGCATCCGCCAAGCTAACCCGCCAAGATCCCGGGATGAATCCCTCCCAGACGTCCACTTCGGCTACTCGGGCCTCGACATCACCATCCTCGACTACGGCCTCTCCCGCGCCGAAGACGAAGACGACAGCACCACGCCCCCCGTAGCCTACGATCTCGAAAAGGACCTATCCCTCTTCACGAGCACCCACGCAGACCAATGCCGCGTCTACCGCCAAATGCGCTCCTTCCTCCTCCGCGGCGACCGCAAATGCCTCCCCGCCTCCCAGCACACGAAACCCTACGCCCCCGCATTCGACGGCGACCCCATTTCGTGGACGGTCTTCGCGCCGTACACCAACGTGCTCTGGTTGGCCTACATCTACGAGTATCTCGTGGCGCACTTTAGCGGCGAGAGGAAGGAACTGACGCGGTTCAAGAGGTTGACGAAGGAGATGTGGACGCATTTGAATCCGGGGGCGAAGGCGGGGACTCCGTGTTTTGGGAGCGCCGGGGATGTGGTGAGGTTTGCGGTCGAGGCTGGGTGGATTTTGGAAAGTCATGTTGTTGGGGATGGGTCGACTTTTGTGGAGAGGGAGGATAGTATTGTTGTGGAGGAGGAGGGGGGGTCTGCGGCGAGGTTGAGACGGTCGCCGAGACAGAGGAGGGTGGATTGATGATGCCTTTTGAGAGGGGAGAGAGCGCGGTTGGTGATTTTCTTATGATTGGACTTATACCCACTTGCGTTTCATTTTTTTTAGCATGACTATAGACATATTTTGCATTCCTGCATCTTGTTTTAACATCATATCTAGACTTTCTTAGGATACACCGTACTAATAATGTCCATTGACAATTGACTTATTACTCCTCGGCTCAAGACAAGTCCTTGGTCTGAATTGATGGAACTCAACATTCCGAGAGAAAACTCCACTCCATACGCCAAAGACTAGCCTCAGATACCAAGGTCTGATAGTTCGATGTGAAATAGCGAGGCAACTGGGCTCAGCAACAGCTTAACCTGGGATACTTAGCACCAGGAGGGGAGTGAGAGGAGCGACATTGAGTGGATGTTGACTCTTGTAAAGTATGAGAGGGGGGATCAGCGGAAACGCAATAACCCATGGGAACAGCAAGACGCCACGAGGTCAAATACTGCCGGTTCCTGACGAAGAATGTTGAGCATATTCGTGCTAATAATACAGGCAACCCACTATTAGTGGGGCGCCTGAGAAGATCACTGATCGATCCATTGTTGCGAAGAGCCCCCAGAGAGGGCTTGGACTGGCCTGCCCCTCGGGACGCAGGAACCGACTAGCCCCGGGAATAAGGTCGGTAGAGCCAGCCAGGCGTCCACAGGTGGAACGGGCACAGGGCGTCGAGACGCAGGGTCGTTAACCCGAAGGGGCTCTAGTCGCGGTGACGGCGACGGGCACGGTGAAAAATAGGAAGGTGATTACTCTACTCCAGAGATTCACTTAAGTGATCGCGGGGTAGAAGAATCAAGGAAGCATCGCGTTGACTTCCAAGAATGGGGCCTTGCCGCTCAAGCGAAGAACGGAAGAGCCTTATCTTCGATCATTACGCACGTCGAACTCGATCCTGGGTCAATCTCCGAGGTCCCTCGTGTGATCCATGATTCCACTGTCGACTGCAGGATCCCTGAAGAACTGGGGTAAATTGGGGAGGGTTGGATCCCCCGGCAAAGATGCCGTATTTGGCGGGTTTGACGAAGTTAATTACCGTGTTATTACCTCGAAAAGCTCAGTACCAGAGGAACGAAATCCTGAATTTCAGCAGTGGCAGCAATTTCCAGCAGGGGTGGCAGCGCAGCAGCTGGGCCGATTCCAGGCTAGCTCATGTGGTGTTAGGAGGTTACTTGACCCTTCTGCGGAGAGGACGTGCTGATCCAGGTACCCAACTATTGATGAGCATCGATCAAAGGCAGCCCGACATCAGCCAAGCCGAGGCTAAAAGCCGCCGCCAAGTCCGAAAACAAGTCGAGTTTGTCAGGTGCTTGAATGTTCTTTTCCCAGCAAACTCCACTTGGAGAGCTTTAGCACATGTTCAACTGACCTGACTTTTTCTCTCTTTCTCTCTTTTGGATTGATTTCCGACTTGCAGGCGCGGCGGATTGCAAGTGTACGAAGTACTCCGTAGTGTACTCATATGTGCCAGGCGGTGCTGGCTTGTCTCTCTTTTCCCTCATCCACCTCGGCCAAACGATATGAGACGCTTTGCAAGCTCCACACATTCGTAAATGGAGCTTTAATCTCCATTTTGTTCTTTTCTCTCTCTTTTTCTTCCTCCCTCTCTATCTCACCGCCCTCCTCTCCCTTCTCTCTCTCCCTCTTGCTTCGCCGGAGAAAAAAAGAGGCCTAAACCAAAATTGTCGGCTAATGGTGTAAATCCCGACAACAACGCCTACCTGGGAGACCCCAAAAAATAACAACATCAAAAAAAAAGGGATCTCCAAAACAAAAAAAAAAAAACACAATGGCGTCACAAGACGATTCCTCCCACTCAGCAACCCTGAGCCCAACCACCACGGCCGCGACCCCCTCCGCCGATGGCTTCCCGACCCACTTCCTCCCCTCGTCGATATCCTCCATGGCGTCCCCCAGGACCCCGAAGCGCGCCTCGGCCATGACGAAGACGTACATCACCAAGACATACCAGCAGGCGTCCACGCTGTTCCTGACGCGTCGTTTGCCCGAGGCCCTCACCACCCTGTTACCCCTCATCACGCCGCCCAGGTCCGGAGACGATGGTTCGGTCAAGGGGGGCCCGCCGGCCGAGCTGGCCCCGATTGCGAGGGCGCCGAGGAATACGCGGATCAAGGTGTGGAGCTTGTATTTGACCATTTTGAACGCGGTGCTGGAGATGGAGCCCGATGAGGGGAAGGATGCCTTTGGGACGCAGGAGTGGAGGGTGTTGTGTAATAAGGTGCGGGATGGAGACGTGTGGGAGGAGGTTGTGCAGAATGGATATCATGGCGTCGAGGGGGACGTTGATTCCGACGTCGTCATCAACCTGTAAGGCGGCATTTCCTCGTCCGCTTCTTCTCATACTCTTGTGGAGCTCTTTTTTGCTAACTGATTCGGTCTAGTGCTACGTTATTGCTTGCCCACGCCCGCACCCAGAACCTCAACCAGAAGAGACTCGAGACCTACCTCGCCACCTGCAACACCCCGAACCTCGACATCTCCCACCGCTTCAATGGCCCCCGCACACCAACCAACCGATACATGTCCCCAGCACGAGGGGCCGTCAGCGGCGCCGACACCCCCCGCGACCTCAACGCGCGTGTCAAAATACTCGAGCTCTACACGCTGCACGTCCTCCTCCGCAACAACGAGTGGGAATACGCCCGAGAATTCATCAGCGTGAGCTCCGTCCTCGACGAAGAGCGCCGCGAGGCCTTCCTGCAAGCCCTCGAGAGCCTCCAAGAGGAACAGCAAGAGGCCGAAAGGCGCGAGCGCGAGGAGCGGGAGAGGCAGCAGGAGGAGCTGAGGCGGGATATCGAGGAGGCGCGGAGGCTGCGCGCTGAGAATGAGAAGATGGAGCAGCGGAGGTTGCAGGAGGAGAGGGAGCGGAAAGCGGCTGCTAGTGAGGTCGATTACGGCATAGAGGAGTCGCCGAAGCCTCTGCAGAAAGCCAAGCCGCGGAATAACATCAAGTCGGCGTTGTCGAAGACGAATAATAATAATAACAACAGGAGACCGGGTCCTGTTGCGTCGCAGCCGCTTACCCTTGGCGATCGAGCTACTCTCATGTTGCAACGGTTCCAGGGCATGCTTGATCACCTAAGCGCGACGTTCCATACGAACCCTATCTTCCTACTAAGGTTGATGGCTTTTGTCTTGGGTCTTATTTTCATGTTTTCGAGCCGCGCTATCCGTGAGAGGGTGAAGAGGATAATGGCCGCCGCTTGGGGGAAGGTGAAGGCGACGGCGGGGATGGGTGTCAAGGTCAGTTATGTATGAGGTCGGGGCGGATGGGAGGACAACTCAGTTTGAAAATGGGCTGGCCGCTATGATAACCGCTCTTGGGGTTTACAGATGTTTTAAAGATTTACATATTCCTTTTGTGTTATTACTACAGCTTCTTGGTATTATTATTGTTTGTTTGGCATTTTTTTTTTTGGCGTATGGGAAGGAGGGAGGAGTGGATTGGAGAAGCTATCATGCATATGAAGATCTCAATAATTAAATTGCATTATGACCTTGCTTAACTACTGTTTCTTGTCGTTGTATGGCCCCTCGCCCTCGAGTTGTTGAGCCGTAGTGACTATTTCAGAAGGACCTGGATGGAGAGAGGATCCGAAGCTTTGCGGAACGATTCTAAGGCCCTGCTGTGGATTGTGAATGTTTCGAAATAGTATCTGTGACCGGACTTCTTTACGCGAATCGGTCGAAAGGGGACGGGGGTGGCGGATATTCTGTTGCGAGCATATGCCCCTCCCTGGAGCCTCGGAGGTCTGTTTTCGCCGGTCCAACGAGGGGAGCCTAAGAACATCTAACTCATCATCGTCATCTCACACTCTCATAACATTAGGGCGCCACCGCTACTACCATTGAACGAAACTTGAAAACCGTACTCTAAATTTTTTGACACTTATATGGTAGTATACCGACAATCTATAAGACGCCTATGCACAAAGCCCACGCAGTCCAAAACCTATGCCGAGAAGGACGAAACCAAAAAAAGCCGACAAGAAAACCTCCAACTCCGCATAAAGGCAAAAACCAAGAATGCCCAGACCCGGGCAACACCGATGTTAGTAATTTGCCGCCCGATTCGTTTTCTTCTGGTAGAATAACTAGATTTCGCAAAAAAAGCTCGTTAGCATCCGACTAAACAAATCGAACTTCAAAAAGAAGAGGAGGTAGAAAACGTACATCTGTCCTGGAACTTCCCAGATTTATAATCTTCGGACACCCATCCCTATCCTTCTCCAACCGCGTACACTCGAAGCAGTAAAACGCGTCGGAGATGCCCTCGCCGCCGCACACGACGCACTTGTTCTGGTAGTTGCCGAAGGAGCACTCGTCGCAGATGCGGACGAGGGTGGTGGGGCGGACGTAGGAGTCGCAGACGGGGCATTTGCCGTCGCATTTGTCGCAGACGCGGCCGATGGCGATGCCGGGTTGTTTGCGGCACATTACGAGGTCGCTGGAAAAGGACAAACAGGTTAGTATCAAAAAAAATCAGCTTTGATATGGACGGGAGGCCGAGGTTGCGGGACTTACGGATGATGGCGAGACATGGCTGCGGGCTAGAGGGAGGTTCGTGCGCTGGCGTGGTTTGCGCGGAGATTGTGGTAGGAATTGGGAGTGTGGTTGTGGTTGTTGAGGTGTAGGTCGAGTTCCCATGTGAGTGTGTGATGCGAGGTTGAGGTTGGTAGAGCTGCTGAAGTCTTCGGGGTGGCGGTTGCTTTGTCAGCGATCCAGGGTCCGGGGGATAGTGGGTTGTACCACTGTACCTTGAGGCTTCAGAGTTGCGGTTTCGCCCCGCATTCAGAACAGCCTGGAATGACCAGCAGGCAGAGCCGCACAGACCAGAACAAGCTCCCTGAAGCTTCCATTTCGCATTTGAAATCTTGCCTTCGCCTCACACGACACACTGAACAGTTTTCCGGGGGATTCGTTGATGTTGCAGACACGTTCCGATCAGCTTCTTGTATTATTAAGCTGTCTGTAGAAAGCTCCTGCCGATTTACGGGAAGTTTACCATCGGTTTCGTCACCAACGGCCCTCCGTCTCTTCGACCATTTTTCTGCGCAAGGGCCAGATCATCACCTGCAGCTCGCGCGGCAAGCCTTTTTTTTTTTTTTTTGTCCCATCGACCATGTCCACCGAGATAATATCCGGTGCCCCAGCTCTAGAGGAGACACCCAAACCCGAAATTGACACCAACAACCTCAAGCGAAAAGCATCATCTAGCCCCCCTGCCGAACCCGACTCCCCGAAGCGCCCCAAGACCGAAACGCCGAGCGATAAGCTCCAACCCCCCACCCCGACCAGAACCTCGCCCGAAGCCAAAGCAAGCGATGCGGACAGAAAGGATCGCAGCGCCGTTTCTATCGAGGAGGCTCGCGCGCGCGTGGCGCGGGAAGAAAAGAGCCGGGGGAGACGACTGTTCGGCGGGCTCCTCGGGACACTGAACCAACGGGGGATGACGGCGCAGCAGCAGAAGAGGTTGGAGATTGAGAAGAAGCAGCAGGAGAGGTTGAAGCAGCAGAGGGTTGCGGCGCTGGAGGCGCAGGCGGGGAGGAAGTCGAAGATTGAGGAGAGGAGGAAGGTGTCGGAGATTCACTGGAAGGAGCTGGTGGTGAGTTTTACATTCCCACGAGGCGCTCGGTTTGTGGGGCACAGTTATTTAGACAGAAAGTTCTAACTACTGGTTACTAGCTGAGGGAGCAGCATAGAGCTCTGAGGCAACGGGCGAGGGTATTGCATACAAAGACGCTGCCGTCAATTGTAAGTCTTTGTCGCTCATGCTAGCCGGCTTGACAACATATTTTTTTTTCTCTTTAGGCTATATTTGGCTGACTGATCTTTTTACTAGCAATGGAAACCTTGGAGATACACCGAAGCCCAGAAGGAGATTATCCGAGAGCAGAAAGAGGAGGCCGAAGAGAAAATCAAGAGAGACCTCGAGGAATTCCAACTAAAGAAAGAAGCCCATGCGCGGAAATTCAACCTACCACCGCCTCCGAGACGCGAAGAGCCCCAGGAGGCCAAGGCACCCCGGGAAACGCCCGCCGAGAAGGAAGCTGATGAGACGTCCACCGTAATAGCGAAGCATGTCGGGTCTGCCGCCGCCGTCACCGAGGAGCCCAAGGAGGCTCGTTCGGATGTTGATAAGGAGCAGAATGATGAGTCGGGGGACGTTATGATGGAGTCGGGTGAGGACGTTGTCATTTACTGAGCGATGGTGTTTGTTTTCCTTACTTCTTCTTCTTCTTCGGCTTTCACCCTGTACGGGTTACCGGTTGCTGGTGGCATCACTCGCACTCCCTCTTTTCTTAATTCCTTGTTTTTCCTTTTTCTATTCTCTGCTTTCCCGGATGTTTTTGTGGTTTTAATAGTTTGCCCCTCGTGTTTCGAGTGATATCCCCCAGCATTGCATAGGCGCATGGTTTTATCTCTGTTTTGATCGTTGTTTGCGTGTAACTACGAGGATGAAGGTGGCTTTGATTTCTTTCTGTTTCTTATGACAAACGGCCTTTGTTAAACGCGAATTCGCGGGCAGTTCTACAATTGTAGCCATTGCTCAAACTTAGTAATAGAGCATGTGCTTCAGACAAACAGCATCATTCGTGTCTGACCCTACTTGGAACTGCCAGACGAATACCCGACCCCGCGGACACTGGACACGCAACGCATCAAAGGGGGGTGGTGAAACAAGTTTGGTCTCCAGCTCGGGCACCTCGCTAGCACCTCTCACATGAAAAAGACACCTCTCCCATTAAATTCAAACTCAGCCCCCTCCTCCAACCAAGATCCACGAAACCCAAAAAGAAAACCAATCACCAACCTCTATTCCCACCATGTGCAGCCACACTAAAAGAAGCAAGCAATAAGTCCACAAGGAGGAGGAGGGGCCAGAGAGAGGGGGTGGTCAAGCGGTGTGCTAAACAGGCTTTGAGGATCTGATCAATTGATGTCTATCTGAACAAGCGGCGAAAAAAGGCTCCCTCGGAGGAGCTTGGGAAGCGGGGGTGAACCATGAAATTTGCCACCCAGGGGTCTTGACGTGAGCTTGAAAGAGGGGAAGGATTGGGAAGCTGAATGGGTGGTGGTCGCCACCCGGAGATCAATTGATCAAATTGATGGATCATCTTGGCCTAATTCGTCGTGTC